>NC_088933.1:8625000-8727500 GCF_038396675.1 Hydra vulgaris
AGAAAAGAGGCTCTAATGTCTAAGTTGTTCAGAATCATTGGTGTTATGGCACTTGCAAAATCTCCGAGGCTTGAATTGTTGCTAAGAATGATTTTTATAGCTTTCTTATCCTAACGTGTGTAACACTCACGTTTATAGTGTTACGTTTGTAATTTCCGCTGCAATCTTAACCTTCTCACTTGCTGCATTTCTGTGACAAAAGAAAGCCAGGCCCACAGTTTTGTCCGCAAGATACCACAAGTGATTTTCGAACACTTTTCTTGCTTCTAAACCACAATCTCATAATCGATGGCTTAGTATTTTCTAAGATCTTTTCAGAATGCAAGACCATTACATTGCACATCAGCTGCAAGTGTTGCTGCTGTTCACATTTTTTATAAAGAAGGGCTCCGAATTGCACAAACAGTTGAAGACATCTCGTTGATCACGGAAGAGAAAGACTTTTATACCGTACATAAGCTTCGCCATCCAACGTGCATGGTGAACAATTCCTGGAGCTCGCCAGTAGATTGTTGTCGGTGGATAGCCGAGAACAATTAATGTTAGCTTAATGAGTTTTCTGTAGTTGTCTCAAATCTGTTTTTTTGTCATTTCATCAAGAAAGCTGACAGTTGCTTCACGAAAGATTTCAGTTTCTGCCTTTGTCTCCAATCCACGATAATTATTGTGCGTGGTTCCAGCCTAAACTCCTTAAAATCTCTGAAGATGTGCTTGTTTGGAGAACTTGAGGGCCCAAAAGCACAAGGTAAAGTTTTTGCCATAACTAGCTCCATTATGGAATGACGACACGCTAACCATAAACCAGTTCTCAGCATATCATTTGTTCAAGAAGTACACAAACACCGTCCAAATGTTCTGCATTCATAGCTGTGGTGTCAAAACTCATTGCCTGTACTTTATCAGACAACATCCAAACTTGCAACAGATCATAAACAGCCTTGGCTTCATTCTGAGCTGTTTTGACTGCTATTTTGGCACACCAAGCAGTTTATTGGTACCGTCACCGGATACCAGCACTGGCAAGCGATCAAGTTGTCTGACAGCTAATATGTAAGGGAGAATTTTTCCGTCCCAACGCAATACCGAAGGATAATCTGGCACAAAACTCTCCATTGCAGATTTAGCATGTTGTTTCCTTGCTTTCTTTAGAACCCTTTGTATAGTAGTTCGTCAAAGAGGAAGTAAAGTTGGATCAAAATCTAGCGCGGCTGCAATTGGAACCATTAGACGCCGTGACTCACGATCAGATATTTTATTTCTGTCGAGGGTGGTGTAAAGAGCCATGACATTTCTATATTCCTCCTTTTTGGCGTTGCCAGTGTTGCTAAATTTCGTTGAGATGGCTAATATTCAGAATCAGATTCTGTGCTGTTAGCACTCTCATAGTCGTCCGTCATGTATACATTTGAAACTGCTCAATGTGCTGATGTAGTGGCAACTGCAAAATCAGCCTTTTCTTACCGTGCTGCCTTTTCTTTTTGTCTCTGGAAAGCACGTTCTTGCTTTTTTGCCAATAACTTGTCTTTACCTGCAAAAAACATTTTACGTTTGTTCCGTTGGTGTAGTAGGAAATCTGCATCTTTTTTAATCTCAATCATCTGGAGTGCTTCATCGTGCACAATGTTAAAGAGTTTGTCAAAATTATTTGAAAATGCTGACTCTCGCTGTTTTTGAGATTCTGATAAACGTTTCTTGTTCTTCTTCAACAACAACCAACTTCCATGCAAATCTTCAAGTCTATCAATCACATTTCTTACAATTGTTGTTAGAATGGCAGCCCTGGTCCAAAAGCAACAACACTTCGTCAACCGTTGCGTGACTAACGATTCTGACTGACTTTAGTTGTTTTAGGCGATGGTGAAAGCGCTGTAGGACTTGCTTGGTCGTCGGCAGCTGCTTCAAACTTGAAAGTGGTTCTAAATCAAATAGTCCAATCAAATGTAACTCGCTCTAGCATGTGTCAAATTTGATGCCATTGATGTCTCAAACTCTAAAAACATTGAAAGCAGAACTTGTAACCGGCTGATTAAGAATAATGTTGACTGCTGGCCTTTGAAACTCACATATACTATCACTGGTACTCTGTGCCTATTGTTACTTGTCTACCAATAAAAATTATTTAAACTTTTGTTATTGCTACTGAAGTCACCAGTTAACCAGATTACTTAAATACTAATACTTACATTAGTTAACATTCATAATGATATTAGTTAAGTTTAAAGAAATTAAAATATATATATATATATATATATATATATATACATGCATATATATATACATATATATATATATATATATATATATATATATATATATATATATATATATATATATATATATAATATATATATATATATATATATATATATATATATATATATATATATATATAGTATATATATATATATATATATATATATATATATATATATATATAGTATATATATATATATATATATATATATATATATATATATATATATGTATATATATACACACACATATATATACATAAATATACATTTAAATATTTACATATATATATATATGTATATATATATATATAAATATATATATATATATATATATATATATATATATATTTATATATATATATATATATACTTATTTATTTATACAAATTGGTAATTTCCACAATATACAGAGATCTTGTTTCTAATTTTTATAAGAATGTCTCTGCAATAAAAACCATCAGTTATAACCCAATTGGATTATAACTGATAAGGTAATGTTCTAATTTCATCTTTATACAAAAAATAGCATTGAATTTAAAGAACCAAGACATAGTTCTTTTAATTTGTGGATGTCATTTGGTGTTAATTTAGCTTTTGTTATAAGATCAGTTATATCATTGTTAAGATATTCAATTATCACGGTTATGGGTTTATATGATACTTGTATTTCATCTGGACTGACACACCAGGGTTTTGCTTCATTGATAATGATGTAGAATTTATCTAGCGTGTTTTATTTTTGTTTAGAGTAGGTTGAATAGTTTTAACAAGATATTTTGATGCTCCATACGCAGGAGTGCCAATGGTAGAAACTACTGGTTGTATTGGATCATTGAGGGAATATAATTAGATGGATATAACTGGAAATTTTTTACCAAATTTCAACCGTTAAGCATGTAGCTATGTATGGAACCTTAGTTGGCCCAAGACAGACTTTTATTCAAAATTGCAAATCAGGAAAGTGATCCCAAATCATTTGCAATATTTTTAAAATATTTTACAAAAGTCCCTTTAATGTAAATATTTATTTAACAAGGAAAGATAGATCTTTTACATTTGCTGTTATTTGATGATGAAAGCGTTTATAGAAAAAAATGCAATTATTTTAATGTAAGTAAATTTTTATAGTTTTATTTAAAAATAGTTTTTAATAATTCAAAAATTCTATTGACGTGAAGCTTGCTTTTATACTGGCTTCATGGTCGTTTAAACGGGACAAGTCATTATATGCAAGCGCAGTAAAAATTTAAGAAAATTTAGAGTTTTTAAAAATAGGTACAGCTCGTAGAAACGAACTTTTCTAGTTTGATGACTGTTTATTTATAATTATTTCTATATAAATTACCACTTTTAACTCTTTTTATGGCTGAAAATATAATATCTTGGTTGCATAAGAAAATAACTCAAATAAGATTTTCTAAGAAATTTAGCATATATATATTTATGTATATATATATATATATATAAATATATAGATATATATATGTGTGTGTGTATACATATGTTTACAAATATCATTACATATAAATGCATATATGTGTGTATATATGTATTTACTCACAATCACATACATTCATATCTCATATATTTTTTATATGCATACACACATTTTACATACATACACACTACATATACACTTTTATATAAACGTATACACATTTTAAATATACTCTCATTTATTATATGTGAGCTATGTCTGTATATATGTGTGTTTATATGAATGTATTCATGTAAATATAATATTATTCGTATATATACATATATGTATAAATATGTATATTTATATACATCCAAAACTCTAAAGTATACTATTTAGACATATCTCCATGTAAAACAAAAAGTTCCACAATCTCAAGCTTTTTTCAAAATAAAGCAATTACATGATTGTACACAAATTATTCATGTAACATATAAAGTAAGTCTCTTCAAGTAACATATAAAGTAAGTCTCTTCAAAATGTTCGATCAAAAAAACATCCAAAATAAACAATGCTAATTTTGGTCTATGTTGCAATATTATTATTTGTTTTAAAATTCTTAAGCATAACTTAAACCTATTTTAATTATAGGAAAAATCTAAAATTTTTACTCAAATAAAGAGGTTGTTCCTTTACTTACTTACAACCTATCAAGTTCTCAGTTTTTTAAACTTCTTTATATTGAAAAAATATCAAGTTAACAAAGTAAAGATTTTGCTCAATTGTAAAGAGGCATTTTAAAACGGTTACATTAAATTGTTTTTCACTCTTGGTTTTTACTTTCCTTTTATACAGATATTTTTTTTATACTTATATCTCTCTGCATTTACATCAACTGACTAGTATATTTTAATGCAAAAAATTGTACATGCATACATTGACTGACAAGTTTGGGGTTATTTATGCTCACATATAAGATTGTTGCTAGGTCCAAGGCGGACGATGCCGGTAGCGAGCACTTCTATTCTTAAGAATAAAGTTATATATATATATATATATATATATATATATATATATATATATATATATATATATATATATGCATACATACATACATACATACACACATACACACATGCATACATGCATACATGCATACATACATACACACATACACACATACATACATACATACATACATACATACATACATACATACATACATACATACATACATACATACATACATACATATATATATATATATATATAAATATATACATACATACATACATACACACATACACACATGCATACATGCATACATGCATACATACATACACACATACACACATACATACATACATACATACATACATACATACATACATACATACATACATTACATTACATTACATACATACATACATACATACATTACATTACATTACATACATACATACATACATATAATATGTGAAAAGCTAACATAGTTAATAGCATATTTTTAAACACATTTAATCGAAATTGGAACTCAACATCTAAAAAGAACTTGATCATTTAAGTAGATCAGTTGCTAAAAGGAATAAAACATTACATCAACGTATCCTATATTCATCTCTCAGCATACATGTCCTTTGTAGCAAAAAAATTATGAATGAAAAAAGATTAAATTCAAAATTGAGAAAAAGGACCTTAACCAATTCTTAATATTGTCTGTTATTTGTTTGCTAAGCGGAAGCGTAGCTTACCAATAGCAGACAAAGCCTAGGAGATAAATAAAATTAATCTGAAAAGCCGCTATATTTTTAGGCTTATTTCCATTAAAGTCCTAATAAAAATGCTCAAATCAATCCCTACTTCTTCCTTAAAACATCCCTATGTCTTGAAAGAGGCGGGTGTCCCTACTTACTCTTTGCCTTAGTTACTCCTCTGCCACAACCATCTCGGTTCGCGGTATGCGTTGATTAAATAAATTGATAAAATGATCTATTTAACATGCATTAAGTAATAACTTTAAATAGCCGTATTTCAGTATTATAACATTTCTTTATTCACTAAGTGTTTACGAACTCAAAATTTCATTGCAAACCCGTGGTTTTTTAATGTATCGAGGGCTTGGAGCCAGAACGGCGCATGTACACTTTTCAACAATTTGAGAAAATTTGATTCAAAATCTTACATTCGTTCTGGCTCCAAGCCCTCGATATGCTATGAAATGGTTCCTAAGTATATAATAGTCGGGTACCTGTATTTGGGAAAATATTTAAGAAAATAAATTACTAGTTGAGGGGTGGGGAATATATATAATATATAAAGACTTGGAGGCCCTACCTACAAATGATAAGCACAAACGAAGATGTAATTTGTTTTTTGCTTTTGTAAACATTCAAACTGTGAGATATTCTTACTTTGGAATTGTCGTTTTTGTTTTTAAAATCGTTGTTTTTAAATTATTTGAGTATTTATACATCTAAATACAAATACAGATCGTAACTACTATTCTTCCTGTATTTAGATTATCCAATATTAACCTTTTGTCTCTGCTTAAAATGAATTTAGCAACCTTGATTATAGACAGAAAATCGCATTGTTGGATGTACCAGAAATAACTTTTATGTGTCTTTTGATAAAAGCATTTCTGACTTTTATAGTTGTATTTAATGCTTGGTTACTGCTTACATAAGCTTTTGTAGTAAATAAAAACAAAACCGGTTAAAATAAAAGATCCTTGAAAAAGAACATCTATTTAATTTATAGGTATAATAAATTTAAAAGTTAAAATAAAAAATATATTATTACTCTAGGCCCTTCACTTTTTAACTCAACTACTTATCTACCATCTTTAGCTACCTTTTGCTTAAGAGCATAGAGTGCGGTATCTTCAACTATTCTTGAAATACCATTACCCACTGTGGTAATGAAAATTGAAGAATCTCTAACTAAATAAGTTTGATGTTGTTGATGTTGGCAATGATTCTAAAGCCAATAAAGACGATGAAGCTAAATTAGAAGCAAATGAAGATATTATCATCGACATCAATGGGACTGTTTGTGATATTGATTTATCAATACAAATACTCATTAAATATTAGTATGTAAAACATATTCTTTAATTACATTCAACTTTATTTTACATTTACACTCGAAAGTTAACATATTTAAAAGAGAATTTTTTTTGGTCACCAAATTTTTAGGTAATATAAGCTCTTTACATTTTGGATATAAAATTTCTTTGAGTTTGTTTACTTTTATATTTTCTACTAGGCAGAAAAAGCAAAATGAGTGCTCTCATTTTTTTAAAGTGAGTAAAACTGATTGTTTTGGTATTTTACCAATGACAAGTTTGTAAATAAAGAATAAAATTTCCTTTTTTAATTCTTCAATATCTATTTCTGAGTCATATTCTGTCACGATGCTTTTTTTAATGTACGCAATCATTGAAAATTACCAGACATTTTCACCAATAGCAGGACAATCAATAAACTTTTTATTTTGTTTAAGTTATTTTTCAAAAGTTAGACTTTTACTGAGTTTTAATACCTACTGACAACCATAGCCTTCATTATAAAGAGGTTTCAAATAAAGTGTTGTCAATCTTTTGATAATATTGTTTACGATTTTATTACATAAAAATGTTGGTTTTTTTTGCTTGGTTTGTTCCAACAGCGTAATTTATTTTCTTAGCGAAATATCTACAAACCCTACAAAGAATGTTTAAATTCTTGTTATTGATCTCCATCTAAAAAAAAGAAAAGTTTTTAGGTTAGTGTATAACCAACAAGCTTTAACTGTTAAATGATGTTTATATTCATTAACTAAATTAAAACAATAAATTAATAATAAACTTCATACTAAATTAAAGATGCTATTTAAAATTAAATTAAAAAAGACATCATTCATTTTATATAACGGCATTACATAGATCATTTAATAAAATGTTGTTATTTATGGCAATTGTTAGATTTAATTTTTGAACAAGAAAAAAAATTGGGTGCTAAGATTATTTAAAAGTAATAAAAAGATAAAAGATTTATAAAAACAAAATTATAAAAAGTTTTAAATTTTACCGCTCATAAAAAAAGTAAAAAGCCTTACAAATCTATAAATAAATCAAAGTGAAAAAAATTTTTAAGTAAATCTGCATCATTCATAAAACTAACGGGTGGTTACTAAAAATCCGGACCAACTGAGTTTTAAATACCACTAGCTAAATCCATGCTTATATCCATTTTAAAGCTTATTTAATTCTCTATAAGTTAATTTACTTGTTTTTAGATAATTAATAATAGTTAAGAAAATAATGATGGCCAAGCAAGAAGAGGTAAGAAAACGGTTCTATTTGAGTAATAAATTGCAAGGTAAAAAATTCACAGTAGCTCACTTTAATGCTGAAAAAGTTCCAAGAAGCACTATCTATGATATAATCAAACGTGTTAAGAATGATACTTGGCACAAAAGAGTGCAAGGAAGTGGTCGTGTGGCCAAAATCATGGCCCCTAAGGGTATCAAGCGCCTGAAAACCATATTTGATCACAGTGACCGAGTTTCGATGAGCAAGCTGGTCGAAAATATGGATGCAGTCGTTCACATATCATTAAAACTCTTGCCAAGTACACTGCCATCAAAAGTTATACAAAACAGGGTATACCTCCTCGACAAGAGAACCAGAATGAGCGGATCAATACCGGCATTGATCGTCTTTATCGTGATTTTTAAGGAAAATTGGTCATCCTTGACGACGAGTCTTACTTTACGCTGTCACACTCAACAGTTAATGGAAACACCACGTACTACTCTAGTAACAGACTTCACCATGTGTTAAATTTCGCAAAAAGCTCAAGTTCGAACCCAAGGTGCTTGTCTGGCTGGCCGCTTTTGACAAAAGTATTTCAAAGCCATTTTTTGTCCCCAGCGGCCTTGCAGTCAATAAAGCCATCTATGAAATTAATTGTATAAAGAAAAGATTAGTGCCGTTCATCAACGCTCATCATGCCAATGGTAATTATATATTTTGGCCGGACCTGGTGTCATCGCACTATGCCAAAACCGTGACCAACTGCTATGAGACTCATAACATCAATTTTATCAAAAAAGTTGACAATCCGCTAGCCGTACCGGAGTTTTGTCCAATAGAAGACTTTTGGGCTATTTTGAAACCTAAAGTGTATGAGAGTAACTGGAAAGCAAAAAACGTGAAGCAACTACAAACTAGAATGAAGCTTTGCCTGAAAAAAATGACCTTAACCTTGTATTTTCACTTTTTGGGTCAACTCGTGTTAGAGATGGCCGAATTCGAAGAAAAAGACTGGTTGAAGACAAACTTAATTAAAATAAATAAATAACTAAAAACTCTTTTTAATGATAGTTTTATTTAATCTCTACCATAAAAACTATGGGAGTAATTGCCCATGAAAGTTTGTCCGGATTTTTAATTACCACCCGTTATGTTCTCTATTTATTTGACTTACATTATAAATAAATTAAATTACCAAAACACTACTGACAGCCCAAAAACTGGTTATCTTCGTAGAAATTCATAAAAAAACGCTAAGAGTAATAAAAAATTGGTCGTCAACTAAAAATTAAATTCGCAGCAAAGGCCCGAAGTCCAAAAATTTTCATAATCAAACTGCGCTTGCGTACAACAACTTGTCGTTTATTTAGTGAGTATGAACGACCGTGAGTTAAACAGCCGTGATCAGCTTGGATTTTTTATACTATGAATAATCCAAATAATTGATCGTTTAATGATTCAAGTATTAATTAAAGTTTAACTTAAATAAAGTGTAAAACTACATCATTCTAATTTGGATTGTATATTATTACTAATAACAAATTAAATTATTATAAAACATAACTAACAATACATCAACATCATTTAGTAACCATGAGCGAGACTAGATTTTTTCAAACCGAGACGAGACCGAGACGAGAAAATAGTACTTCTCGTGAGACCGAGAACGAGACGAGACGAGAAATTTAACAATTTTTGAAAACAAATTTAATAAAATCAAGTAAAAACAAAAAAATGTAAACATGGTTTTGACAAATAGACACAAATGACATTTGTCAAATGTAAACAACTTTTTCAAATATTAATTCAGAATTTTTTTGCCAAACCTTTCCAACAAGACAATGTTTTCTCTGATTAAGATGATTTGTTCTATTTTTTCTGGGTGTAAGTTGTCTCTGGATGATCGGACGACATTTCCACCTGAACTAAAAACTCTCTCTGATTTATTTGAGCTTGCTTGAATAGCTAAAATTTGTCTAGCTAATGAAGAGAGTTCTGGCAATGTATTTGAATGCAATTTCCACCAATCAAGAATCGGAAAGTCTTTTTTGGCATCAGGGAGATATTCATACTGGCACATTTTGCTCAAAATAGGATTCAGTTTAGATGTTGGCTCTTGTGTTTCAAGTCTGACGTTTAACTTGCGCTTCAGTTTTGAATTAGGGGACAAATCTGCTGAAAGGACTCTGGTAACAGGTTGGCACTCAACATTATCCTTAACCTGTGAGGCTAACCATTCTTTAGTTGTTTGAAATTTTTTGAAGAGCTTCAAGTGAAGTCCCTTTAAAGCAGGATTTAAGTAGTTTGCTGCAGCACAAAATAAGTTTCCAGTGTGACAAAGAGGAAATCTTTTCTCAATGTAGCTTTTCAAGTTTTTTGCATACACGACACCGTAGCCATTTTTTCCATCTGTCTCAATAAATTGATCAATTTTGTCATGGATTAAATAAAGAGAATCGGCGACAGTGTTAGTTTTTGCAATAGACTCAGCCGACCACGTTTCTGTAGCTTCTTTAAGTGGTGCCAAAATTTCTACTGCTCCCTCGATTGATTTCCACTGTGATGTACTGATGGTCTTTGAAGAAAAAATATCTTCATTTGCACATAAGCTGATAATTGCACTCTTTAGATGTAGGACAGAAGCTATGCAATCCAGTTCACTATTCCATCTCGTGTCAACAGATTGGCGTAACTGTCTAAAATTGATTCCTTGAGCGTCTGATTCTGATTCAAGCAACTCAGCTGCAACATTTGACTGGTGAGTTAAAGAAGCCGAATCTTTGCATGTTTGCAACGCATCATCCATTCCAGCAGTCATTCCAAATGAGTCTCGAACTGCACATTGCAAAATATGATTGTTGCACAATTATTGGTCAAGGCGCTTTGACAATTTGACTGCAAGTTTCATGTTTCTTGCCTGGTAATTCACGCAGTACATTGGCAAATCAGCAGGCAAATTTAGTTCTGCTTTCCTTCAATTAAGATACTTGTGTGTCTGCCTGGGAATTGTTGGACGTGGGATGTCCAGTGATGTAGTCTCCGATTTTCGTCAATAGCATGAAAAGTCCAAGAGATGTAGCTGTCCTGAGCTCTAGAAGTCCAAAGGTCAAAAGTAAATGCAGCACTTTTTAGATTTGGCGTAATTTGTTATAATGCTCTTCATTCCAGCTTGAACTTCTCTTGACCGAATTGAAAGCTTTCTTGAATATGTTGTTCTGTGATGAAGGCTCAGTTTAGGGTTTGCAATGTCAAACAATTTCTTGAAACCTCTTCCTTCGACTGCTGAAAAAGATGCCAGATCAGTGCAAAAGTAATCCAGCATTGCAGAGTCAAACTGTTTTCAAATGGAATTGTCTTTGTCATATTTTAATTAGATTTTAAAAAAAAATCTAATTAAAAAATCTAATTAAAAATCTAATTTAAAAACTTAATTTGTTTTTGTCAAAAACAAATTAAATTTTTAATTAGAAGTCCCATTTTTCACGAGAAACGAGAACGAGACGAGATCTCACTCATGGTTATCATTTAGAAGTACAAATTTTCATTGGCATCTGTCCATTTCAGGCGAACTGGTCTTAACTTCCGTCGTAATAAAATAAGTTTGCTATCTAAATAAAATAACCAATGAAGCAACTGGTTTTCGATTAGTTGTTTTATTAACTAAAAAATGTATGATTAGGAAATTGTATCTTACCCTCGTGTGGTTTTTTTTGCACCAAGCATAAAAATATTAGTCTGAAACAAATTTAACGCATCAAAAAAAATACAATAGAAAACCTAAATTATGAAATTAATGTAATAGAAAAAGATCAACGATTTTTAAAATGGAAAAGGCAAAAGCGTGAATTAGATTCCATTACGCTCCAAAAAGAAGTAATTCAGAAAATATTTCAGCCTTTAAAAAGGCTGGCTTGACGAAATAGAAGAAGCAAGAAATGTGGAAAGTCGAAGTCAAGGTTGATCTTATGATCATAAAGTTGAGCCTTAAAGCTTAGTGACGATAAGAAAATTCTTAAAAAAAATAAAATACACACATGACAAGTATAAAGATTTAAAACAAAATTTTGAATCAAACCCAAAACAATTTAGTAATAATGACAATCAAAGAGATATTATGGAAGAGTTAGAATTCTTGAATAAAAATGACGAATTTTGTAAAAATATAATAAATTAAGAAACAACCTAAACTGCTTATTTTGCATCTTTATTCTTATGTAAATACGTTTTATGTACTTTAACAAGAATCAAAAGTTTTACTTTGACAGTTAATTTATTGATATTAATTTAACTTGTTTAATATGTATTATTATATATTATAGATAACCTAAACATCAAAAACATTTCGAACATGTTTTTTTTTTTATTACAGAAACATACTACTGTGATCAAAAAGTAAGGTGAATTTTTTATAAAATGAAAAATCTTTATTTATTCTTCCAAATCCGTATCGCCCCCCTAAAAATAATCCCCCCCCCGGCCCCAATGCACTTTTGCCAACGTTTTTTCCAGTCTTCGAAGCATGCCGAAAAGTCCTCGGTAGGGATAGCCTTCAATGCGCGTGCCGATTCACGTTGGATCTCTTCAATGGACTCAAAACGATTTCCCCGGAGTGGTCTCTTGAGCTTTGGGAACAGCAGGAAGTCACACAGTGCTAAGTCGCGCAAATACGGTGGTTGTGGAGCAACATGGGTAGAGTTTTTGGCGAAAAACTCACGAAGAACCAGTGCTGTGTGCAAAGGCGCATTATCGTGGTGCAAAATCCAAGAGTTATTGGCCCATAATTCCGGTCTCTTTTTGCGAATAGCTTCAAGCAAACGTCGCATAACGCTTAAATAATATTCCTTGTTGACAGTTTGGCCAGTTGGAAGGAATTCGTAGTGCACGACACCACAATAATCAAAGAAAACAGTCAACATGACCTTGATTTTTGAGCGACTTTGACGTGGTTGCTTCGGTCTCGGCTCGCCTTTTTCACGGTATTCACTCGATTAGTCGGTTGTTTCAGGGTCGTATGCGTAGACCCAAGTCACATCGCCAGTAATAATTTGTTTGTAGACGTCTTGATAGTCAGAAAGCATTGCTTCACACGTTTTAAAGCGACGCTCTTTTTCAAAGAAATTGAGAAATTTCGGCACCAAACGTTATTTGAGTCTTCTGAGGCCCAAATGATCCTTCAAAAATTGCTTGCACCGACCCAAATGATATTCCAACCATGTCAACAAGGTCTCGAATGGTTAACCGACGATTTGCAAGCACCAATTCTTTGATTTTGTTGATGTGGCGATCATCAATCGAAGTCGATGGTCGTCCGGAGCGTTCCAAGTAATCAACACGTTCTCGGCCTTCTTTGAAGTCTTTGTACCACTTGTAAACATTTTTTTGAGACATAGTCTCTTCACCGAAGGCCTTTTGCAACATTCGATACGTTTCAGCTGCAGAAATATCATTCCGCAAACAAAATTTAATAGCACTTCTTTGCTCAACAAAATTAGACATCGTGAAAATTGCCGAATGCACTTTTGGTACTTCAGAAACAAGCGTAAACAAAAAAAAATAATGATGAGTTTGACATGTAATTTGGCGCAAATGTTAATGACATTCCTACCAACTTAAAAATAAAAAAGATTGGACGATTCGAATAAGGCGGGAAGTTTAAATTAAAAATTTACCTTACTTTTTGATTACAGTAGTAATTTTGAAGTTATTTTTAAGAAACTAATACTTAGAAATTATTTTAGAAAATAAATTTTACACTTTTTGCCTAAAATACCTAGAGGTTATTGTAGTTTATGTGCTTAAATGCTAGGGTTTTAATTAATGGTTATTTTAAAAAACTATCAATTCTACTAAAGTTTGTGTTAAAAGGTAATATGAAGACTTCTACCCAACATCGTAAAAATTTAACGACCAAGCCAAGTTTAGCATTTAGCTTCTATGCAATTTAGCATTTCTTTTTCTATTCCATAATTACATAACTTTGATATTAATCTCTTATGAGGCACTCTATCGAATGCTTTTTAAAAATCGGTATATAAAATGTCTACTGAATTGCCTATCATTAGTTGGTATGTTGTAAATTCTAAGAATTCGAGTAAATTTGTTATAAAGTTTTTACCTTTTAAGAAACCATGTTGTTGATTGCAAAAAAAATTACTTGATTCTAATTAATGTTTTAAGTTATCACTTATTATTTTTTCGAAATTTCAAATTATGGATATTATAAATATTGGTCGATAGTTAATTGCTTGCGGTATATATACTTCCATTTTTAAATATGGGACTATCATTTGCAATTTTCCAGAAATCAGCAAGATCACTATTTATTAAACTCTGTTGATAGATAATTGAAAGTGGTATTGAAAAACTTTCAGAGCGCATAAAGATAACAACACATAAGAATTTACTTCATCATACCTACTGGATTTATTTATGTGTAATTTTGAAAAATATGATTTCACAAGTGTTTGATCAACAACCATTTTGCTAAACTTGCTATTTGCTTGTATTTCAAATTTCCATCATTTGCATTTTCTTCTTTTATTTTAACAGAATGAAAAACAGAATTAAATCATCACCAATACTAGGTTTGTAAATGTTGAACCAATATTATTATTAAGTGCTCTTATATGATTTTTTATTTTTTGCTTTTTTCTTATATATGAATATAACAGTTTGGGTTCTTTTTTTACCTGTTTTACTGAATTTCATTCGTAATTTTTAACAGAGTTAATTTTTTGCTTTAGAATGTTTCTATTCATTTTATTATATTTCTCTTTTAAACCAGCTATAGACCAGATCGTTTTCTTTATTTGTTGCCCAATAATTATTTTTGTACTTGAAACTTTTTCTCAAGCTATTTGATATCCAAATTTCACTTGCTTTATCTTTTAGTTTACAATAGTTATATAATTCTTGCATGTTTGATTATAATAATATAAAAACTTAATATAACATTTGCCAATGCATGTGTGTTAAATTCATCAGCCCAATTTATGATCTATATATTAATATTAGTTTTGTCATACCCAGACACCAGACAGTAAGGATATACTGGTCCGATAATGGCTAGCCTATGCCAGCAAATTCAATAAAGGTCCGATAAAGTTCCGTTCTTGGATTGCCAGTTCTGGAAAAAAAAATTTCATTTAAACATTTAACCAATATTATTGGTTTAATTTTTAAATAAAATTTTTTTCACCAAGCTAAACTAGTTAAAGAAACTTAAAACCTAATTTACGGAAACAACACTGAAGAAGGACAATTGTTGACAGAAAAAAATTGATAAAAATGTTGGTTTGATAAAAAAGGAAATATTTAAAATATATGTATATTATTGTGTAGATTATTTGAACTATTTAGAAATTTATGACGAATTAAGTTGACAATTGGATAAGAAACGTAAAAAAGCACGATTGTTGGATGGTTATGAATCAAACCATTGTATAATAATTGTTTTTTGTCGATTAAATATATTTTCAAATTTAAGCTTGTTTTTCAAATTTATTCATAAAAAATAAAATTATCAATAAACATGTGTTTAATACTTTTTATTGTCCTTAAACTAATGAAAACTACGCCAATTTTTAACCTAAAAATTACAGTCGATTCTGCTAAAAACAACCTTAAATAATTAGGAAGACTTGAGGGGTCGAAAAGGAAAGTATAGAGACTTTAATTAGGATTGCCTGATGAAAATCCATAACAATCCCATGCACAGTCCATTTAGTTAACAAAGACAAAATCACGATGATACCGTCTAACATTGGCTAATCGTTGTTATGTCAGTTCTTGTCCTGCACTGCTAGCCGCTGTTTTACCATAACTGGCTAGCCAGGCTGGTCCATGAAAAATCCTTAGAGCAAAACGGAGCCTTGGCAGCCTACTCAGGACCAGTCCGGGACTATTATATCCTTGCTGTCTGGGTAGTTTTCTACACGATATGCAAATTTTTTAGCTGATGAAGAGAAATCATCTTTTCAATCTTTCGTTTTAAAAAACCATTTCATTATATGAAGTCTTTTACTACTTAAACCAAATGGTGACAAATGAGATAAACCAAAAACACGGTTAATATTATCTACAACTAAGAGATCATTTATAATTGTTAACTCATTTTCACTAATTTGAAATGTTACTTCAGTAACACATTGCTCGAAAAAACAGTCATTTAAGCATGCTACAAAATCTTGAGCTTGTTGGTTATTCGATTCTACAATACTCTCTTTCCACTTTAAAGTGTTGTAGTTAAAGTCGCCTGTTATCATTATACAAGTAAATTTTTTTTTGTCTTGTGCTCTTTTAGCTGCTATAATAGAAAAAGGAATATTTTTATTGGTGACATAGGATGAGTCAGGCAGACGATATATACATCCTATTTAAGCTTTTTCTTGACCATACTGAATCCATGTCTATATCTGCTCAATAAGATCGGAATTGAGTTCAGTATTAATAATTTTATATGATTTTAAAGAACTATTAACATGTTTGCAAATACCACCCATATTTTTCACCATTCAGCATTAATATTAAGGGTTATCTAGTATATAGATCGTTTCTATATACTAGGTAACTCTTATTATTAACATCTGATAAAAGTGTATACCATGTTTGAATAACAGCAAAAATGTATGGCTTTTCAATATCAGTTAAAACTCTGAAATCATTTTTTTTTATTGTTTAAAAGTATTGAATTTGTATAGTATACTATTAGACTTTAGTTACTATTTAATAAATGACCATCATTGGGATTCTCTGTTAAATTGCTTAACTTTTCATATCGTACATTTTTTGAGATATCTGTTGACATGGTTGTGTTTATTCATATAGCTATTTTTTTATCATTTCTAATATTAAAATGGTATTTTAGATCTTAGTTAACTTCTTTTAATTTACCACGTTCTTCTCTAACAGCTTTCACGTTAATCTTTCACGTTAATATAATTAGTTTCTGCTAAATTTCTCAAGTTTTTAACAGTTTTTAATACAGCATTTCCTTTTTCTTTGTTAGTTAAAACAACAATAACTGGAGGTGGTTTGTCTGCTTTTGTATTTAATTTAAAAACTTGCTGAATAGCACCTTTAACATTAATCTGTTTAAATTTTGTAACTCTTGTTTATCATCTTTTTTAGCCACGCTTCTATCACTATTTGTAGAGGTTTTAAATCCGAAAACTACTAATTTTTTTTTGTCTTAGTTCTCTGTCTTGAGATTCTTTAAGAACAACTTTAATAAACCCAGTTGCACAGATGTATTTTTTTACCTCTTTTTAACTACATCTAAATTTTTTTTTTGTTATGATTTTAAAAATGGAAGAAAGTTTCCTTTTTCTGTTTTACTTTAAAAACATATGTTTATAATTTTTGTAATATATTTTCATAATTTTGTTATATAGAGAAAAATTGTTATATAGAGAAAGTTATTGTAAACCCTCATTTATTTAGAGTTTAGATGTTTCATTTGTGGGATATACTTATCATGTTTTCTAAAAATTCAAATAAACAACATCTTTATTATCGAAAAATAAACTAAACAGTTTAAAAAGAAATTTCAATCCACAATAAAATTTTAAAATTTAATTTTATGAAAAATCGATAATTCTATTCAAAACTTAAAAACGTTGATTTGTCGTCTTCTAATATATAGTTATACAGCTATACTTTTCTTTTACATTGAGTAACATCTTTTATTTAAGTTTTATTTATCTTCAATCTTTGCACACAATTTTAACAATAAATAAACTATTTAAACGAATACAGAACATGTAAGATGAAATCTTAATCCATGTTCTTACATTGATTGTTAAACCACAAGAACTTTTGCAAAAAGGGTAGCTATTTTATATATAAAACGCATTGTGTATTTATTGACATATACATAGATGGATTTTTAAACCATAAGAAGTTTTCAGAAAAGGTTAGGCATTTTTTATCTTAAAAATTGTTGCTTATTTGTTGACATTTCTAATTCATCTAAAGTCATATTGATATTGAAGTTATTTTTTCAGAAAAAAATTACAATTAATTACAATAAAATTTTTCCTAAATATGTTTTGAACTACTTCAGTTTCAAGGTATTTTTATTATTTAGTTCAAGGAATTGGCAAGGAAGCTAGACTTTTTCATTGCAAAGGTGTTGAGTTCACAAATAATTAAATCACCTTTCTAAATTGGTCATCTCGGAAAACTGATTTTAAGATTACTTAATATTCATGCTAATTTTTTTTGTTTTCATGATGATATATGGCTTTTATTTTATAGTTTTTTGTATAAATTATGTCTAGTTTCAGGGTTTTTTCAGGACAATTGCCAACATGAGACAAAAATATGTATTTTGAAATGAATTAAAGTTTAGACAAATATTTCTTGCTCATTTTTAGGAATGCAGGTGTTACAGATTTTTTTTTTTTTTACAAAAGAAATAGCAATAGTTAAAATTATTTTTTCTTTAAAGCTTGCTAAAGCGTGACCATGATGATCATGTTTATTTTTTTGGTAATATGGTGAGTTACTTTATATATCTTAACTTTATCTAGAGAGAAATTTATTCACCTAGGTGAGCTTGTAATTATTTTTTAATTTTATTGTGTACACTTGTTTTAGTTTATTGTTTCTATACAATTAGTTAATTTTTTTTTCAACTTTAAAATCAATTTTCAAGTAAAAGTTTAAAAAAAATTCAAAAATATAGTAAATAAACATTGTATTTGTGTGAAAATATTATTGAGTAATAAAGGTATGACTTTAATTGGTGTGTTCTTTATTTTTTCATTTTTTAATGTATGTTTCTTGTTTATAAATCAATTTAGATGCAAAGTTTTATCCTATAACTTTTCTTTACATATAACAATTTTAAAATTGGCCTTTTTACCAAACTAACCTAGTTTTCATGATATTTAAAATAAAATTGAAAATGAGTATGAAACGAACATAACTATGTTTAAGGAAACAATCAATTATACATAACTCATTTTTAAAGTCTCATAGAAAACCCTCTTGTAAAAATGTGTTTTATGTTTGGTTATTTATTGTTACTTATTATCTTTACTTTAACAAAAAGCAACTGTATAACATCTATAATATAGAACTATAATTTCAAAGGTATACCACTTTTTTGAGAGTTTTACTGATATAACATATATTTCCAAATACAATGAAAATAAACTAATTTAAATTCAAAATTTGACTTAAAAGTATACAAGATGTTTATCAATTAATGTTTAATATTTTTTAAGGTATTGAACATTATTTTAAATTTTTTTGGCTGTAGTTTTGAGCTATTCTACAAAATTGTTACCATTTTGCTTGAACTTTTTTAAATTTTACTTTTTTAAACATACATATTCTGCCAAAATCTATACATTCATAAGAGTTAATTTTTTATTATTAAAGACCAATTTCAGTATGGTACATAACGTAAATAAACTTTTAAAGTATCTGTAGTGTCTGTACTACACCCCTTTTCCTCAATATTGCTTTCCTTAAGATTTAGAATATGACGAAAGCTACATATACCAGGTAAACCCTGCAAACTCTTTATGCATGGTTACCATTGGATTATGATTGGCACGCACGCCTGTGATGTATCATATACCAATATTTTGCCAAGGTTGTTTTACGATCTACATCACTGTGCCAATTTTGCCAATCATGCAGATCTTTTGCCAGTCTTAACCCGTTTATAACAACTTGAAAACTAACATAATGTTGAAAATTTAACAAAGCGTATGAAAACTTAAGTTTTCAACATAACGTTAGTTTTCTTGTAATTTACGAAGATTTGACTAGGGATTATCAAATATATTTTCAGTAAACTGTCTTATTTGTATTATACAAATAAAGAAGATAGATTATATTAAAAATGGATGCAGTTGTGGGTGGTATACCAGAATAAGGAGTTTATTAACTGTACTAAATATAAATTTTTTTCTTAACTACATTACTGAAAATATAATTTTCAAAAAATGATTAAAAGAAAACAATAAAAAAAGTAATAATAAAAATTGAATATTATTACAAGCATTATAATAATTTTTTATTAGTAATTTAAGTTATTTTATAATATTTTCATGGTATTTTATATTTATAAGGTAATTTAAGGTAATAATAATTACATAAACAAACTAAATGTCTTTAATATGCATACATTTAATTCATTAAGGTGTCGTTTAAAAACAAAAAGATAAATAACTGCTCGATTAGCAAGCATATAAAGATTATACATGTCCTTCTACATTTAAATATATCTTACTGCATCCTTCAAATTTATTAAATGTTTTTGTAACCCACTACATATTATTGTATGGTAAGAACAATGTTGTTCATAAGGTACATATATATTACATTTTCTTTTATATCATGCAAAGACATTTGGTTGTCTTAAGAATGTTTTGTTTGGTTGTCTTAACAATGTTTTACCTTTTTTTGTTGAGAACTATATGAAATTTGTGCATTATATGGTAAGACAATCAAAACAAGCTTTTCAGCAAGTTATCAAATGTTAGTATGATTCTGAAATTGTTTAAAGTCTTCGAATAACTTTTTTATCAAAAACATAACAAGTAAGCTTCTTTTTCAAACATTAAGCACTTAAATTTTTTTCAATCATGGTTAAAAATGTTTGTAATCATTTTAATCATGGTTAACATTTTTCAATAATATTGGTAAAAATTTAACAGTTTGCAATAATTTTTAATGTCTTACTGTTTAAACTGAAGAAAGAAACGGTTTTATTGAAATTTCTTTAAGTTTTGCAACAATATGAAATATGAAAAAAGGAGCATAATGGTTAAACGAACTGTTGATTTTTAAACAAATTCTTTGTTTTTTTACATCCAAATTCTTTATCTGATCCTTTTATTTTTAGATTTTTCAATCTTACTTCTAACCCATATAAAGCAGATATATCAGAAATATTATTTAAGTTCGTTTGGCTACAATATGCGTATGTTTGTATGTGTATGTATGTATGTGTGTATGTATGTATGTATGTATGTATGTATGTATGTATGTATGTATGTATGTATGTATGTATGTATGTATGTATGTATGTATGTATGTATGTATGTATGTATGAATGTATGTATGTATGTATATATGTATGTATTTATGTATGTATGTATGTATGTATGTATCTATGTATGTATGTATGTATGTATGTATGTATGTATGTATGTATGTATGTATGTATGTATGTATGTATGTATGTATGAATGTATGTATGTATGTATATATGTATGTATTTATGTATGTATGTATGTATGTATGTATGTATGTATATATGTATGTATGTATGTATGTATGTATGTATGTATGTATGTATGTATGTATGTATGTATGTATGAATGTATGTATGTATGTATATATGTATGTATTTATGTATGTATGAATGAGTGTATGTATATGTATGTGTGAATACATGTATATATGTATCCATATTTAAAAAAGATAGTTGAATATGTATACATATATATATATCGCACCATCTTTATCACAATTATCATCTTCATCATCATAACTTAAAAGTTTTGATTTATTTTTATTAGCATAAAAAGATGCATGAATTAATTATGAGCAAAAATGTAAATTTGATCCTACGTTATTGTAAGTGGAGCTAGTTTTTTCAATGTAACTTTAATTTGCTTTTATTATCAAAAATAAAGTGATGAAGTATTTAAGTATCTTGTTTTAAATTTAGCAAATACAGTTTGACAGGCGAAAAAGATTTGGAGATCAAGAAATATCAAAGCTTAGCATTCAAAGCATCATCGAATAAAAATGACGATTGAGCTTTGACTTTTTGTTGATCTTGTTGTATATGAACAATATGTATTATATGGGATATATTTTCTCTAATAAATTTTAATGCAATACAAATTATTTATTATTTTATATCGTATTGGTAAAGTGACGGAGATATTATATATTTCAAAACAGTCTACATTCTGTTTTTATTGTTTGTATCCTTTTTTTAGGTCGGAAAACATCGAATTATTTCAACTAAATCATTCGGCTTTTTATAAATAATATAAAAAAAAAGATAAATTCTCAGATTTATTTAAGTATTAATCATTATTAAAAACAAACAAAACGAACTAAAAGTAACATAAAAATGAGCAACAACGAAGCAACGTACAATGGGCCAGTGGCAAGCAAAATCCTTCAAAACCAACTTTTAAATTTGAGTAATTTGTTTTTTTAAATGTAATCTAGAGACCCCCAGCACTCGAAAACTGATATAATTTTTTTTCCTACTGTGATATTTAGCTTAGTATATCAGTTTTACCTCAAAAATGGCAATATTTTATTTTTCAAATATTGGCTAAAATGTAAAAAATCATATAAAAATGAAATATGAGGACAGCAAGACAACTTTAAAACATTTTAATTTCTTAACGACTTATATTATTCCATTGACATCATGTATTGAAACAAAAAGAAGAAATATGAAAATTTATTTTTTATGCTTGCTTTTTTTCAAAATGTTTTTCAATAAAACCCTTAAAATGCCCAATATTTTCTTTAACACATTACACAAGCAGAAAATATTGGACCGCTTAAGACCTCACATGTGATCTATTTTAAAATACACTCATGTATAGATAAAAATTTGCAATCAAATTTTCTGAATTAGTTGAGTGCTGAAGGTGCTAGGCTTTTTATTATAAATGATATTTAATTGTAGGTTTTGATTTAAAACTGAAAAAGACGCATAAAGAACAGTTTAAACCATTTAAATTTTAATAAAATCTTTTTTAAATAACACATTTTATGTTATAAAACATTTTATGAAGGAGGAGCGAACAAATAAGGATTTGGAGACTGGGAACTAATAACCCCAAAAATTCATCCCCTCTCACCAAACACGTGAGGGTTTCAAGTTGATAAAATATTTTTTGTACTATTCTCAACTAGACTTATATTCATCTATAAATTTTAAGTTTCATAGTATTATCTCTCAGCGTTCAAAACTTATGACTATATAATTTGTAAAGCCCCCCCCCTCCCCTCAAATTGAGGGTGTTACAAATTATACGGTAATTATAGTGTGTGTATGTACTGCAACCTCTGCTTATGACCATTTTAGTATGATGCACTAATGCGGTTAGATATTTCCTCGTACGAGTATATATATATATATATATATATATATATATATATAATATATATATATATATATATATATATATATATATATATATATATATATATATATATATATATATATATATATATACTCATACGAGCCGTTTACACAAGCCAGGTTCTTTACAAAGTATTTGGCTTTCTTGAAGGATGAGTTTTTAAGCCATTATTCAACAGAAACGTCTAGGAGGCTATCAACTACCTGTGCCGTGTGAAAGTAAGTCCGAGATATATATACATATATATATATATATATGTATATATATATATATATATATATATATATATATATATATATATATATATATATATATATATATATTTATAGTTATATATATATTTATAGTTATATTTATATATATAGAGATAGATAAAAGTGTGTGTCTGATTAGAAAAATTTCAGCAAAGGCTTCAAGCACCACTTTTCTTTTATAAAAGATCTTATTTAACACTTGTATGGATTGGAAAAAATTTCGAGTTTGCCCATAAACTGAAAAATATATTTCTCTGACAAAAAATCAACAAATAAAAAATTTTTTACCGATTTATTTTGTTTAAACTTATATAAAATTTGTATATAGAAAAACGAAAATATTCAAACACAAATATACTATCAATGCGTAGATAAGAACCCAATGGTTTATTTGAAAAAAGATGCATATTTAAATATGTTTGAATTAATATTTGATTTGCTTTCTGTTATAAAGTAATCCAGAATTTGTGGTTCTTTAAAGGAGATGATTCATGGGTTCGAAATATCAAAATATGGTCTAAAGTACTTAATATTCCAATATTATCTTTATTCATATTTAGAAATTGATATAGTATCTTTTTTTCTTCAATCCTTACATACATACTTTTCGTAAATGGGTATTCTGAGAACAGTATAAAATATTTTGTTGCAATCATACCAGGATCGTTTATTCTTTTAGAGCAATTACAAGCCAATTTAAAGCTGTTTTTATCAGGTAGTTTTTGGGTTTTCATTTGGTTGTTTGTTTGCTTTCGAAAGAAAGCAGAACTATAATTACCAAAAGCATCAGTAAATAAACCAATTTTCTCAAATAATAAATTTATTGCAGAAGTTTTTTTATAGCTATATATTCATTTTGGAGCTTGAAGACGTTTTATAACTAATTACTTCGTGAAAGTTGTTTAAAATTAAAGCGGAAGTTCCTTTATTTAAGAATTCATTACGTAGTATGTATTTTTATTTTGATTGGGACTTAGAAACAAAATATTTTGTCGCAACATCACCAAGTAAAACAATTTTATCTTATGAAATCCATTTTTTTTTTATTTTTTTTTTCCCGTGCAGTACTGCCCCAGGTCTATTAGCAAAAGTTTTAAAAAGTCCTGAAAATTGTTAAAAAAAATAAACTGGAATGCTAAGTTCTGTGAAAACTTTAAAATATCTGTACTTAATATCTTTTCAGTAGTTTTTTTTCACTGTTAATTCAGTAGATACTAGATTTTTAGGTAGAAACCAGATTTTTAGGTAGATACCAGATTTTTAGGTAGATAATAGATTTTTAAGTAGATACTAGATTTTTTAAATTTATTCATAGCAAAACATTATATGTAGTTCAAGAGATTAAGTAGAATTCATCAAAAAACATTTTTCGTAGAGATGCATAAAACCTTCCTTTTTAAATTTTCCACGCAGTAATTTTTCTCCACACTAGATTTAAAAACAGTTCAAAGGTCTATAAACTGCTAAGTTAAAAGGTAAGATTTTATGAGGTAATAAGACTATCTTAATGTTATCAGCCTCACAAATTTCTATAACGTCTCGAGGCAAATGGCATCTTAAATTATCATCTGCTAGAACTTTTGGTGTTTCTATTTACATGTTTAAAGTAAGTTATTACTAATCCAATATTTAAAATAATAGCCATCAAGCCACTCAGATTTTATCGGTTGATAAACTGTTCTAGTTAGACCTCCAAGTATCCACGTGTACATCTGACATTATACACAATATATGGAGTATGAAATACGCCATCAGCAATAACTGCAAACTTATTTAGATTCTGATGACATCAATGTCTTCATAACTTTTTCAGAGTGTTTAGTATATTTTCATAATACCATTTGTTTTGATTTTGAGTCATTAGAAAGATTAATTTAATCATATTTTATTAAATTTCGAGGCCACATTTAGCACATCAGATACATAAGAATAAAATAATATAAGTGCATGTTTTTACATTTATTAAGTTACCAATAAATAATGTTTCCAAATTTTTTTGAAATTGCAAACACAAAAAATAATTTACTGTAAATAATTTGTTTAAAAATGCAGATTTTAGTTTCTGAAAAAGAGAGCCAGGTATGGACCCCTCTTTTCTTACAATAATTGCATTTATTGCTGCGCCAGCCAAATTGCAAAAAGAAATTGTATTGAGTTCATCTTTAAAACCTTTTAGCTATGGTGCATGTAGTTTGGTAGTTAATAAGAAAATTATGCTTATTTCGTAAAAATATTGCGCCTTTCATTGTGTTTAAATTTTTTTTCAGTTATCAAATATTGTTATTTAAAATTAAATTTAATAAAACTAAAGTCGTCGCTTATTTATTGAGATTGCCCTGATAGTCTTATAGAAATAGCATTTCAAAACGCAAAATTGTAGGAACCAACACCAAATCTAAAGTATTATTTCCTTTAGTTAAAGAAATCTAACGTATTATTTCCTTTAGTGACAATCAGTGACGGGTCCACGATTTTTTGGTTTTTGAAATTTGTTTATTATTATTATTAAGCTAATTTCCAGACATGGAGCAAACTTTAAACATTTTTATGTTAATAATTATGTCTAATAATGAGGCCTTGCAAAAAATTGTGATGATTGAAGACTGGGAATTAAAAGCCCTACATTTCATTCCCCCAACCCTAAACGTTATAAGCAACAAGTTGTTAAAATATTTTTTGTACTGTTCTGAACAAGGCTTATATTCATCGATAAACTTCTAAGTTTCATAGTACTATCTCTCAGCGTACAAAAACTATGACTATACAAATTTAACCCCCACCCACCCCTCAATTTTAAGGGATTACAAGTTTTATATGGTCATAATTTTTGGACGCTAAGAGTTACTACAATGAATCTTAGAATTTATTGATGAATACAAGTCTAGTTGAGAATAGTATAAAAAATATTGTATGAATTTTTTGCCCCTCACGTTTGAAGTAGAGGAGGGGATAGGATGAGGTTAAAGGGTTTTTTTGTTCCCAGCCTCCAATCATCGCAATTTTTTGTAAATCAATTATTTGACATAAGTATAAACATACAAATTTTTAGAGTTTGCTCCATGTCTGGAAGTTATCTCAAACACAAAAAAAAAAACCCTCACTGGTGACAACCTTCTATAACAATTTTAATTGTCAATTCTATGTAATGAAGCAAACCTTTTACTTAAAGTCTCTTCTAATGAAAGAGTTAAAAATATTCTTTATAGTATTTATTCAGTATTGGCACTTTTAGAACATTCTAATTTCTTCAGAAAACTTACTTCTTCAAGTATTGAAATAACAAAAAGAAAATTTGATTGTTTAAATGCAAAGATATTTGATGCAAATTTTGCAAACTCTTCAAAATTATGCAAACCTTCAAAAACTAGTTGAATTTGAAGCATCTTGCGGCACTATATGGTAATTCAAATGTCATATCACTTGCAATAGTAAAAATGTAATTTATTACCTTAAATGTTTAACATATAATAAACAAGCTACATATACTGGTTGAACTAATAAGATTAAGATTACGTATAGCGGACATATGGGAAAGCAGAATAGTGTCAAAAAAATTGGTCGAAAAACTAATTAATATCGAAATTTTTTTGATTAAAACGTTTTTTTGGGATTAATATCGAAATTAATTTCAAGGAATTAGTTTAAAAAAAAATACTAGAAATTCATTTAGAAAGAATTATGCCGAAAATGTCTATACGGAATAATATTGAAAATCGGATTTAAACTAGCTACGAGGTAGAACATGCGAGGAGTGTTGCTACATCGACTGAGGGTTTGGTTTTGGCGGGCAGTATATCGATTAAAATAAATTGAATTATAGGGATTGTCCATAAATTACATTTTTAATCCCTCGTTTTCATGGCGATACTTACTACAGGCCTTCCTGTCGCGAATCCGTATTTTTGATTGGGGGCGGACAAAGTTACGGAAAATACAAAAAATGGCTAAAATAGTTTGCGAACTAGTTCATTATTTTTAGTTAGTTACTAAATTTTAAAAGTATTGCATTAATGCACAAAATGTCTATTGCAGTGTTTATTAAATATCATCAAATTTAGATAAAACGTTTTGAAAAAAAAAAGATGTAATTATTTAAAATCTAAATCACAAAAGAATTAACAAACTTTAAAATAATACAAAGGAAAAAAAGAAAAAAATCGAAATATACATCAAGAAAAAAGAAAAAATCATCGAAATATACATTTGTAATGTTATAAAAAAATGTATATAATTTTTTAATATTATACAGGTAACTTTAAAACCTTCAATGCAGGTTCCTTATTGGACTTTGGTGAAAAAAACAAACAATAATTTTTAATAAATATATTTGATAATATTGTACCATGTTTCTTTTTATCATATTAAGGTTATATATATCAGATGTCATCATAAAAGTATTACACAATGACTTTCTGCACATTTTATTTTTCTCAATTTTAAAAATAATGAAACAAAAAAATAACCACTGCACACAGCAATCGAGAGGTATATTCAATCCTCTGCGGTCCATAGTTTTTGTATAGTCTCCATATAACTAAAAATATAAAGCAGTATCATTAAACTAATCATTTTCACTAACATCATCTTTTCTTTTAGCATAACCTGCAATATGCAGCAAAGCCATTTTTGTACTCGGTGACAAAGATGATTCTAGTTCAGGTAATTGATTAATGATGTCACGAGATTCTTCAATTATAAAATAGCGACGTTTTTGACAAGAATGCTCATTATCAACAGTATAATCTGTAACATCAACTTTTAATTGCAATAACGGTTAAGCTTTCTCGATGTTTAACTTTACAACAACATTTTAAACTTATAAAGTATGTTCCACCTGAACTTTGCCTAAACTTACTGAATGCTTTTTCAATGTAATCTGTTGAAAATTCTCCAAACATAACATAACCAAAATTATTTTTTAGCAAATATTTACACATCTCCACGAATTCATGACAAGTATGCCAAATTGAAGTAACCAACACAAAAGTAACCAACACAAAAACAAAAAGTTAAAGTAGGACTTTAGGACCGATGATTTTTATTTTATTAAGTCTTTAGAAAAACGTTTTATATTATATAGTGTTACGTTTTTTAATTTTCGTTGTCTTATATTTACGGTATAGACTAAGGGGCCTGGTGAAAAGACTAATTATGTCTTCTTCTTGCCCCTGCTATTTGTATTTATATTATGCTTTACGACTTTAATAAATTTATATGGCAAATAATAAAAATAAAATAAAATAAAATAAAAAAAAAGTACCTGTATCTTTAGTTAAAGATTTCATTCTATGACCTTGTACACCACTCATTTTAAACGCCATATCTCCGAAATCAATTACTGCAAACTTATGTTTAAATCTTCAGAAATAACTCTCTTACAAGAATCTAAAAATCAAATATCACCATAAATTTCTTTTACACTTGCAATTTTCCAAAATTTAGTAACTTTTTCTAAAAACCAAATGGTTTCATTCATATTGCTAGGGTGGATAAGGGTGGATAAAGGTTGATAAGGGTGGATAAGGGTGGATAAGGGTGGATAACTTTCAAATAAGTTTTTAGAGCTGCTATAGTTTCATCGCAAAATGTTCTTAAACAATGTAAATACTTTTTGTCTTTTAATGGGTTTTGGATGTATAGCAACAAAATTTAGTCTTGATAACTTAATTAGCTGATCTTTCTCAAGATCAAAGATACATTTAAGGTCACTCCACTTGGCAGTCAAATTTTGGTGCTTTTTAAATTTAATACCTGCATTTTTTCTGTGATCCAGCTATTTTGAATATTTTATAATAGATAAATAAAATCAAAACGTAAACTAAAAAAAGTCCACATTTTGTTAACCACGGTTGTCCTTCAACTGTCTTAAATAAATTTAAAAAAACTTGATTTGTTTGATTGCCATCACAAGTAACGAAAATAACTTTTCCATTGCTAGACTTAATTAAGTTAATGACATAGCATACTTGCTCAAACAAAAAAGTAGCCAGACAGGTATCATTTTGCTTAAAAAAGATCCTCCACCTTTTAAACATTAAACCATAATACCCAAAGCACTATTTGCTAACAACTCTGAATTATTTTCCGCTTTTCCAAAAAGATAACCACCATGACTTACATACATAAACTTCATCCACCAAAAGTATACAATTTCTATAATTCTCCTAAAAATTTGAAAAAATGGTACTAATACAGTCAGTATCTGAAACTTTTTTTGTCATAGATGTAACTTTTGTCAATGTTTTTACACTTGGCAATTTAAAATCTTTTCTTAATTGATTGTAGGCTTCGAGACGTTGAAAAATTGCAATACGATCTGACTATAGTTTCTACATTATACATTTTTAACCTACTTGCATTCATAGATGAAATAAGATCTTGTAATACCATCTTTTGATGATCAGCTTCAATGTTGTTCAGCAAGCGAATTGTTTCTTCAATTCTTGACCAGCGATCAAGATATGTAATACAATTTTTTGATAGTGAAGAAATAAAACAACGAAAAACTTGAAATTGAAAACTTTCAAATTTAAAATTCCTTGAGATATGAACAACAAACATAGATATACAGTTAAAATACAAGGAATATGATTGGATGTGCAAAATATCATTTATAACAAAAGTTGTTACAGGACAAATAAATTAACGATTTTTAATATCTTCACATAAAAAAATGAATGTAAACAAATTGTTTTTTAAATGTTGCGACAACTCATCACACTTTTCAGTTCTGATGGAAGAAAACGCTTTAGTAGTGGACCTTGGTTTTAAAGGTTGAGTTGGTACCACACTAGGCGGAATATTTGAAAAAATTGAAGGAGATTCAACTGGTCTAACTTTCCCATTGACAATAGTTTTTAAAACATTTTCTGGAAAATGTCAAGAAGAAATTTTTCCAAATAAACCAGATACTGTTGTATCCGGTTTATTTGGCAAATTTCTTCTTGGAATTATTTGAGTTTATTAATTAGTTCTTTTCAGTCTGTTTAACAATTATTTTTTACTTTAATAGTTCCGTATGAAATTGTATAAATTAACATCGCTATTTTAAACATTATCCCAATTTTAAATAGCTATCTTCCGATAAATACAAAAATATTATTTTTTAAATTTAATTTTTGCTCTACTAGCTATGTTAGCGTGACTAAGTAGATCCCACTTCAGTGGATCCCACTTCAGTGGGTCCCACTTCAGTGGGTCCCACTTCAGTGGATCCCACTTCAGTGGATCCCACTACAGTGGATCCCACTTCAGTGGATCCCACTTCAGTGGATCCCACTTCAGTGGATCCCACTTCAGTGGATCCCACTACAGTGGATCCCACTTCAGTGGATCCCACTTCAGTGGATCCCACTTCAGTGGATCCCACTTCAGTGGATCCCACTTCAGTGGATCCCACTTCAGTGGATCCCACTTCAGTGGATCTCGCTTCAGTGGATCCCACTTCAGTGGATCCCACTTCAGTGGATCCCACTTCAGTGGATCCCACCTCAGTGGATCCCACCTAAGTGGATCCCACCTCAGTGGATCCCACCTCAGTGGATCTTACTTCAGTGGATCCCACTTCAGTGGATCCCACTTCAGTGGATCCCACTTCAGTGGGTCCCACTTCAGTGGGTCCCACTTCAGTGGGTCCCACTTCAGTGGGTCCCACTTCAGTGGGTCCCACTTCAGTGGGTCCCACTTCAGTGGATCTCGCTTCAGTGGATCCCACTTCAGTGGATCCCACTTCAGTGGATCCCACTTCAGATCCCACCTCAGTGGATCCCACCTCAGTGGATCCCACTACAGTGGATCCCACTTCAGTGGATCACACTTCAGTGGATCCCACTTCAGTGGATCCCACTTCAGTGGATCCCACTTCAGTGGATCCCACTTCAGTGGATCCCACTTCAGTGGATCCCACTTCAGTGGATCCCACTTCAGTGGATCCCACTTCAGTGGATCCCACTTCAGTGGATCCCACTTCAGTGGATCCCACTTCAGTGGATCCCACTTCAGTGGATCCCACTTCAGTGGATCCCACTTCAGTGGATCCCACTTCAGTGGATCCCACTTCAGTGGATCCCACTTCAGTGGATCCCACTTCAGTGGATCCCACTTCAGTGGATCCCACTTCAGTGGATCCCACTTCAGTGGATCCCACTTCAGTGGATCCCACTTCAGTGGATCCCACTTCAGTGGATCCCACTTCAGTGGATCCCACTTCAGTGGATCCCACTTCAGTGGATCCCACTTCAGTGGATCCCACTTCAGTGGATCCCACTTCAGTGGATCCCACTACAGTGGATCCCACTTCAGTGGATCCCACTTCAGTGGATCCCACTTCAGTGGATCCCACTACAGTGGATCCCACTTCAGTGGATCCCACTTCAGTGGATCCCACTTCAGTGGATCCCACTTCAGTGGATCCCACTTCAGTGGATCCCACTTCAGTGGATCCCACTTCAGTGGATCCCACTTCAGTGGATCCCACTTCAGTGGATCCCACTTCAGTGGATCCCACTTCAGTGGATCCCACTTCAGTGGATCCCACTTCAGTGGATCCCACTTCAGTGGATCCCACTTCAGTGGATCCCACTTCAGTGGATCCCACTTCAGTGGATCCCACTTCAGTGGATCCCCCTTCAGTGGATCCCACTTCAGTGGATCCCACTTCAGTGGATCCTACCTCAGTGGATCCCACCTCAGTGGATCCCACCTCAGTGGATCCCACTTCAGTGGATCCCACTTCAGTGGATCCCACTTCATGCTAGTAAACCAATAGCTCTCGCTGTCAATTAGTTAGTGCCCTAAAAATACTCTTTTTGTTTCTGCACGCTTTTGTGCACCAACTAATTAAATGTTCTCCACCATTCATGGACCACATAACTGTTACAGCCTAAGGCGCAACGCGTTGCGCCTTCGGCTGTAACAGTTCGTTAACAAGCTGAAACTACTCCGTAGACGGAGTGTTAGGAAATATTGGAGTGAGTCAGGAAAGGTATAAATCCGTTATACCTTTCCTGATTCACTCCAATATTTCCTGACATTGACACTCTCCTTTCCACATTCCTGACACTGAGTGGGTCAGGAAAATTTAAAAGACAATTTAAAATGTGAACACATTGAGTCAAAAGTCGTTGATGCATTTCAATTATTTTATTTTATTTGAAAAAGAGTCTATTTATTACATTGGTTCACGGCAGTTTCGTAATTGAACTTTATTCTGGGCATGCGCATTAACAAATATCTCTATGTTTAAATATTCAATAAAGCGTGCAAAAAAAAAATTAAAAAGTACCAATTTAATATCTTAGGTTATTATATTTTTTTAATAAAAATAAGTTTTTAGATTTTTTTTTTATTTTAATAAATATTTAGTACTTCTGATTTTAAAATATACATAAAAAAAAATTATTGATTCAACTTTTATAAGTTCAAGAAAATTGCAACTTTTTTAGTTACAAACTATAAGGAAGAAATAAATCTTGATAAAAAGGTACTTTAATTTATTTTTCGTTAAAACCTTTAAAAGTTAGACTTTAGGTATATAAAGAGTAATTCCAATTTTGAGAAACCGGTGATTTTTCTTTCTTTGTAATTTTTGAAATTTTATCGCAAAAAAATATACGCTTTTTTATATAACTTCCAATTTACTAAAAGTAATAACCAGATGTTAAAGAAAGCGGTAAGAATTGTATTGCAATTCAAGTATTAATCTATTGAATACAAAATGATAAACTAATTGCTGCCCAGTAACCAAAATATTAACTATTTTCGTTAGTTTATTTGCAAGTAAATATATATATACATATAAATTTATATATATATATATATATATATATATATATATATATATATATATATATATATATATATATATATATATATATATATTGACCACGCAATGAGGTATTCTAAATCTTTATAATCTGTTAATATCTGCTTAATCAGTAATAAGATCAAAAACTTTTTAATGATTGACTTATGTTATTTTTAAACTAGTAAGTCGTGTAATATATTTAATTCATGCATTTTAACAATAACACAATTCAAGTCCTTTGTGTTAAAGTATATCCTTTGTAAAGTTTAAGTGTAAGTCCTTTGTATTTAAAGTGTATTAATCTGTAATTTAAAAAAAATATATTAATAATTGATTGTATTTAATAAAAATTAGAAGACGATGATGATTCTAGAAGACGATGCCTTTTCAAAGGTCAAAACGTTAAACTCTTCATAAAGTTAGTATTTATCTCCAAAACCCTTTCATCTCATACGGTCTACTCTATGTTGCATGTTAAACGAACAAGATCGTTTAATATCTTATTTTAATTTTAAAGGAAATCTGTTTGTTTTTATAATAGGGTAGGGTGGGGTAATATGGATTGTTGGGGTAATATGGATATATTCAATAAGTATCCATGGAGTAAGTTATCTATACATAATTCTAAAACTTGAAAACTACCAACAGTTTCTACACATAATTGGCTTTCTTTTTTTGCGTTAACAATGTTTATATTTGATTTACATAAAGAGTTAATATATAAAACACGTTGTTTTGAAAAAAATATAAAAAACATTATGTTTTAAAACTTTTGTCTGCAGACTTCAGTAATATTACTTATGGAAGTTTAATGATGTATATTCATTAGTTGGACCATGATGTAACAATATGTAAAATTTAATTTATAAGTTCTCTAACTCATATTGATAAATAAACAAAAATCTAAAATGGGGTAAAATGGATATACAGGTAAAATAATAGTGGGGTAAAATGGATATATATATAAAATATATAAAATCCTACTCACGTTATAGTATTTTATTACAAAAACACAAGCTACACGACATTTAAATATACATTTATGCTCACTTTTGCTTTTTAATATAGTATTATACATTTTTCAGTGACATAAAATAGTTTTATATAATGCTTCTGAACTATTTACATTAAGATCATAGTTCAAATTTGTTTTCCCTGAATGGCTAGGGTAAAATTTAAACTCCCATTTAAATGTTTTATATTTTATTTTTGTATTCCTCTTTACTTTATAATTAAATTATAGACTTTATATAACTAAAGTTTGTTTTAAAATATTTTAGATAAAATAATAAAACTGAAATAAATTATTATGCCTCGTGAATACCAACGCAAGACTATTGGTACATATGATCACAGCAAACTAATGACTGCCATACAGCTTGTTAAGGAAGGAGAGTCAGTATACAGTGTATCAAAGTCTTCTGGAATTCCTTATGGGACATTATACAGACGATCCCATGATCAAATTCAAAGGAATGACAAAAGAATTGGAAGCGGTTGTGGGTTTGTTTTAAATAATACTGAGGAAAATCTTCTAGTAGAAGCCTTGATGTACTTAGCTGATAAGGGTTTTCCACAAGATAGAGAAGATATCAAACTGATGGTTAAATCCTATATAACATTTATTGGCAAAAAAACTGCATTTAAAGATGACAAGCCAGGGAAAGACTGGTGCATGTCTTTTGAAAAACGATGGAATGTAGTCCTTGGTAAAAGAAAACCTGAACTTTTGACAAAAGCAAGAGCTAATGATCTTTCTCTAAAAACATTGACAGATTTTTTTGAGTTATATGAGAAGACATTAAACAATAATAATTTATTTGATAGACCGCATTGCATATTTAATTTAGATGAAACAGGTTTACGTACAGATCCTACAGCAGGAAAAATCTTTGTTCGTAAAACATCAAAAACAGCCTATTACATTGCTCCATCATGTGGTAAATCAATGTATACTGTACTGTTTTGTGGGTCAGCAAATGGACAGTGTCTACCTCCCTTTGTCGTCTACAAAGCCATCCACCTTTATGATGCATGGTGTCAAAATGGACCAGAAAATGCAATGTATGGTGTAACAAAATCCGGTTGAATGGAGGACTATATTTTTGAAAGTTGGATTGACAGGTTTATTATACATGTAAAGGATTATGAAAAGCCTGTGTTGCTGCTATGTGATGGACACAACAGTCATATAACATATTCTACTGTTAAAAAGGCTCTGGACAATCATATAATTTTACTTTGCTTACCTCCGAACACAAGTCATGCATTACAACCTCTTGATGTTGGTTTTTTTGCTCCATTGAAATCCCATTGGAAGAAAATCCTTAAAGATTGGTTAAGAGAAAGCAGACATAAAAATGTTGACAAGTCTGTATTTCCAACTTTACTAAAAGCTCTTATCAGTAAGATAGATAACAAACTCCTGAAAAGTGGTTTTAATGGTAGTGGTCTTTACTCTGTTGACAAATCAAAACCTATGAAAAAGATAGTGAACATGCAGCCAATGCATGAGAAAGTAGATAAGTTTAACAAAAAAGAAAATGTTGTAAAAAATCTGCAGAGAGCGATTGATTCTGTACTTACACCTAGCCCAAGTCAACCTACACTGACAGCACTTACAAATTCAAAAAAACGCAGAGCACGTGTCCAGGCCAAAAAGGGAGAAATTTTAACAGCACAAGATGTTGTCGCAAGGTTACAAGAAGAAGAAAAGAATAAAGCTGAAAAGAAGACTGTATCAGTAAGTAAAAGAAAACTGCTTGACATAACCAATACAGTTTGACTTTTTAAATACGTGAAAAGCAATAAGTGTGATATCAAATCAAATATAATGATTATCCTTATATCAAATATAATGAGTATCCGCATTACCCCACCAGTGGGGTAATTTGGATATATGAAAGGTGTTGTTAAAAGAGAATTAGTATGTTAGTTATTTAAAATATATTTATGTTTTACTCATTGTGATTTTATTGTATACACCCTGAATGTAAAGAAAAATAACAAAAGTTTTTATGGTGGTTTTTAACTAAAAAAAAAAATTATGTTAGAAAAAAATATATCTAAAATTCTATCCGTATTACCCCTCCCCACCCTATTTAATCGTTTGTTTTTTTAAAGATGTTAAACAAATATTATAATAATAAGGTTGTATTTGTTATGTTTCTAATTTATATATTTTTCTTAATTTATATAACTAATTATATTTATGTGTTTTTTATTATGTGTTTATATGTGTTAAAATAATATGAGTTTATATTTTGTGAATGTGTAAATATCTTTTATATATGAAGGGTATCTATGTTGGGTATAATGTTATGTGTTTATAGTTTGTAAGTGGTTATTATGTTGTTTGCATGGTTCCAAATTGTTGCGACTTAGTTTACAGCAAGAGTGTTGACTTTGCTAGCCAAGTGGTATACTTTGCTATAATGTGACTTGACTTGTTGATAGCAAGAATGTTGTCTTTGCCAGTAGAGTGGTGAACTGTCATGATGAAACACATAAATTGAATCTGTTTATAATTAGTGTATTCATAAAATGTGTTGAAAAAATATTATTGAATAAGTGTGTTTAAAAGAAATGTTAAAAAGATTTATAGATTTTTAATATCTATAAATTTTTTTATGTTTATAATTTTGTCGAAAAGATATATACTCTGTTACTTATTCGTTTACAGTTTGTATTTTGTTAATTTTAAAAGTTTTTGTTTAAAGATATATACTCCGTTCTTTTTTTTAGTAATTTATGCTTTGACCATAAATAAATTTTGTTAAAAAACAGGCTCCTTTTTACCAATAGCTCCTCCCCATTTAAACATTTAAGAGTTTCGATTTCCTTCATTAAATTTGTTAAACCTAATTTTTTTTAATATATAAAGGTAAGTATACAAAGTGCTATAACATAAACTTTAGTAACTTTCATTAAATTTTTTGTATCGAGAATGTTTTCTCCATATTACTATTTTAATGTTTTATTTAAATATATATATATATATAAATATATATATATATATATGTGTGTATATATATGTATGTATATATATATATATGTGTGTATATATGTGTGTATATATATGTATATATATATATATATATATATATATATATATATATATATATATATATATATATATATATATATATATATATATATATATATATATATATATATATATATATATATATAAATTAGAAAAAAACACTTATCTAACTTTTATCTTCGACTTGAAGTTTCACAATTGCTGGATCATCAGGAAGAGTTACTAAATCTCAAAAAATTTCAATTTATAGAAAAAAATATTTTACAGGAAATTATAAATTATTATAAAATATTTTTAATTACTATATTTTTTTGTTAACGGGAAGTTACAGAAAGTAATTATGAAATAATTTTCTTTGGAATGGGGAAAGTTTAATTTGGTCATTTGTTTTTATAATTTTTTAAGAGGTATTTATTTTCGTGCCTACATTTAGAAATTAATTCAGATTTTTTATTTAATAAATTCTCTTGATTTAAATGAGTAATTATTTCAAATTTTTCTTGCAAACATAGCATACATTTTTTGGAAATGTTATTATAGGCAGGGGCAGATTTTAGAATAGACTATTGTAAATTAAAATTATTATTTTTTTCTTTTAAATCCCAAATATATTTTGACAGCATAGTCTCTTTTGAATATTTTTTGTGTTTAAACGATTGTTTGTGGTTGGCATAACGTTTTTTCCATTCCCCCTCGGTTAAGCCAATATATTTACTTACTTATTGCAAATCTTGCATTTAGTGCATTTCAAAGAAATGAAAGTGATTTTATGATGGAGGATTACATTTCACCGTTCAATGCTAGCAGAACTTACTGAGCAGACAGGCCTTTTATTTTTTCAATTTGATTTCTCAATGAGTTTATCTGTAAAAAAAAGTTTTTAATTACTTTTTATAATTATTATTTTTTAATTAAATACTTAAAATATTTTGTCAATAATTAATAAGAAATCTCAGAGGGTTATTCAGTTTGATTTGCGCGTCTATTCATTTTTATATGCGTATTTATTCATTTCTATATGCGCATTTATTCATTCTTATAAGCGTGTTTATTCATTTTTATATGCGCGTTTATATGCGAGTCAACCACCCGTAAAATTTCTAATGTAATTTTTATAAACAATAAATACGCTTTTATATTTTTATAAAGATATATTTTAAATATAAACTAGGTTGCTGCCGCTGCTATTTATTTAAAAAACGGTTGCCGAGCCAGCGCTGGGTTTATGTAACTTCGCTTATGGTTGTAAAATGGAATTAAGTTAAACTCTGTAGTATTCATAATATTTTTAAGTTTCCTGATTACCCCATCCGTGTTTCAATGCCTTTCTCTCTGTTTGTAAGTATGCTTTAAAGAAGAAGAAAAAATTTTTATATTGGATTAAGCTGTGGTGTGTATGCTGGCAGATTCTAAAATTAAAAAAAAACTATACATTAAAGACTTAAAAACTAAAACAAATGAAAACAAAATTATTTATAAAAATTATGCTAAACTTTTTAAAAATCTAAAAAAAAAAAAAAAATTATTACATAAATTTACTTGAAAAATTTAAATTAAATTTGAAGCGCACATAATCAATTATAAGGGAAGCTACTGGCAGCAAGAAATCTTTATCTCACACTTTACCAGATACAATTAGACATAATAATGATTTTATATATGATAAAAGGGAGATTGCGGAAAAATTTAATAAATACTTTGTGTCTGTAGGGCCTAATTTTGCCAAATTAATTCATAAACCTAACAATCCAATTACTAACTTATATTTCCCTTTAACACTAGAAGCCCCAAGGTGGATCAATTGATCCAAACACGACTTTGACACTTTGCTGAAGCTAAAGTTTTAATGTTGACAAAATGATATTTTATGACTTTTATTATTTTGATATTATTTACTAAAAAGCGAAAAAACTACATCAAAAACACATTCAGAGATGCGGCTATAAATATTTATACCTAATAACCCTAAGCTGGATCAATTGATCCACCTTATAGAAAACGTGCATATACATAACAATTTTAGTCAAATAAATAATGTTATTTGCAATATTTGCATATATTTGACATGCACTTTCCACAAACAGGTTTCTTACAACTTTCACATACTGTTGATGTCAGATTACGTTTGCAGTTTGTTTTTATCTGACATCTCAAACGAGTTGATAATTGTGTACTACTGTTGGTAGCTGTTGTGGTATTACTGTTGGCAGCAACTAGGGATTTTCGGTGAGTAATATTAGCTTCTCTTAACTGTTCAGATAAAGTGTAAAGAAACTTTCGTCTCGAAATTTTTTGTTGCGTAACTTTTTTAAAAATGATCCACGCATTTACACCAGTCAAATCCAAAATATTGAAGAAAACAGCTAGCGGCCAACGTCGGCACTCAGATTTTGTTGACATTTGTCGACACATTGAATCTAACATATCAACTCCACATTTATTTGCATTGTAATAAAGTATTCCCTCAGGTTTCTTCTTCCCATCACTTTGCTTAGTCGCCCCTCTATGAAGTGTTGATAATAAAATTACAGTTTTCTTCTTCTTTGCTTGATAGACAATCAAGTTCAACGGTCCATTTATGTAGAAACTCGAATCGTAAAGTGGAAGTGGATCAAATGCTGGAATTTCTTTTCTACTATGTTTAACTGTTCCAACAATTGACGTTTTTTTTTGCAAAAGTTTTGTTGCAAGATCAACACTTGTAAAAAAGTTATCTGTAGTAACATTATACCCGTGGCCTAAATAAGGTTCCATTAGTGACATGACCACATGAGTACCCAAATTTTCTACACGGCTTTCATCTTTACCTAGATACGGTTTAATACTGAGACAATATTTAGTCTTTAGATCAGCTAAAATCCAGAATTTGATTCCAAACTTGTCCGGTTTATTAGGCATATACTGTGTAAAGCGACACCGAGCTTTAGTTGGGAACAACTGTTCATCAATTGTTAAAGATTCCTCAGGTATATAACATTTTTGACTGTTTTCTACAAATCTTGTCAGCACCCATGACATAAGAGCAAATTTATCACTTTGGATAAGCTCTCTACGTTTTGAACGTATATCAAATCTAATGTTTTTCATGATGTCTTCAAATCGAGAACGCGGCATAGTTTCTATAAAAGCTTTGTTGCCATATTTTTCAGACCATAGGAATTTAACCGGAAAATTTCTTGCGTTCGTGCATCCGCGAAGATATATTAAGCCTATAAAAGCATCAAGTTCAATGTCGCTTATATTCCATCCTTCATTTGATAAATTGGCAGATAAAACAGTACATTTTTTGATAAAGCGTGTAAACCCTTCATCCATAATTAGTCTAAACAATAAGAAGTTGTTCCGCTTTTGGCAGTAAACACATTCTGAGTTTGAAATCTTCCAGTTACCTCAACTTTTGACACAACAGTCCATTTTACATCATCTCTACGAGTTTTAACAGTTAAATCATTACTCCCACCGCATGAATTTTCATCTTCGTTTTCATCGCTACTACTTTCTGAATTGTAAATAAAAGTATTACTTTCATCGTCATCAGAAAGATTATCTTCAACAACATCTGCTTCGTCACTTTTTTTTGTTGAATCTGATTCATCACCACTGTCAATTTCCGAGAGATCTTGTAATATGAACAAACACTGTTGCGCCGACACACGTTTTGGGCGTTGATGTGTAACTGATTGGTCAATTGAAAGAGGATCTGCTGCAACAGAAGTTTTTGATGATGAAGCACCTTCAGCGTTTGCTGAGCTTGAGCGTTTCATTATAATACAAATATCTATTATTATACTTTACCACAAGTCAGTATAGTAGTGAGTTTCATACAGTAAATCAGTAATACTAGTGTACTTGTGGTGGCAGCATATTTATACCAAATATGTGGAAACAATATCTTCTTTTATTCACTAACATTTTCATTTTTTTTGTTCGGTTTAAATTATCTGTATAAATATGCTGGTAATCCAGATTTAGGCAAACCATGCTACAAAAATTCTACTTAGAGTAAAATGCGCCGTAATTTGGGCATAAATCTTATGTATATATATGTACGGTGAAAGAAATTTATATATTTTATATAATTTACATCAAAATTAACAGTTTTAACTGTTAGTTTCATACACTTTAACAAGAAAATAAGTCTAAATGCATATAAATATTAAGTTGGATCAATTGATCCACTTTGGGGTTTCTGGGTATATAAAAAACCTGGGGCTTCTAGTGTTAAATTCTTACCTAAACTACTTTGAATTATCTTTCGAAGAATTCGAAAATGCTTTTAAAATGTGAAAGTTAAACAAATCAGTAGGCCCTATAGGTGTCAACGGAAACATTATTATTAGTTCATTTGATGTTTTAAAAGATGTACTGTTTAAAATTTTTTCAATTTCAATAAAACAAGGAATTTTTCCACAAAGCCTAAAGATAGCAAAAGTCATACCAATATTAAAAAACGGTGACTCTACCAACATAAATAATTATCGTCCTATTTCAGTTCTTCCTGCGCTCTCTAAAGTTTTAGAAAGAATTTTGTACACCAAAATATATAATCACCTTACTATAAACAACTTATTTTACAAAAATCAATATGGCTTTCAAAAAAACAAATCCACTGAACACGCAATTCTTGAAGTTACTAGAAATATTTCTAACTCATTCGAAAATTCTCAATTTACTTTGGCTGTTTTCATAGACCTAGCGAAAGCTTTTGATACTATTAATCACAAAATTCTTTTTAAAAAGTTAGAGTGGTACGGAATAACTGGTAATGTATTAGTTTTGCTGAAAAGTTACCTTTATAATAGAAAGCAATTTGTTTATGCAGATGAAAGTACATCATCTAGTTTGTTAAATGTAACATGCGGAGTTCCGCATGGATTCATATTAGGACCTCTTTTATTTTTAATTTACATTAATGACTTATTTAAAGCTTCAAATCTAATTACAATTATGTTTGCTGATGATACCAACTTATTTCTCTCTCATAATAACATAATAACATTATTTAACAACATGAACATTGAACTGGCTAAAGTTTCTAATTGGTTTAAATTAAAGAAATTATCATTAAATATTGAAAAAACTAAATGGATTCTTTTCCATCCAGTTGGTAAAAAACACCAACTTCCAATCAATATGCTAAATCTTTTTATTGATGATATTCTTATTAAACGGGTTATAGTAAAAAAACTTTTAGGTGTGTATATTGATGAAAGTCTTACTTGGACGAACCACATTGCAAATTTATGTATAAAAATTTCTAAGAGTATAGGGATTTTATACAAAGCAAGAAGCGTATTAAACAAACATACATTAATTCAATTATATTACTCACTAATTCATTGCCATTTAAGCTATGTACAAATAAAGGAAAACTCGAACCTCTTTATCGGCAACAGAAGCATGTTGCACGGCTTATAAATTTTAAAGGCCGTTTTGCTCATGCCAAACCTCTTTTATACGAAATGAAAGTTCTTAATATATACGAACTAAATGTTTTTAATATTTTATGTTTCATGTTTCAATGTAAAACAAACTTATTGCCTATTTCTTTTCATAATTAATATCTACAAAAAGACAGAAATAAATATATATTAAGGAATAATAATTTAATTCGACAACCGTTTTCTAAAAGTAATTATGGAAAATTTTGTATTTCTTTTCGCGGACCATTTTTATGGAACAATGTAATTTTAAATGCTCCAAATAATATTTCTCAAGATTGTACTTTAAATTCTTTTAAATTTAATCTTAAAAAACTAATTTTTTCAATTACAAATATATTGATTTACTTTTAAAATATTTTATTATTTTTTATTACAAAATCTTTTTATTGTATTTTCTTTCTTCTATTTAGATTTTTTTTTTTTTATTTATAAAAAACTGTAAAATGAATTATTAAAAAGTTGTAATAAAGAACAATTGCTGCCTAAGATTAAATATTCCTTGATGAAAAAATGATATCTACATATTGAGAAATTAATTTTAACAAAAGTTTTTTACGTTTTTTTAACATGCCTTATGTGGGCCTTATTACCCCTCTAAGGGGGTAATAAGGCCTATGTAAAAAAAATAAAAAAATAAAAAAAAAAAAACAGAAAAAAGTTAGGAAACATTCTTTTAATGCATACTTTATCTCACATTTATAAAATGTTAAGTAATCTTGCATATTTATATACTTCAAAAGAACCAATTTTTTAAACAACAGTGAATAACAACAAAAAATTAAAAAATTCAATAAAAAAATGTTACAAAGAAAATCATTAATCTTCACAGAATTGACATACTAACTCATTCTTATCTTTATAATCATATCCCATGCACGCCTCATGGTACTTATACTTTACGTCTCATGGTACCCATACTTTATATTTACATCATTGTCGCATACTTTCCACAGACTTTTGCTGGCACAACGAACAAAACCAATTATTCACACCCACACTAATATATTGAAAATCTCCTTTCGTCACGGCTTTCGCAACATTTGCTTTTCCTTTACCCTTATTCTTTTTATTAACAGCTTTAGAAGTGGAAGATTGAAAATCTTCTTTCGTCAGGGCTTTAGCAACATAGTTAAATCTTTTTTTGCAGTTAACCATAGCCATATTTTTCTTTTTAACAGGACTCGGCATTAAATCAGTGAAACTTGCATTAAGATTCGTATTCGTATCTAACCTTATGTAGATATATAGATATGTAATTTTTAGTGGGCCTTATTACCCGCTTTGGACCTGCCACGTTTATCGATAAAGTATCCTTTTGTTTCAACGTGTGCATAAATATTACATGTTGAGTAATGATAACTAATAAATACTTAATGCAAATAAATGCACTTTAAAAAATTTAAGCATAAAAAAATATTTGAAAATGTGAAAATACGTACCTTAAAAATTAGACTTGAGCAATTATTGACGGAACCAACGAAGTTATCTTGCTTTGTCGTACGCACGGTAAAAAAAAGCTGATTTTTTTTGCTGCCAGTGATAAAACCAGATAACTCTAATTTTTTAATGCCGAAAAAAAATTTAGCATTTTATATTTTCCCGTAGTTTGGACTAGTGGACCTTATTACCCGCTGGGCCTTAATACCCACACCGAACCTAATTATTGTTATTATTACTCAAATATTTACTCTATTGATTGAAGAGAAAATAGCAGTGCCAATTATAAAACAAGGAAAATGTTACAAAAGAGCACATTGAAATGCCTAAGCCTTTAGTTGAAAAAAATGAATCTACATCAAGCATTTCCACTTCTCTTAATTTATCTATGCACACAGTTCAAAATCTTGTCGTTAAGTTTAACAGAGGAGAATTCGACGACATGACTGCATTCAAGCTGTTTTCTGAGAAAAAACGAGGTAAAAGACCTATAAACGCTTAAATAAAAAATATTATTGAATTATGCGAACAAGAAAACAATCTTTGTACGCAAGAAGTAATAAAAGAGAATCTTTCTGCAGCAGGCTTCAACATGTCTCAGCCTACTATTTCAAGAAAACTCAAACGCTCAGATTTATCAAGAAAGTGTGCTGTGCATGTGCTAGAAGAACAAAACTCAATACAAGTTATTCATGCACGCTATGCATTTGCAAGCGAATTTAACGAAATTTCAAATAAACAACTTATTTATTTGGGTGAAACTGGATTTAATGTGCACACAAACAGCACATATGGTTATTTGCTAAGAGGTGCACTAGCATATTGTGGCAAGAATGTTGGTTTGATTTGTGCTGTTTTAACAACGGGAGTGCTGGCTTATGAAATAGAAACTGGAGGCTGGAATGCAGATTCATTTTTTACTTTCATTACAACAATGTTGGCACCAGCTAGTAGGTTTGCAGATTATGTTATGGAGAATTGTAAATTCTACTGGAGTCTTTTTTAATCATTTTTACAAACAAAGAGAAACGCCTCGAAACACGGATGGGGTAATCAGGACACTTAAAAATATTATGGATACTACAGAGTTTAACTTAATTCCATTTTACAACCATATGCAAAGTTACATAAATGCAGCGGTAGCTCGGCAGCCGTTTTTTAAATAAACAGCAGCGGCAACAACCTAGTTTATATTTTAAAATATATCTATATAAAAGTATGAAAGCGTATTTATTGTTTATATAAATTACATTAGAGAATTTATGGGTGGTTGACTCGCATATAAACGCGCATATAAAAATGAATAAACACGCATATAAAAATGAATAAACACGCATATAAGAATGAATAAATGCGCAAATAAGAATGAATAAACACGCATATAAAAATGAATAGACGCGCATCTAAAATGAATAACCCTGTAAATACTTAACATTACTCAGTTAAAGAGATTATATCAATTTGTTTATAACTTTAGTTTAAGTTCTTGATAGAAATATGTTATATTTACACATTGCTATATTATTTTAAAACATCTAATTTAGATGACTAATAGTAGAGGTAGAATTTAACTAGATTACTATATTACGCTCTGTTTTATTGACTTACACTTTATTTTAAATAAGTTTGATAAAGAAAACTAAAAGTTCAACTTCTATCATATTAAGCATCATTTTTACACACTCCTTTGATGCTTAATTTTATCTAATAGTTTAAGAAGTGAAACTATTAGACTTTGTCGAAAAGAAAGAAACCAGTCTAGGTGAGATGAATTAAACCGTCGCCGAAATAAAAGAGATGCTCTTAGGCGAGCTGAGATAAATTGTCTTCGAAATGAAAGAGATCAGCCCAAGCAAGCTGAAATAAATTGGAATCAAAATGAAAGAAATTAGGCTAGGCGAGAACTCAATAGGTGTATTATGCATCGCATAGCAAGAAATAATATTGCCATAGTTATAAACTACCTCGGAGAATTAAACCATATTTGTCAGTATTGTGTGGCAAAGAAGTTTTTAAATTAAACTCATTTTTTGTGCTGCCATTCAGAAAAAGCTGTATTAGCTCCTCTTTCTCCATATCCACCATTGTTAACCATTTATTAACAGAACATTAACACCACCATTGTTGACTGATTTATTAACAGAAAGCCATGTTGATCATGCTGTCAATTAAAATTTATTTAAACATGTAAAGAGTTATAATTCCTCTTTATCTTTTGCTTCCTTCACCGCCAAAATAGCTCCTCCCTAAAATATTGCCCCATTTAAAAACATGGCAGAAGTAGAGGATGAAGAAATCCACCGAGCAGCTTTAGAAGGAAGAACGACTTCTGTTGTCAAAATGCCTTTGCTTGAAGGTCATGAGAGACTTCGATACAATCTTCCTTTCCATGAGGAAGTTGCTGTTGCGTTTTTGGGAGATGATGATGCTCCACCTGCATCCAGGGAAATTGTTATATACCCTCGAGGTCAGTCTTTGAAAACAATTTTATTTATGTCTGCAAATTTAGATCCTATGGTATATCCAATATTTTTCCTGAGAGATGATGCTGGATGGTACAATCAACTGGAGCACAATCCTGATCATGCAACTTGTGTTAGAAACCATGTTACTTTGTCTCAGTATTATAATTATAGGCTTGCCGTTAGACAAACTTTTATTCCTATTTTCTATGGTAAGAAACGTTTTCAGCAATATGCTGTTGATGCATATGTCAAAATCGAGGGACAACGCCTTGCTTTTATTAGAAATAACTAAAAAAAACTTAGAAATAAACAATACGATGCATTGCATGAACATGTAATTTACCGTGCTAATGATCTTAAGGTAAGACCAGGCCGTGTTGTTATATTGCCTTCTTCATATGTTGGAAGTCCAAGAGCACTAAAAGAAAACTTTGAAGATGCGATGGCAGTCTTAAAAAAATATTGTAAACCAGATCTATTCATTACTTTTACCTGCAATCCCAAATGGAGAGAAATTGTAGAAAATTTAAATCCAGGCCAAACTGTTAATGAAAAACCTGATTTAGTTTGTCGTGTATTTAAAATGAAACTTAAACCTTTCTTTGAGGATATTTTTAAGCATGAAGTCTTTGGCAAAGTTATAAGTCATGTCAGTTAGTTATAAGTCATGTGCAGGTTATTAAGTTTTAAAAACGTGGTTCGCCACATGTACATATTTTATTGAACTTTGTAAATGCTGATAAGCTAGAAAAAGCAGAAGATATTGATTGTTTAATATCAGCAGAAATTCCAGACCTAGCTGTTGATCCTGAACTTCGTAAAATTATAAAATCATGCATGATACATGGACCATATGGAACTTTAAATCCCAATTCTTCCCGCATGAAAGATAAGAAATGTACAAAAAAATTTCCTAAAGAATTTAATTCCCACACTGTTGCAGTTTTTAATGGTTAACCACGCTGTAGACGTGTTGATAACAGAAGAATTATCAATATAAAAGGTAATCAAGTTGATAGCCGTTGGGTTGTACCTTATAATCCGTGACTACTTAAAAAATATCAAGCGCACATAGATGTTGAAGCCTGCATGACTATAAAGTCAGTTAAATATTTATATAAGTACATTTACAAGGGGCATGACTGTGCTAATGTGTTGATAAACAAGCAAGTTAACCATGATAAAATAAACACGTTTTTAAATTGTCACTATCTCTCAGCTCCAGTAGCATTGTGGCGAATATTTGAGTATTCCTTAAGTGATATGTCATATAACATCATTCAACTTTAGGTGCACTACCAGATAATTAGATGATATATTTTGTAGAAGGTGAAGAACAGGCAGGTTTAGACCGTGTAGCACAGCGTGACACTCATCTAACTGCATGGTTTAAACTTAAATGCTGAAAATGAACAAGCCCGGCACTATCCGTATGTTGAAGTTCCATGCCACTTTGTTTTTGATAGCAAACATTGAAAACAAAAAGTTTGGCAAGGAGGTAGCAATAAGGTGATTGTAAAGATGTATAAAGTAAGTCCAATAGACGAAGTATTTTATCATACAATGTTACTTTTGCATGTTAGAGGTGCAGTTTCTTTTGAAGATTTGAGTACTGTTAATGGTACAGTTTTAATACATTCCGTGAAGCATGTCCTCAATTAGGTCTGTTACAAGATGACGCTGAATGGAGAAATACGTTAACTGAGGCTGTTGCAACTCGGTTACCAAAACAAATTAGACATTTGTTTTCCATTATTTTGACCTTCTGTGAACTTTATGATTCATTTAATTTTTGTAATGCCTTTAAAGATTTTATGCTGGAGGCTTACATTCACCGTTCCATGCCACCGATAATTGCTGAGCAGGCACCCCAGGGTCAAATTGAATCTATAAATAATCATGGTAAAACTTTAGCTGATTATAATCTTCCTACTTTAGATGAGTTTTTAGATTATGTCCCACAAAATAAAGAGGAAGATGTTCAGGTTTTAATTGATGAAGCAAATAGAGTTAGACCGTTGTTAAATGATAATCAGCTTCAAATTACTGATGCTATCTTTTCTGCTCTAAAAGAGCAACCTAATAATGAAAATAAACTGTCTAGATTGTTTTATATGGATGGCTCTTTTTATATGGTTGTGCTAAAGCATTTACGTACATTTATTTAATCGTTGAAACTAGCAGTAGACATATTATAACTGCAACAACTGCATGGACAGGAATAGCTGCAACTCTTTTAATATAAGGATGCATACTTCATGCTTTATTCAAAGTTCCTGTGCTGATTTTGGAAAATAGCACATGCAATGTAACTCCAAATTCTATACACGGCCAATTTCTAAGGGAAGTTAGACTGTATTTACTCGGTGAGGCATCCATGATACCCAAACATGCTCTAAATGCCATGGATAAGTTACTCCAAGATGTTTGCAATAACAAGTTTCCTTTTGGTGGTAAAGTTATTCTTATGGGTGGGGACTTTAGGCTAATACTTCCGTTGTAAAGAGAGGGCAACCAACTGATATTGTTGAAGCCTGTATAAAATGATATCAACATTGACAATTGTCCAGCGATTTTCATTAATAGAATATATGAGGGATCGGGCATAAGAAGAGGAATTCTCTCAATGGCTTTTAAAACTTGGTGTTGAAACATTACCTTTAAAAGCAGATGGTTTTTTTCGCGGGTGCATTGAAATTCCTGAGCAGTGCTTACTTGGGGAAAATGGATCTATAGTAGACAAGATTTTTGGAGTTGCAGAAGAAAATGATTATGCAAAACGTGTCATTTTGACATCCACTAATGTATCTTTTGAGCGTCAAAATATATTTTGATAAAATTTGAAGCCTAATTACAATTTATGATGGGATTCAAGGTAATACTTTGTTTCTTTTCAAAAGTTACTTTCTCTCAATCAGGGGAATACAGGAGGCGTTTTTCACTTGCTTGCAAATCACGTGGTTTGTGCCTAAAATTGAAGATAATTTTATTTAGAGACTAATTACAAACGATCTAATATCAAACTAATGGCATAAACACAATAATTTAGACAAATTAGTCTCAATAAAATACGTCAATTGTCTGATAATTTGTTTAAGTTAAACAGTTTATTAGAATATTGATTTTTAAAATTTTAAAAATCTAATTCAGAAAATACTAAATAAAAACGTTTTTGTACAAAATGAGTCTGCAAAAAGCAGGATCTCGTTCATAAAATAGAAGATGGATATGTTTCTGTTGTGTCGATAAAGACAAAAAATGCCTATCTTTGGAGAAAAATGGTTCATTGATTCATTTGATCAAAGAATTTGTGGACCCTGGATTCCGTCTAAGTTCTCATCCGTTTGGAATATTTGGAACTGCAAGACAAACTTACATTTGAAACAGAAAGTTAAAGCTATCAGTAAAGCTGAGGAGACTTCCTGGATAAATGGTCGTGATCAAGTTAAAAATTTGGGAAGAATTAAACAAAAAGATGGCAACTGCAATTTTGCTATTTGTTGCCTTGTGCAGTGTATTAAAAGTAGTAGTACACTTAATCTTTCTGAATTTACGTACATAGAATCTGAAATGATTACACTTAAAAAAAGAAATTGAATTTGCTCAGAATGCTGTCAAATTGTTGGTCCTGGTATTTGACATCCTTGCAGCAAAAAAAAAACTGTTCGAAATCTTCACGCCTTAATTACTTCAAAAAATCAAAATATTGCTGACAGTGTTGTTTCTTGTACTTTGTAAAAAAAATATCTGTTGTTGGTAATAGTAAAAAAAGAAAATATGCAACATGAGGAAAAGCTCTTCCTGTCAAAGTTGTTTTCTTTTTATGAGAAAGTCTGAAAGAGTATTAACCTCCTTCTTGATTGAGCGAGTTAAAGAAATATTTTCTGATGAAATTGGTTTTGCTGATCAAAGGGTTCCGTAGGGAGTTTGTGATCGCTGCAGAGATAATCTTCAAAAAAGGCACAATAGCGAAAATGTGACACTTCCAAGTCTTTTTAATTTTGACCAAATTGAAACCTGTCTCTCAACAAGAGGCTGGGACTGTGATTGCCTCATTTGCAAAATTGGCCACCTCAAGCTAAATGAGAGACACCCCTTGGAAACATCAAGCATTCCATCATCATCATCATTATCATAATCATTATCATCAAAATCTGAGAAAAGATATTCAGACTGCTTAACAATCATTAGAAGAGGTTTTCCACACACTTGCAGTAAGTCTACCTTCAGGGAGAATATAAAGCTGCTTGCATCTAAAGATTTGGAAGAATTCTTTCAAAAGATGCATCTCCTCATGAAATCATCAAAATAAGAAGATCTGGGGGTGGTAGACCATTGCCTATAACACAAAGTATTGTTTTGGAAGATTTATTTTACTTTTTATAAAACAGATATATTTGTAATTTCACCTATCAATTTAAACAAAAAACATATTTTATGATTTTTTATCAACTTCCCATGGACAAGCCTTTGTTTAAAGGAAAACAATAATACTTACCTTTGTACCAAATTAATGAAAAGTAAAAGAAAACTTTACATAGAATGAATTATTTCATTTTTCTCACTTCTACTACGTTTTTAGGTCCTGCATGTCAAAAGGAACTCTTCAAAAAAGAATCTGAGTTGAGTGCCCATGATTTAGTGCATGTGCAATCTAACACAGGATTGTCAAATACAGGAATTAAAAAGCTTGCTTTAACTCTCAATCAAGTGTCAAAATCCAAAATAGTTGAGACCAACTTTTGTGAGAAATTCTCTCAACTTGGTAAGAAGCTTTCTGATCACTTCACCCAAACAACAATTGATGTTCATCATAATCAGAATAAAATCAGTCATCAAACAGTGGTCCACTGCAAACAACTCTATGCATTTACAGATGAAATTTTGAAGAGAAGACTAGTTTTTACTGATCATATAGTAAAACTTGGCATAGATGGAGGTGACTGTTTTCTTAAGATCACCCATGGAATGCAGGAGGATCTATGATCTCAACCACTTTACTCACCTAAAAGAAAATTATTAACTTCTCAGCTTGGAAAAGAAAGTAGTGTTAAACGTCAGTTTCTTGAAGCCATTGCTGAAGATGTTCCTGAAAATTATGAAAATCTGAGAGCAATCCTGAACCTAATTACACCAAACAGTATGAAATACTTTGTTTCATGTGACATGAAAGTAGCTAACATCCTGTGTGGATTGCAATCACATGTTAGTACTCATCCATGCACATGGTGTGATATAGACTTCAAGAATCTGTCCTTCAAAGGCAATCTTTGCACTTTTGGAACACTACGGAAGTGTTTCAAAGTCTTTGAAAATGCTGGCAAGGATCTAAAAAAAGTAAAGCAATTCAAAAATGTCATTCATGATCCCCTTATCTCTGTAGAAGATGGAATGATTGTTTTAGGCGTTATTCCTCCAATGGAACTTTATCTACTCCTGGGTGTTGTTAATCACCTCTACAAAGCACTGAAAGACCGCTGGTCAAAGGCTGATGAGTGGCCATCAGCTCTTCACATCAAATGTCAGCCTTTTCATTGAGGTCAATATGCTGGGAATGAGTGTCACAAACTTGTGAAAAATATTGATGTATTGCAACAGCTTGCTGAGAAAAGTTGCGCTTTTGAAACGTTTCCCATCATTGAAACATTCAGGAAATTTGATTCTGTTGTGACAGCTTGCTTTGGCAATGCACTGGATGAAAGTTAAATTGATAAAATCAACAGCTTTAAAAGCTCCTTTTTTCAACTTACAATGGTCAGTGTCACTCCAAAGGTTCATTCCATTTTTTATGACATTCAAGACTTTGTTGCTCAGAGAAAAGAGTCTTTGGGTGTTACAGCGAACAAGCAACTGAGTCTATTCATCACATCTTCATTTTTAATTGGACTAGATTTAAAAGGCCCTGCCATCACCCAGAATATAAAATGAAATTGGAAGCATTAGTGGTCGAATTTAATAGCAAACATCTGTAGAATGTAAAAAGAAATATTCAATGTGATTTTTATTTGTTTGGAAGAATAAATGTGAATTAAAATTGTCTAGTATTTATATTTATCATTTTAACTTAATTGTAATAAAAAAGACTCAATATTATGAATATTATGCTTTTGTTATATTCAAACTTTATTTCTACAACTACCACTTAGTACACTAATGTTTTTTTTAAACTAAGGATTTTTCTAAACCCATACATATAATAACGGAATGTTCCAGCACACAAATATGCTACATATAGAAACATTTAGATGGTATTTCCAGTTTAGAATGAGTCAAAATCATTTTTTTCAATAATTTTGTCAACCAGCATTTCTTCATAAAATGTTAAGAATTCAAAATCAATTTTCTTTCTCGGAAGAAATAGTTTGGTTTCAATTTTTGCATTATTTGAAATGGGAGCATGTGTACTTCAATTCCCCCTGAGGGTTTCTTTGGAAACTTAAGTTCAAGTTTTGAGCCATTTCGGACTAGTGTGTACAATGTAGAAACCTTTTTTGAATTACGACCTGCCTCCTCGATGAGAAACTCGGTGTAAATTGTCTGCTGTGTGGGTGCCATTTTTAAGCGAGTTGCTACTGCAACAAGCCTTCGTCGTTGTACAATATCATGGGGTGCAAGGCAACGTTGGTTTCTAGGTGTTTATGTGGAATATCAACGGAAAGTCACTGTCCTGAGTGTCCACCCAAATTACTATGATCTTCAACACCATCAACTTTATCATCCCTGCTTTCAGAGTTGTTGTTTGCTGCTGTCACTTCAGTTATAGTTGTCAGAGGGCTGGATATTTTCTCACGTCTTTTTGCCTCACATTGTTCACGCTTGTACCGACGCTGAAGTTTACGTGTCAACACTTTGTTGCATCGGCCAAACAATAAGTCTTCATCAACTGTAGGAGTAGCATGTCTTCTGAATTTTTTACAAGCAGTTTCACATTCTCCAGTTATGGAGGAGATGTCTTTGCTAGCGTACATTCTATCTACTGTATCTCTTTATACAATTACGAGTGGATCTACGTTTGCCGGTATTTTGTTATTATCATCAAAATGTTTAATGATCTGCTTGTATGCTTTACAATTAAAGATGATTGGAATATTTGCCTTTTAATAGAAGACCTTTAACTTCACCAAGACAAGTTTTGCAGACTCCCTTCTGGTTAGATTATCACTTGCAACTTCATTAAGGTGATACACGACACAAAGCACCACTTCAAGAGAAATCGAAAAACGAGAGCCGGTTATTTTTGCGTCATCATCAGTTATCTTGTTACCTAGACCAAATTGATGGATGATTTTTTCGTAATTATGTTCTTGCTCTTCGGATTGCCGGATGAACTAATGGTAAGGGCACTAGGGGGTGTTTGCACTGCCAGGTCAGTTTCCACATCAATCTAAAACAATAATATAATTTGATTAATAACTACAAATAAATTAACATTTAATAGTTTTGGTCTGTTGGAGTGACGGGTCCTTATAGGCTGGTCGTGTGGACATGCCTTAACCCAACTAAGGATGCTCAGAGGGCTCAATTTTTTTTTAAATTACACAATACAAATATATAATGTATATTATTATAAATTATACCTTATTTTATAATGAGAAAATATTTACCTTTCTTGATAAGATAATTAATTAGCCATTAAAAAATTTTAGAAACAGCCTAGTAGATGACAACCTAAAATGAAAGATGGAAACTAATGAACTGGCACAAGATTTTCAAAATATTCTGTAAGGCGCTTTAAAAGTGTTATGTGTTAAAGTATAAAATTATATAATTATTTGAATATATTAAAAAACACTACTTTTTTATTTTATTATATCTACATTAATTAATAATTATATTTTTATTTATTATTTATTAAAACAAAATAGATATAAAACAAAACTAAATATTAAATATTAAACAAAATAGATATTTATTTTCAAGCAATTATAAAGATAATATTTAATAATTATCGTAGAAAAAATGCTAATTTTTGCATTTGTTCTGGTTCTTTCGGGTATGTCGAATTTTTGTACAATGGATAAAAGTTCAGATTTGTAGTGGACCCCTAAATCAATTCAAATCTTGAAAAAGTTTGGCAAACAGGCATTTAGGATACAATGAAACAATTTTGGAGTAGGGACAAAACAATTCTTTGACATGAGGGCATTGGATGCATCCTAATGTATGTATGTATGTATGCATGCATGCATGCATGCATGCATGTATGTATTTATGTATGTATGTATATATGTATGTATGTATGTATGTATGTATGTATGTATGTATGTATGTATGTATGTATGTATGTATGTATGTATGTATGTATGTATGTATGTATGTATGTGTGTATGTGTGTATGTATGTATGTATGTATGTATGTATGTATGTATGTATGTATGTATGTATGTATGTATGTATGTATGTATGTATGTATGTATGTATGTATGTATGTATGTATGTGTGTATGTGTGTATGTATGTATGTATGTATGTATGTATGTATGTATGTATGTATGTATGTATGTATGTATGTATGTGTGTGTGTATGTGTGTATGTGTGTATGTGTGTATGTATGTATGTATGTATGTATGTATGTATGTATGTATGTATGTATGTATGTATGTATGTATTTGTGTGTCTCTATGTATGTATGCGTTTGTGTATAAGTATAAATATATGTATGTGTGTGTGCGTGTGTGTATATAATAAAACATAATAAAAAAAGACTAAAAGAGTATAGGAGGATGAGGTTAAACAAAAATTATGTTTAAAAGTATATAACAAAAAACAAATTTGTGATTTACTACTATTGGAGACGTCTACTGATGTGATGATGTGGTGCATCAGTAAATTCCATTCGGTCGTCTGGTATAGTCTCTTTATGTTTTCTTCCACTTTCAAACCGGGTGAAAAGAAAGCTAAATACACTCTTTTCTTTCACTTATGGGCTAGCAGACCACAGCCAGAGGTAAGACCTACAAAATAAATTTCAGTTTCAAGCCTTTACTCTAACCCAAAAGAGCTAGGATCCCTTACTAGTGTGGAATAATGTGCTATAAAGTTTAATTTTAAATCTGAACACATAGTCAGCGAGCGCTAATCCGACGTGCTTCGTGGATCTTCCGGAAAAGAGATGTATGTTATTATTTTTTTTTTAGCTTTTAAAGCAAATATTTTAATGTTAAATTGTTTTTCTACCGTTGACTAAAAAATATTGAAGTATATAAGAAATACGTGTAGAAATGTTTAGTGCGGAATAGATAAGTAAAGAAATAGTCGGTTTGAAGGAGACCCGTATTTTTCAGGTCCGCTCAGCTAGTATTTAATAATATTATAGTAAAAAATTTCAATTTTGCTTACCGTCGAGCACCAGTTTGATTAGTGATGTAACGTTTAGTTCAGCGTTGGATCGCATTACACTGTTGTCTTTGGGTTGTTGTTAGCGGTGGATTGCCTTTCGTTAGGTGCGGAGTTGATAAAGCAAAATTTAAATGGGTTCAAGTGCAATGTAAGTGTTTTGTTTTTTAAACAAAGTTCGTTATTAGTGATTAGAAACCTATGAATGAATTAGATTAAGATTCAAATAATGACATCATTACTATTTAATCAAAAACCGACTTTTGTATGAAGGAAAAACTTAATTTCCTGTTAAACAAAAAACAGCCATGACTCAGGGAATATCAGTTTTAAAAGAAAAGAACATTAATAACGTAAAAGAATTAATAAATAAGGAATTAGAGTACTTTTTACAAGAAAATATACGAGGATAGTACATTAAAATAGTTTTTGATTATTTGATGACTAATTCATATTTAATAAGAATGGTACTACGTCAGTGACTGCCTCACTGACGAAGTTATCGGAATTAAAGTATTTTCTCTTGAAAATAGTTTTACGCTTTTAGCAGTTAGGGTTATGCAGATTTTAGCTTTGCATTGAGCATTTAAGTAGACTAGTATTGAATTCACAATGATATATACATAACTTTGTTTTAAAACAGTTTTATAAAAAAAATTTGTTTTAAAACAATGCTTACTTAAATTGAAATGTTTAATAGTAAAAAGTCGAAAAAATTAAAAGCAGGCATGGAATCGATTATAAAACTATTCGCTATGTTTGCTACTTATTATAAAACTTTAGATGCTGCTGTGTGGATACAAGTAACAAAAGTAATTGTTAAAAGGCATAACAAAAACCTAGAACTCAACCTGGAAATTTTTCTTCTTTAAAAAACTGCTTATTCGAGTTTTGAAGCGTTAAAGAAAAGCAGGATGCAAATAAAGTTGAGCGAGCTCTGCTGGAAGCGTTTTCTGTGGATGCTCACAATACGTTTGAGCTTTTTAGGGAATAAAAATAATATGATGGAGAAAAAAAGCTAATGCATTTTTGGCCAATTTGAAACCGTTGGCTTATTTGGTTAAACTGTCAGAAGAGTTAGTGCATTTGACGTTTGTCGTGGGATTGCACGAGGTTTTATCATTAAAATTTTAGGCAGTGATTGACCTAATCAGTATTATAAGCTGCTTCAAACAGCATCAGAATAGATTACATTAATGCTATTGGCACTGTGTCTTAACATCATTCTACAAAAACAATTTTAGTGTGTTACAAATGCAGCAGGTTAAACCACATTGCTAAGAACTGTTTACTAAAAAATAAACTTGTTTCCCAAGGAAATTTTTCGATGCCTTAAATGTTATAACAAAAAAAGTGTGACTTCGTGATACCTTAGGATGCAAGAAAATAAGTACAGGAGCAAGGAATCTGTGCAATTTAGCTTCTAAACAACAGTGAAATTTTAATTTAAAAATTAATAATAAGGTACCGACAGCTATGGTAGACACAGATTGTTCAAAGTCAATCACAAGTTTTTGTCCAAAATTCAAAGTAAAAGTTTAAACACTATATAAAAGTGGTGAGATTTAAAGGAAACTTCATCTATGTATTGGATCCGTGACTGTAAATGTTGTGGTTGATGATATCTATAGATATCATTAACCTCGACAGTTCAAGCATTCCGAATGTCATATCAATTTCAAGCGGTCAGAAATTCACCAAAATACAATTGTTGTTGAAGGACTTCTGGCCGTTTGGAGTTAATATGACGCTTGGAATGAGTTCCATTATGTTAATGGGACGAGTATTAATTTCTTCATCAAAAATCGCAAGGTTTGGGACCAGTTATTGCGGAATGGCAGTTTTTAACAAAGATGAATTTAACAAAATTGAAAATAAAAAGAAAGATCATGAAACTCCATTCATTGAAAATAAAAAGAAAGATCATGAAACTCTCCATTCAACACCATCAAAAAAATGTTTTTGATGGTGTTGAATGGAGAGTCAAATGAAAATGGTGAGATGGAGAAAGATCTGGTCAAATATTTAACAAAGTTGCTTATTACGAGATGCCAAAACATGCTAAAGAAGAATATGAAGATAATTTTAAGAATTTGATTGACCGGAAATGGTTACTTGATTATTAATAAAATGTAATTGGGATATCTGCAGGATAAGTTCTTTAACAATTGCAGTTCAACAAAACAAAGATAGGTCAGACCTGTTTTGGAAAAGAGAGAAACTTTATCGAGGCGTATATAAGAGATGCAGATGTTAGCGTGGATAAGTTAAGAAAACAGAAAAAAATGGGAAACAATTCAGCAATCATGATCTACACAAGACATATATCCAGTCAACACTGAGGAATATCTTTTGCTGTTTCAAACTTTGATATTTTGCAACAAAATTTATAATGAAAATGTGAAATGTGTTCTTCAATGTGATTTTGCGGATATTAAAAGTTGTGAGCTACCTTGTGATGGTTGGTCTCAGAATGGCTCTGGTTGGTTCTGAAATGTTGGTTTAAAGAAAAATAAGCGTGTTGCAACAACCAATTAAAAAATACAATATTAAACCTTGTCTTTTCGGAAGATAATTTAGCTGATGCATAAACCAGAGTTTGCAGTAGATGTTTGAATCGATTGACTGGGAATGGGGACTGGGGATGGCCTCCTAAAAAAAATGTATGAATTAGAAGTTGCATAGCCTAAATCCATTTTTAGCATATACATGAGAAAATTGGTCGAATTTGGAGCGAGTCTTTGTTCAACTTTGACATTGTACAACTTTGTTCGTGAAGTGATTTCCAATGGTACTAAAAAAGAAGTACAAATTTTATAAAAAGTTGTAAACTGTGTCAGTTAAAAGAATTAAAAACTATATGGTGGGTGAATTGTTAAAGAATAGTGGAAAAGGTTAGCCACGGGTGTCACACATTATTGGTCTAAAAGATTTCTGAGTATATAGTATACGATAGTAGATTGCGGACCTTTAAGATGCGCATTGTGGCAACAACTGTCTAGTTCATATGGATGTGTTTGTCAGTTTAAATTTAACGTCTTATCGTTTGGGAACGAAGAGTGTTATATAAAATTATAACAGATAATGAAGCGACATTTAAGGCTGAAAAAGTGAAAAGTTTCCATGATAGTTAAGTAGTACGTTTTGTGTTTAAATTGTGTTTAGATCCGACTGATACTCTGAAGGTAACGGAATTATGGAAATAAACTATCACACAATGAAAAGAATACCAGAATGATTGAAAATACCTACACTGGAAACAGTACATTGGTACTACGCTGCTTTCAAAAATGATGGTCTTTACAACGGAGTGTTTTAGAGCAAAATATTTTGATGATGTTTGTATGACCCTTCAGGGTCACGGAGAAGTGTAATTATATTACATAAAATGCTAGAATGTTCTTAGATGTCAAGTGGTTTGTAATTTAAGTAGGTTTTTAATTAATAACTATTTTTAATATGTTTGCGTGGTTTAAGAGTAATAATTAACATGTTTACGCGGGTTTTAATAGTTGTTTTTGTGGTTTATAAGTTAATATAAATTATCATTAAAATTTGTCAAAGAAGGATTCTCATTGAGTTAATTGAATCATTGAAAAAAATTAACATTTTAATTGAGTGTTTATGTGGGAAAACTATATAGGGTGGGGAGGGGTAATACGGAAAGAATTTTGGATATATTTTTTTCTAACATAATTTTTTTTTTTAGTTAAAAACCACCATAAAAACTTTTGTTATTTTTCTTTACATTCAGGGTGTATACAATAAAATCACAATGAGTAAAACATAAATATATTTTAAATAACTAACATACTAATCCTTTTTTAACAACACCTTTCATATATCCAAATTACCCCACTGGTGGGGTAATACGGATACTCGTTATATTTGATATAAGGATAATCATTATATTTGATTTGATATCACACTTATTGCTTTTCACGTATTTAAAAAGTCGAACTGTATTGGTCAAGCAGTTTTCTTTTACTTACTGATACAGTCTTCTTTTCAGCTTTATTCTTTTCTTCTTCTTGTAACCTTGCGACAACATCTTGTGCTGTTAAAATTTCTCCCTTTTTGGCCTGGACACGTGCTCTGCGTTTTTTTGAATTTGTAAGTGCTGTCAGTGTAGGTTGACTTGGGCTAGGTGTAGGTACAGAATCGATTGCTCTCTGCAGGTTTTTTACAACATTTTCTTTTTTATTAAACTTATCTACTTCCTCATGCTTTGGTTGCATATTCACTATCTTTTTCATAGGTTTTGATTTGTCAACAGAGTAAAGACCACTACCATTAAAACCACTTTTCAGGAGTTTGTTATCTATCTTACTGATAAGAGCTTTTAGTAAAGTTGGAAATACAGACTTGTCAACATTTTTATGTCTGCTTTCTCTTAACCAATCTTTAAGGATTTTCTTCCAATGGGATTTCAATGGAGCAAGAAAACCAACATCAAGAGGTTGTAATGCATGACTTGTGTTAGGAGGTAAGCAAAGTAAAATTATATGATTGTCCAGAGCCTTTTTAACAGTAAAATATGTCATATGGCTGTTGTGTCCATCACATAGCAGCAACACAGGCTTTTCATAATCCTTTACATGTATAATAAACCTGTCAATTGAACTTTCAAAAATATAGTCCTTGATCCAACCGGATTTTGTTACACCATACATTGCATTTTCTGGTCCATTTTGACACCATGCATCATAAAGGTAGATAGCTTTGTAGACGACAAAGGGAGGTAGACACTGTCCATTTGCTGACCCACAAAACAGTACAGTATACATTGATTTACCACATGATGGAGCAATGTAATAGGCTGTTTTTGATGTTTTACGAACAAAGATTTTTCCTGCTGTAGGATCTGTACGTAAACCTGTTTCATCTAAATTAAATATGCAATGCGGTCTATCAAATAAATTATTATTGTTTAATGTCTTCTCATATAACTCAAAAAAATCTGTCAATGTTTTTAGAGAAAGATCATTAGCTCTTGCTTTTGTCAAAAGTTCAGGTTTTCTTTTACCAAGGACTACATTCCATCGTTTTTCAAAAGACATGCACCAGTCTTTCCCTGGCTTGTCATCTTTAAATGCAGTTTTTTTGCCAATAAATGTTATATAGGATTTAACCATCAGTTTGATATCTTCTCTATCTTGTGGAAAACCCTTATCAGCTAAGTACATCAAGGCTTCTACTAGAAGATTTTCCTCAGTATTATTTAAAACAAACCCACAACCGCTTCCAATTCTTTTGTCATTCCTTTGAATTTGATCATGGGATCGTCTGTATAATGTCCCATAAGGAATTCCAGAAGACTTTGATACACTGTATACTGACTCTCCTTCCTTAACAAGCTGTATGGCAGTCATTAGTTTGCTGTGATCATATGTACCAATAGTCTTGCGTTGGTATTCACGAGGCATAATAATTTATTTCAGTTTTATTATTTTATCTAAAATATTTTAAAACAAACTTTAGTTATATAAAGTCTATAATTTAATTATAAAGTAAAGAGGAATACAAAAATAAAATATAAAACATTTAAATGGGAGTTTAAATTTTACCCTAGCCATTCAGGGAAAACAAATTTGAACTATGATCTTAATGTAAATAGTTCAGAAGCATTATATAAAACTATTTTATGTCACTGAAAAATGTATAATACTATATTAAAAAGCAAAAGTGAGCATAAATGTATATTTAAATGTCGTGTAGCTTGTGTTTTTGTAATAAAATACTATAACGTGAGTAGGATTTTATATATTTTATATATATATCCATTTTACCCCACTATTATTTTACCTGTATATCCATTTTACCCCATTTTAGATTTTTGTTTATTTATCAATATGAGTTAGAGAACTTATAAATTAAATTTTACATATTGTTACATCATGGTCCAACTAATGAATATACATCATTAAACTTCCATAAGTAATATTACTGAAGTCTGCAGACAAAAGTTTTAAAACATAATGTTTTTTATATTTTTTTCAAAACAACGTGTTTTATATATTAACTCTTTATGTAAATCAAATATAAACATTGTTAACGCAAAAAAAGAAAGCCAATTATGTGTAGAAACTGTTGGTAGTTTTCAAGTTTTAGAATTATGTATAGATAACTTACTCCATGGATACTTATTGAATATATCCATATTACCCCAACAATCCATATTACCCCACCCTACCCTATGCTATTTCAAAAAAATAAAAAACTTTTTTAATGGTGTTCAATGCCATTACAAATGTCTTACTCAAGCATTGACGTTGAATGCCATTGAACGTCGATGCTTGATAACACGTTCCCAATCTTTTTTTGAGTGTCATTTTCGACAAAATGGTTATACGATTTGTATTAAATCGAGCAGTCAGATATTTAAAAACAACAATTTCCATTTCAATCTCATATGTTTATTCTTTTTATTCAAAAAATTTTGCTAATTTGTTATGGCTAAGATTGTTTTTCTGAAGTTGCATCATAAAAACAATTATCAAATAAGAAGCAATTATCATAAAAACACTCTTCTTTTTTTTTTCTTTTTTTTTATGTTATTCTGTTTAACATAATATAATAATTTTTACAATGCTCGTTTAAAAATATTTAAAATAAATTCTGTTACAAGAGTATACACTAGTATTACAATAAAATAAGGTTAAAGCAGATAGAAACTCAAAGAAGATAAGGATAACATTAAGTTATCGCAATCTTTTCATAGAGTCCCTTTTAAAAGAATAATAAATCGTAGATTTATATAATAAATAAGAAGAGTAATAAATCGTTTTAATAAAGCGTAAATATACAGCATTAATATCGAGTATAATATAAATATAAAACTCATAATAAATATACTAAAGAGAACGTAATAAGAAGTATATAAACGCGTAAAATATAAAGCTCGTATTAAGAAGCAGATAAGTAGCAAAGTTACCGGTAAAATAGCCAAACAAACAAAAAATTAATTAGTTAAAATAAAAATAATTTTTTAATTATTGAGATCATTACATTTTAAAAATTTCTTTTTTTGCTTGAAACTTAAATGAACTTAAGGACTTCACCGTAAACTTAAAATCCTTTTGACATTCATTCCATAATTTAGGTCCTCGATAAGATATACAATATTCTGAGAGTTTGTTACATTTCCGAGGTAATTTATAGTTAATGTTTTTATTTAATCTTAGATTATACTTATCATTTAGCTTTATTTCGAACTTATCATTAAAATTTACAGGTAAAAGATTGTTGTAGTATCTATACATAAAAATTAGATGCTGATAGATATTTATTTTAAATATATCCATCATTTTCATATCTTTCATAAGAGGTTTTGCATGTTCACGTTTAAATTTAGAGTATATGATTCGGCAAGCGTGTTTTTGTAGCTTATAAATTTTTTCAAGTTTTGTTTTATGCGTACTTGCCCATAGTATATTAGCATAGTTAATGAAACAGTGAATCAGCCCAAAATATATCAATTTGAAACTTGAAATATTCACAAATGGGCGGACTCGATACATTACGCCAATAGTTCTGGTGATTTTTGATTAAATATAGTTTATCTGGGGAAGCCAGGATAAACGTTTTTTTATTTTATGAAATAGAGTATAATTTGTTTTCTCAACATTAAGTGACAGTTTGTTTGCCCTAAACCAAATATTAACTTTATGTAATTCCATATTCATATCTGAATAGAGATGTTTAATATTATTATTGGTAAGAAATAGATTTATATCATCTGCAAACATTATTGAATTTAGTTTTAACAAGGAGTTATTATAAACTGGAGTGAGAACAAAGTTAAAATACGTCAAAGTTAAAATACGTCAAGGAACAGTCTTAGTAGTAAAATAATTATCTATTAAACACTGCGTAATTATCATAATTAAAAGTTAACCAATCACATTCCACGTTTAACAAAAATTATATAATGATATTGTTTCAAAACGTTATAAACGATTGCTAAACAAAGATGGAAGTTTAAAAAATTCGTAAACAATATTTAGAGTTAGTTTATTGTTATTTTTTTTGTTGTGCTTTTGAACGACTAATAATAAATTTCTAGATTAGAATTTAACTAATAAATGTCTAAATAAGAATTTAGTAGTATTTTTGCTGGATTTACAAAAAGAAGTTTTATATTTCTATATTTGCTTTTAAATCCGACAAAAATACTCCAACACAAAATAAAATGCGACAAAACTACTCCAACACAAAGTAAGATCCTGGAGGGGTTTAAAAAGTTCCTGGCCAAAATAACAGTTTTAAAGAACGTAAGTAACCTATAGCTAAACACGCAAGCAAAAAATAAGGTTCAAATAGTTAGTAAAGATTTAGGTAGAGAGTCTAAAAACTTTGATATTTATACCTATAATTGAGGTAAGCAAGTAAAAATTACTTCGCCTTAATCGTGATTTTTGTTTTAATTAACTTCTTGAATGATCGAATAGTTGTTAAAAACATATCTAGCAAACTTTTCTTTTATTAATCCATTTTGATTACAACTCTCAAAGCTTATTGATTATATCTTGAAATTTTCCATTTTTTTGCAAAAGCGCCATTTTGACTTCCTTCTGGAATAATTATACTACAAAGACTGTGACGCGATTTTAATTCATTTTCGGCTTTGTTCTCCCTCCAGCTAAGCTTTTATACCTCCTTGGTTTTAATGATGCATAACAAAAGTCATTAACATAAATAAGGAATAGAAGCAGACCAAGGATTAATCCCTGCGGAACTCCGCATACGACATTTAATGTTCTGGATTGTTCATTATGAACATATTGCTTTCTATCTGGAAAATAACTTTTTATCCAGAAATATGTTGTATTATTTATACCGTAATGCTTATTTTTTTCTAAGAGAATACAATGATCAACTGTATCGAATGCTTTAGATAGATCTATAGATACTCCTAAAGTATATTTGTTATTGTTAAAATCGTTAGTTATATGGTTGACTATTTCAATAATTGCATGTTCAGTTGAGTGATTTTTCTGGAACCCGAATTGTTTTGCGTAAAACAAACTGTTTATAGTGAAATACTCGAATATTCTATTATAAGTTACGCGTTCAAACAATTTTGAGAATACATAAAGTAATGATATTGGTCTATAGTTTGTAATGTCCAAATGATCGTTGCATTTGTAAATTGGGATTATTTTAGCTATTTTAAGAGCATCAGGGAAAATACCGAACTTTAATGAAAGTTTCAGTATATGAAACAAAGGTTTGCTTAAGCTAGTTTTGTTAAAAATTACTATATTACTAGAGATTTCATCATATCCTGGGGATTTATTTTTTTTATGCTGTTTCAAATTCTTTATAATTTAATTCATTATCATATAATATTTTGTTATTTGAGGGTTTTAGATAGATTTTAAATGGTTCTGATTCACTCATTCTCTTCATTGGGGTTAATTTATTTATTTATTTTTTTTTCAAGCCAAATCTTCAACTAATTCTAACTGTTTTTATTGAGAATGTTTTTCTACAATGATTGCACACTAATTGGTGACTTCTTTATCTCTTCTTACCTCCTTTAATTTGTACTTTTTTACCCTAAAGTGGTTTCCGATAACACCCTTACTATGTGAGATGATTGTATAATGAAATGAGACTACTTTGGATCCATAGGTTTGAAATTCAATAATCGTTCTGACCATAAAACAGTGTTTTAAAAGAAGTCTGTTGGAAACTTCCTTATTAAATGTTGTTCTCGGTACTCTGTGACAAAACCATTGGGTTTTCTTGGCAGTCTTACCAACCTTAAATAACATTTTTAAATAGTGAAACACCTGTATTCTAATGAATGAAGTTTTTTTAGTATGAGCAACTGTAGTTCTACAACAACCTGGATAATACTTTTAGATTTTTAATCGTTAAATCAACTCTTTTGTAAACAGCGATGAAAACACTTAATTGTTTATTAAACATTTTTTTATAAAACAACAGTTTAAATTATGATAATTTATTTATATTGATTATAATTTATGCATCTAATGAGGATAATCATGATAATCAAGAAGTTAGAATGCAAAACACACCAACAAAGTATTTTTTAATAATTAAAAAAAGAATTTATGCATTTATAAAACTATTTATTTTTAATGTAATATATTTTTTAGCGCTTAAGTTCTTTAAACTTTAGTTCAAATTTGTTTTGTTTGTTTTTTTTACAATGATAAAGATTGGAATGTGATTTATCTTAAGAAAAATTTGTTCAACGCCTGTTCCCGGAAACACTGATTCAATAAAACAAAACGAAAACAAAATTAAAAAACCTAAATTAAGATGTAAATCCCATTCTTTTCGTTATTGTTTGCACAAGAAATGCAAGTATTTGTAAAAAATATAAGGTGCCAAAAGCGCGCATTGTCGTATAAGGAACATTTAAACTAAAATAATAATTTAATTTTTTATTTTATCTAAAATAAGTTTAAATTTTAAATTCCTAGTTAATCTATTTTTATCGATTTTTTAACAATTATTTATCGATTTTTTAACAATTATATTTAAACAACCATGGTTTACATTTAAACACAAGGCATAAAAAAGACAAACAAGATGACGTAGTATGTGTACTTGTTTTTGTTAGTCTATTTTGTTAAAATATGTTCTTTTTTGTGTTTTGGTGTTATTTTCAATAATATCATTTGTCTGATTTGTTTACCATAGTTTTGTTTAAAGTCTGATCGGGAATAAATTAATCTGGTTTTAGTTATTATTAAAATGAAACTTTTTAAGCCGGTATTAGCCATATTTATGAAACAAAATCCATAAACTAATATATGGATTACTATCACCCAGTTTGGTTTGTAAATACGTTTGAGAAACGACTTGATGACTTGTCAAAGTTAAAAATAGTTTATAACAGATCTACATTGCTGAAACCTAGGTTTTTTTTAATGGATTTCAAAAATTGAACTTGTTTCCTATTTACTGCATTAAACAAAAAAGATAAGACATCACCGCTTTCCTTACCCCTCGCCGTACCTCCTTTCCCTAGTCACCAGAAATAGAAAACAGCATACTAAGTGTATATTAAAATAAACAGTTTTAATAAAAGAAGATCCAATCGTCAGAAATTTATATAAATCAAATTATTCATCAATACAAACATATACAAGATGCCATAATTAGTAGTTTCTAGTATGTTATCGATAGACAAAAAAAACTTGCAAAATGTGAGTTTAATTTATTAATTTTTTTTAGTTTAACTTATTAATATTTATCTTGTTCTATTATTTTCGATTTCTTTATAGTTAAAAGCTCTTCAATAACGGTTAAAAAGCTCTTTAATAACGGGAAGTTTTCATCAAAACAATAAATAAATATAAAGTTCAAAAAAAAGGTATAATAAAAAAATTTTTAATAAAAAAAATATTTTGCTTATTACTGTTTAATTTACGAGCGTATTAATCGTACAGCATTTTTATAACATTAAAAGTAAAATGTTACTACGATCAAAAACCATTTCAACTTGAATATGTAAACATTACTATGGCAACATTACTACATATGCATACTGTTTTTGCTTTGAATTTAAATTACAGCATGTTCTACTTAACTATTAAGCAGTTATAGATGTAAATTATCATAACTAGCACATGTTTATTCTTTAACGCTCAAGTTGGCACCGTACTTTTTAAAACGTTTTTTGGATGTTTTTATTAGGTTTAAACCAAATAAAAACGTCCAAAGAACGCTTAAAAAAACGTACTGTGCCCATTGGGGCTACAGTTTCACAACCAAGAATAATCCCAATCATAAAAATGCCAAGTTTTACCTGATTATTCGCAACTATCTTTTTGAAATTAAAGAATATTCCTTATGTATAATGAGTATCTTTTGTGACGGAGGTACAAACTTTTTAACTAAACGTTTTAGGTGTCACAACATCTTTTGCTGAATGCCACACAACTTCTAATTGAAATACTTGTGTTTAGGTTTATGTATGTATGTATGTATGTATGTATGTATGTATGTATGTATGTATGTATGTATGTATGTATGTATGTATGTATGTATGTATGTATGTATGTATGTATGTATGTATGTATGTATGTATGTATGTATGTATGTATGTATGTATGCCGTGGCTAGTCGGTCGGAAAAAACTTTCAACTAGGTATTAAAACAAAGAAACTCCTTAAGTTTGCAAAAAGACCCCTAAAACTATTAGACCTCCACCCAATTTGGTGGCGAGGGTGTGGGGGAACCTAGCCAAGGCTATGTATGTATGTATTTATGTATGCATGTATGTAAAATAAACGCATACTTACTTTATGAACAGACGTGTTTTTGCAGCGTAAGAAAATAATGTAAAACTATTACTTCTTTAGCTTATTTTTAGTATATTTTATCTTCTTTTTTTTTATAAAATAATTCATTTTTATATAATATAACAATGATAATGACACCAACTCAAATTATTTTAATCACAAAATGTTAGAAAATATAACTCAGCTTCTGAATCTTCACAACAAAATAGAAATACTTTTTCAATTTCAGATATCAATATTCGAATTTTTTTTTTGTTTTAATAAAAACTTTGAAAATTTAAAAATATTATTAAATGAACTTATACACAATTTTAAAATTAAACCTGTCATTTCAAAAAGGACACAAGTTCATTTATCAAAACTTTTCAAAATCAACAAAAACATGATTTTTATTAAAATAATGTCTACTGCTGAAACAAGCTATGAATTTGAACTAGTTAATTACACATTAATTCACCAACCACGTGAATTTAATGCAGTGGGGGTTAGTTAGTATTCACAATAAACGTAACGATGCGTATTCGCAATTTACGTGGTTCAGATTGTGAATCATTATTCATTGAATTAGTAAATAAAACTGATAAAAACATAATTATTAAGAGTAACTATAGACCACAATCTGGTAGTATGAACAAAATTAAAAGTCACCTTAAAACATTTTCAAACAAAATTAAAAATTCGACAAAACATATTTATTTAGTCGGGGATTTTAACATCAACCTAATCAACTATGCTTCTAATAATATTGCTTTAATAACTTTATAAAGAAATCTTCTAGAAAATAACTTTATTTTAACAATAAACAAGTAAATGAGAGTCGCAAAAAAGTCATAACATTGATAACATCATAACTAATAATTTTGTCTACTTTTCACAAGTATAATTCAGACTGATTTATCAGATCATTTTCCTTTATTCTTAGCTACCAATAACATTTTAACTAACAATATTTCGGCGGCAAATCAATAAAAACTCCTAAAAATATTTTTAAAACTGCTTAAAAAGATTATGTTGATTGGAATCTGGTTTTGAAATCATGTGATGTTAACAATGCTAATAACTTGTTTGTTGGTCAATTTTGCAAGCGATATGAAATAGCGTTTCCAGAAAAAAAAATAATCATAAATATCAAGTCACTTCAAAGTCCATGGATGTTGAAAGGTTTACCAAAATCTTCAAAAAAGAAAAAAAAAAGTATATATAAAGCATATTAGAAAATAATCTTTTAAAAAAGAAATAACTTATAAAAATTACAAAAATTCGAAAAAACAAAAAGGTATTCAAAAAATCTTTATTATACTCAGTTATTAAAAAAAAAAAAAAACGAAAACACTAAAAAAAGTACGGAATGTAATTAAAGATATAATTGGAAAAAATATGTTTAAAGAAGAAAACTCTGCCAAAAATCTTTTAATTTATTGAAAAATTAGTTTACAATTAATCAATTATAGCTAAAGAACTAAACATCTACTTTGTTACATTTAATTTAACATTTAAACAACTACTTTGTTAATATTGGTCCAAATTGGCTGCTAAAATTCCTCCTAATTCCATTACTTTTAATTCATGTTTAAAAACTTATGATAAACTTATGGACGAAACTAATTTAAGACTTAGTGAGCTGGAAGCTGCATTTAGCAGACTCAAAAGTAAAAAAAAGTTAGATTTTGATAAAATTAGTGTTGGTATTGTCAAATCAGTATTTCATATTATTGAACCATCTTTATTTCATGTTTTTGATCTTTCATATAAGGTATTGTTTCTGAGAAACTAAAAGTTGTCTGTATAACACCAATTTTTAAATGTGGAGATCAGTCAAATATTTTAAATTATAGGGCTATATTATACCTATACTTCCTTCTTTTCAAAATTGCTAGAGAGAATAATGTATTATAAGCTATATAATCATCAAACTGAGAACGGCATGCTGCATTGTAAGCAATTTGTATACTATGATCAAAATAACACAATTCCATATTCCATAACTTCTTACCTTAACGGGGTGCTTCGGGGGCTCTATTTGAGGACCACTCTTATTTCTATTGTACATAAACGACTTATACTTAGCTACAAACCTTTTAGACGTATTTTGTTTACTGATGATTCCAATTGTTTTTTATTTCACAGAGATACTAAAACACTTATTAAACCAGTTAATGATTAGTTATGTAAAGTTAATGAATAGTTCGTAAGTAACAAACTTTCACTGAATGTGGATAAAACAAAATATATACTTTTCCATAAAGTAAACAAATCAGAAAACATTTCTCCTAAATTACTTATTTTGCCTATATTTACAATTATTTTTCTTACTGTAATGTTTTGTGGGCTAGTAATAGCCATACAAAACTAAATAAAATCTACAAGAAACAAAAACATGCGTACAGAATAGTGTTTGGAGCCTATAGAAATACTCCTTGCAAACCACTTTTACGTGTGCTCGGTGCTTTAAATGTGTATAAATTCAATTTACACTAAGTTTTATCATTTATGTTTAAAACAAAACTAGGATTGTCTTCAAAAATCTTTGAAACTTATTTAAATAAAACTAATCATGAATATTCAATAAAGTTATTAGATAACAACTTCGTACTTCTCAAATTTAATTTAAAATTAACTTCCTTTTCAGTTAAATAACGCCAACCTTATCTGTGGAAAAAACTTCCAATTATTGTCAACGAAAACAAGGCTACATTAGAACAATTTAAGAATGAATCAGAGCGAATACTTTTTTTTTTTAATTTTTTTTAGATGTTCACGGTTTTATCACAGAGCACCTGGGAAAAGCATTCGAAAGGAACTTCATGCCTTTTTCCTTACCGATGTTTTAAAACTTGCACTGAGATGGCATTGAACTACGCATCTAAAGCATCTAAGGCAAGCGCACTAACCACTGAGGTACGACTGATTGCTACTGTTCAGGGATCTTACCATTTCCAACTTTAAATCTTTCTTTTAAAGTAAGATTGATCGAATGAAAACAGATTTATTTACATCAATGAAATTTAAGTGATGATGTAAAAAATTCATTTAGTGATGTTAATTATAAAATTTTATTATTATTTTTTATTCGAAAATATTTGTTTATGTGTTTTAAAAATTTTAGCGATTGTAAGCAATATAAAACTTCTTAACTTATTGTTAATTTGAATTTTTTTATTTATTCATTAGTTATTTTCTCTTAATATTAGTCTTAATTCTGATTTTTGTCTTTATATATATTTATATGTAACAGTTATGTAGAGCTTTTTTTTATATGGGGCTCGGCGATTGGGCAAAATGTGCCTTCTTCTTGTTTCAGCCATTTATTTCGATATATGTATATGAAATGTAAACATTTTTTAACGGCGAAATAAATAACAAACAAAAAAAAAAATTAGTGTATATATGTATGAGTACACACGCATACATATATACACTAATTTTTTGTATGTATTGTTAGTAAATATACACAACAATTTTATGTACATTTTTCTTTATGCATATTTTTCTATAAATTATATAAACGCAGTAATCCCAATGCGATATTTTAGTCCGTGTTGCATAATACATAAACATTACATTACAAAACAACTTTAAGAAATTTTTGTTTTGTTTGTTTGTTTGTTAATGTGTACATTTTTACTTACTGTTAATGTGTACATTTTTACTTACTGTTAATGTGTACATTTTTACATACTGTAAATAATCCTTAAAGATTCCACTAGTACAACCGTTTAATTGTACAACCAACTTCCAGATACCGGTAAATGTGATTAAACAATTTTAAAGGAGGTATTGTTAGATTTAAAGTCTGTTTAAAAATGTATGTAACGTTTGTAGCGTCTAAGTATGATGCGGAGTACATTTGCATGCAGTTTTGCACAACCTTGTGCGTTATATTTAAGTTTTAAGTCGAGATTAAAGATTGTTTTCTATTATGTACAAACTAGTTGCTTTAAAGTTAAGTAAATAAAATTTTGTTTACTTTCTAATTTAAATACCTCTTGAATTCGTTTTATTCTTTTTTTCTTTATTATCTAAGTTAATACCTTCATTATTTGTAGGAGAGTACCGGAATGGAAATTTTAAATTCCGGCCGGAACCGGGTTTGCCCGAATTGTTAATAAAATTCCGGCCGGAATTTTAACCAAAATTTTATTGGGTGGACATGGCCTACTATAATTATACGGCCTGATTCGTTGCATTTTCCGTAAAAAATTAAGTGGCCAGTTTTTTTACGACTTATTTTTAAATTTTAAATTATGTATGAAAGGTTTTAACAACAACAACGATAACAATATATTTACCAGTGAATATTATACAAAGGTGTTAAATAAAGTATTGAATTATAATATTGTAACAATTACTATATAAATATTTGCTTGCATGCATTGGTTTATGCTTTTAAAGTCATTTAATATGTAATGTATTCTGAACTGATTAATATGTGAATGTATTCTGACTGATTGCCTGTTTCATTATATTCCATTAGAGAGTGGAATAATGAAAAAGACGCACAGACAGTCTATTATTATTACTGTATATAGTCAAACTGCTTTTTTATGCGATTTTATTTAAGTGGAGATAATTCCAATAATAAATGTAAGTGAACTTTATATTTTAAAATAACTGTTACATTTTTTTGATTTGTTTTAGTAATAAAATGGTTAGTAAATGTGTTGTTACAAACTGTAAAACTGGTTACTCTAATGGTCTTAAAAAGTCAACATTTCATTTTCCTGAAGAATTGAGAACGATGGATATACTTTGTTAATAGAAAAGAATGAGTTCCATCAAAATATTCAGCTTTTTGTGTGAGTCATATGATGACAAATTTATTAATTACGGAAAAAGATGCACCTTGAAATGGAATCTTCTTATAGTTCCAACTATTGAAACCAATGAAATAAGTGGATCGTCGACTCTAAAGGTTCCAAAGTTGCCCCGAAAAGATCCAACTTTGAGATATTTAGGAAAAGATGAGTTTGAAGATTTTCAAAGTGTTGATAAAATAATTAATCTTGATTCTTTGACAGAATAACATTCTCTGCCAGGCTTTATATTTTAAAAAATTCATGATAGTGTGGTTTATTATAAACTATGTTTTGATGAAAAATCTGGCATACCAACTGTTTTTGAGTCAATAACTGTAAATAAAGATCTTTATGTTTCATTGTCATATAAAGTCAAAATCATATTTCTTTATCTGAATGGTTTCGTAGTGGTCATAATTGCAAATTAACAAACTGTAGTATGTTAGAAAATTTTCCTGTCTATATTGGAAATAAAGCCAACGATATGAGTTCAATTTTGACAGAGTTAAATGAAATTAGATACTGTTCTCCTCGAAGCAGACCTCCATATTCTGCATCCCTTAACGTTGTGCACTAATTTTACGTCACACTTCAGCACAGTCTTATAAGTTATTGTTAGAACAACTAACTTTACCATCTTTTAGTTTATTTAGAAAAATCCAAAGTGATATAAGGTGATGTAAATGATATAAAGTGATATAAAGGCATATTTTTTTTACAAAAACATTGTGTATCAAGTGTTCAAGTGTCATCCACAAGAAGCACACAATCACTTGATACACAATGTTTTGTTACAAAAACATTGTGTATCAAGTGATTGTGTGCTTCTTGTGGATGAAATGTATCTGCAAAAAGCAGCCCAATATCAAAGTGGGAAATAAATTGGTGAAGATTCAGAAAGTAGTCTTTTTTTAGGTGTTGTTGTTTTTATGATTGTTGGGCTTCAAAAAGCTATTCCTTATATTGTGAGATCATCAACTGAAGTTTACACAATAAGATTATGGTTGAAAAAAGAAATTGATGAGTGCATTACCTCATTGCACCAATCAGGTTTTAAAGTAAGAGCTATTGTTACAGATAATCATTCTACCAATGTTAATACATTTTCAGAGTTACATAAATCCTATACTGGAGATGGAAAACTATTTATTTATTATCCAGCTTATAATGGAGTTTTAAAAACATATCTATTATATAATATAATCTATTTAATGAAAATGTTAGAAATAACTTGGAAAACATTATGCAAGATATTGCATTGTTGTCATCAGAGATATTAGAGTGTCACCTTTCTGAAGGTAGCATGGAAGTTGTTGTTACTATACCAGGCTACATTGCTAAAAAAATTGAAAAAAAGATTTAAATGTCTATCTTGTGGTCAAAAAATGGTTCCTACAGACCAAGATGTTCTTAATAACGAATATCTGAAAATATTATCCAGAGGTGGACTTATATGTCCAAGTCAATCCTTGTGTGATTTTATTTGTCATCTTTTTAGTATTCTAGATATTATTTCTCCTATTCTAATCAAACATTGCAGTTATTCTTTATCACTTAAAAGTTTTGCAGAACAAATTTTTAAGATTTATTATAGCAGTGTTGATTTTACATGCGAGTATCACCAAGAATGGGAAATTAAATATGGATCTCAAATCGTCATTGATATTTTTTATAATAATTTACAAAAAGAAACTACAGATTCTGTAAGAAAAGATCAGGTAAAAGAGTTTAAAAAAAGATAAAGAACTGATAGCTAGTGCAAATAAAAGATTTTTTCTCAAATTCTTAATACATATAAAATTACAAACCTTTGTTTTTATTTCCTGATAAGAGTTGTAAGTGGTCTTTGCAATATGTAAGTTTGTTTTAGTAGCAATTTGATACATAGCTATTTGAAAGCCTATTTCAGTATTTCATATGTTATCAGTTAGCGAAAAATATTGTATATCATAATGTAATTACATGATGATAATCTCAGTTACTCCTCGACCATTTTAATAAATTAAACATTTGCCGTAAAAAAACTGGCCTCTTAATTTTTTCCGGAAAATGCAACAAATCAGGCCGTATAATAACAGTAGGCCATGGGGTGGATAACAAGAATTATATTTATGTAATTTTTTACTTTCAAGATTGAAAGTAAAAGCCTGCATCTCAGCATCGTGGCTATATCATAAATATATATATAACTTATTTCATCAATTTGATTCCTGTTTCATTTAAATCTATTATGTTGTTTTTATTTGTTTCTTATAATTTTATTTATTGAAATTTTTAACCTGCATAATATTTATATTTAAAATTATTTCTTTGTTTTCTATTTTTCCATTTAAGAAAAAATCAAAATATTTACTGTATTAGGCATCTTATACTTTTTAATTATTTAAAATGAGACTATTTTCAAAAAAAAGTCTCATTTTAAATAATTAAAAAGTATAAGATGCCCGAAATATTTTAATTCCAACTGGAATCGAGATGACAAGTTCCGGCCGGAATTCCTACCTGAACGGAATTCCGGTACATCCCTAATTTTTTGCTAGCAATAAAAATAGTTGATCTCATGATAACAAAAGACACTAAATAAATAAACTTTATTTCATATACAATTAAGTAATATGTGTTATATAAGACAGGGTGAATTAAAAAAAGCAATTGCTTTCACTCAGCGTTTTTAGAACTTTACGTGAATAAAAACTTTAGCAAATTCAATCAAATTTTTATTCACGTAAAGAGCTAAGCAACTTACTCCAAAAATGCTGAGTAATTGTTCAGCTTTACGTGAAAAGTTTGAGATAAATTGGTGAAGTTTTTATTTACGTAAAGCTGACCAACTACTGAGTAAAAGCAATTGCTTTTTTTTATTTAACCGGCCTATAGTATATTGGATATTGTGAGGAATAAATTTTGTTTAATGAATTTATTTTTACATACTGAGTGTATTAAAAAAAATGTGCACCACAGCATGAACTAAAACATTATTTGTAGGAAAAGTAATGCATTAAAGGAGTGGTAACAAAAGTAATGCATTAAAGGAATGGATAATAAAAGTAATGCATTAAAGTAGCGGATAATAAAAGTAATGTATTAAAGGAGTAAATAACAAAAAAATGCAATAAAATAGTGGATAACAAAAGTTTTATTAAAATGTGAGTAATTATAAATTTACAAATATTTTAATTTTTGAAAATCTTGTAATTTTTAAAATATATTTTTCGCTTTTAAGCTTTTTTTTTATTGTATAATATAAAATTAAATTATATGAAAAAGTTCTCTTTTTTTGATGTTGTGAAATATTTAAACCTTTTAATTCCAAAGTCAGCCATTCGGCACTGTGGACTGATCAAAAGTTTAGAAAGTCAAAAACTTTTTAGAAAGTTAGACCAGGAAAGCTATTGCTGTGTTAGTACTTTCAACTATATTCTAAAACAAATATTGTGAAATAATAGATAAAACTGTCAATGATAAACCTCATCATACTAACTTAGTTTTACTAAAAAACAGGTTGGCGGTGTTTAGGATTAAATTGAAGCATTTTTTCATTTAACATTTTTATACAAATATATTCATGCAAATATATTTTAGTGATGGATCTAAAAGTTAGGTTTAGTTAAGCGGAATTTAGTCGAATAACTTTTTTTGCTTAACTAAATCTAGGCGACTAACATTTAAATGTTAGTAACCTAAGTTTAGTAACTTAAAAATAATAAAATTTAAAGTTTATTGTAACTTAAATTATTTTAAATATAACTAACGTTAATTGGTTGCATACTTTTTGTCTTTTTGTTATATTGATAACAAGTATTTTAAGTATTAAATAGTCTCGGTACCAGAGTCTAAAGAAGTATGAAAGTATATCATAAAGATATAGTAAAAGAGTCAACACAAATGGGTTATGGAGGTGAGACAACTCTTCCCTTCTTTTTTTTTATAGTATAGTATGAAAAGTTTACCAACTTATTATAGTTCATGACAATTAAATGGCAACTTAACTTACCTTAATATAATTCATGACAGTTTAGGCAAAAGAACGCTTGCATAGTATTGCTGCAATTTTTCTCTTCTAAATTAAATAGTAATTAGTTAGCTAACTCGGTCAAAAAATATATTAGCTGTTATTTCTTACCAAATACCTTGTACCAATTAAGTATTATTTTTTAAAGTAAACTTTTATTGGCGATCTTTTAAAGAGGAAGTCCTTTAAAAACGAACGTTCTAAGAAAAAATGTTAAAATAAAATTAAGATAAAAAATGGGGCAACTGATTAATTGCAACTTTTATAATAGCTAATCTGCATAAGGGAAAACTAGCGCATATTGACTTCAGCACGAAACAGTTGCAAAAACGGATATATATGCAAACTGGCATAAGTGCGAATTGGCATAATTGCGCTAAAAGAATTTGCAATGATTCGAATAAGTATGATTTGGCATACGTGAGAATCTTCATAAATGCAAAGTAAAATTGGCATTAATGCAAACTTGCATATGTGCGCCAAACAGGGATTATCTTTTTCAGGATATTTTCATAATTCCGGATATTTTTTTCAACATTTGGTTTTTCTGGAAATCCAAAGCGTTTTCCATAGATACAAGTTTAGGTATATATCTTTGTAAAAAATTCTTTTTTTCACTTGTCACTTATGCAAAAACTAAGAAAAGTTTGAAAATAAATTAGAAACAACTCAGTTAAAGCAAAATTAAAAGGAAATTAAGGGAAAATACATTTTACCCAAATAATTTTCCGAATTTTTAGAAAACGGTCCGGATGGTCTATGCTAAAATAATTTTCAAAAAGTGGCATAAGTGCGTCAAAAAAGTTTGACAACATTTGCATAAACGAAAACCCTCTCGCCAATTTACACTTAAGCCAATGTTTTTAAATTATTTTAGAGCACTTTTGCCAGTTTTTACGAATTCATTTGGTGCTCATATGCCAGTTCGCGCACATGCCAATTTGTCTTTCGCACTTATGACAGTTTGCACTTATGCCAATATTTGCAAATTCTTTCAGCGGGCTTAAGCCAGTTTTCACTAATGCTAGTTTTAGCAACTAATTTTCACTTATATCAGTTCACACTTATGCCAATGTTTTCAAATTCCTTTGGTGCACTTATGTCAGTTTGTACTTATACCAGTTCGCACTTATGCCAGTTTTTCAGCTGCTTCGCTCTTATCCCAGTTCGCAGTTTACTTTGTCAGCCTTTTGTGTTATATCACATCATTACTATTAATCACGTTTTCAACAACATTTTTTTTTCTTTTGTTATAATAAAAGGTACTTTTACTTTTCTAGAACGTTTAATAGATTAAGCTCTATCAGGGAAAGTGTCATCACTACCTATTGTCTACATCTAAGTGTGATCACTATCTATTGTTTAAGAACTTTACTACCAACTGTTCCAGAATGTAAAAAGTGTCATCACTATCTGTTGTCCATCTTTACTACCTGCTGTTTCAGAATTCCGCGTCTTTTCTTACTAGTACAGAATAAAATGATGACTTTCAATGAGAGAATACAAACACAACTTTTCAATTATTGCACTTTTAAACTTTAAAAATAGAAGAAATTGTTTCTGACAAAACTTCAAAAATAACTGCAAAAAAAGCGGAATAGAAAAAAAAGCGAAATAGAATAGAATTGACAATTTTTTTATATTAGGGCCGTTGTTAGATGAAAATGACGCTTAGGTGGTCTTACAAATATGTATTTTATTTGACAAAAACTGTGACTGTAAAAAATGGCTTTTACGATTTAATTTCTTCATAAATAAACTTTCAAGTTTCCAAAGTTTTTCAAGTTTAAGGGATTTTCCTCTTTAAAAAAATTATAGCGATAGTTAAACAAGACTTTTATAAAAATTAAAAAAAAAAATTAAAAAAAATAAAAACATAAAATAATTAAAAGTTTTAATTGTCAAATTTTGTCTTGCTGTCGTCACTGTCAATATCTGTGTTTTAATGAAAGTAAAACTAAATAAAACAAATAAAAATTATTAAAAAAAAAAACTCAAAATATCATCAGTGTTATTTAAAGGAAATTTAAAAATAGTTCTGTATAAAACACATCTATAAATAATATGGTATCATCTATGTTTTACAAGTTGATTTACATATAATTTCGCGTAAAATGTTTGACTAATTATAAGTTCATTTTACAATAGGCTAAAAAAGTACACATATTAAATTTTTTTTTTTAAATGTGAGGTTAAGAGTATTGACTTATTAACCCTTATCTTGCAAAAACGTCTTAAGATATACTCAGTTGAGTAGCTCTTTTGTTTACTCAAGAAGGCCTACTACTAAAAGCTTGTTCTGTTGATTGCTATCGCTGTAACCAAAAATTTCTGAAAATTATTTCATGTCAACTCTGGGCATTTGTTAACTATGTGATGTCAAGCTGTTCAGTCAGTTTTTGCTATATTAATAAAATAAATTATATGTAACAGTAACACCTGCACTCCTCCCCGATGTCTGCTGGAGCGGGCATAAAACTCTCGAGCAATTTGCATTTTTGTTCGCTTTACGTTTAGTTAAAGTAAGAGGAAATGTTAAGTTAATTATTATTAAAACAAAAATTAAGTTATAGAATAAATCAAAAAAAGAAGTTTAATGGAATTCGAGAAATGAGGATATTGTATACAAAATATTTATCTTTATATAATTCCCAGGAATTTTTACACATAATGATTAAATAAATAACTACCCTCAAGTTTTTTTGAAAAAATTATTCATTTGACACACTTTTTTATTATAAAAAGCATAGTAACATTTCAAATGAAAAACTTATTTAGGTTATTGGTTAGGTATAAATATATTTTAGCGTGCTTATTTATTGGTTTTGATTGTAAAATTAGTTATAAGCAACAGTTTTCTTTTTAAAAAAAGTATTTACTTGTTTAGATAAAAGACAAAAAAAAAAAAATATTATTTAATAATAATATTAATTAATATAAGATTAATCCTCTTTCAAAACTAGATTTATATACTGCTGGTTTCAATGCTCTTTGCCCTGAACAACAGCAACACTTAAACAACAGTAACACCTAAACAACAGTAAGAAGATTTCTGTACAAGTTGTGTATTCTTCTGGGATAAAACCGTTTTCAAAAAATTCAATCAGATCTTTTTTTTCTTCTTGTAATTGATTAGCATTTAATTAGGATTTGCAAAACTTAAAATGAAAGGTTCCTTTCTGTGATTTTTTACAGTGTCTGTCAATCATTTACGGTGTCTGCTTTCTTTAACTACGTTAATTTGAACTCTTATGTTTTTTAGAAACTTACACCTGGGTAATTATTTTTAATATTCAAGAAATATTATTTTCAGCTAATTAACTTATTATTATTTTTTTTTTTTTAATTTAAATTAAAGTTATTTGAAAGTTCTTAAAAACTACATAAAGTTCTTTTTTTTTATGTCCTGAAAATTTTGACAGGTTATAAAAAGTCGATTTATTTTTCTTTGCATTTTTTTTATAGTTAAATGCATAGAGTCATGTTTCATGTAAGAATAACTAGATTTCAAAAGTTTATGTTTTGCAAATTTTGTTGCATAATTTTGAACATAATGAAAAAGAGCTTTTGCAACTTAACGATTTTTTTTTTAATCCAACAAGTATTCCAAATCATAGTTAAGTAAATTATTTACTTAACTATGATTTGGAGAAAATCATAGGGTCAAAAAACACATAATAGAGTAAAATTCAACAAATCATAGAGCATTAAAATAGTGTCCCAGTCTGCTATAACATAGCTGTACAGAGATTACATGATTTGTACATGATTTTTTTATAAGTTTAATGATTCTGATGTAGTACAAAATTTTATTTACATAGATTTGTGTACACCAACTCAAGGAGGAAAAACTGAGCATAAGCTAAGATCATAGATAAATAATCAAGAAGCAAAGATAATTAAATTGAATTTTCTTAAAAATGAGTTGTAAAGTTAGCTATCTGGGTAATAGAATAAGAAAGACAAATATTTTTAACTTTAAAAGATCGCGGTACTAAGGATCTTTTAAAGTTAAAAGTGTTAAAATTCCATGTGTTTACTTTAAAAGCACTGTTGCAGTTTTATTTGAATCTCTTTTGTCATTTTTTTTAACAATAGAAGTAACAAAACTTTATGATGTTTTAGATTTGACACTTTCAGACTTTGTGCAAACTTCTAATTTAAACCTGAAAACAAAAATAATCCAAATGTTTTAGGACACATAAACGCCAAAAAAATCTGTTGGCGTTTACGTTTCCTAAATATATTGATGGTAATCCAAGAACACTACTTATCAAAAGTAAATGTTTAAAAGCTCTTCGTTTTATTAACTTTTTTTTTTACCTTTCATTGCCAATGACATTGATTTTGAATTGGAGGGGCACAATCGTCAAATTTTAAGAAGTCTTAAAAAAAAGGTCCTTTAATAAAAAGGTGAGGGAGCACGTGACCCCGGCCCTCTCCTTCGCTCCCAAATGGTGTTGTTGGCTCTTCACATTTTACTTTGTAGCAGTTACCTTTTCTTGCAAAAAAAATTTATTAAATGCCATTTGTTTTTTTTGAGAAAATTTTTCACATCGTTTTTTCAAATCTTGTTTTTTTTAAGAATTATATTTTTCACAAGTGTTTTAGTAATGCAAAGAGCGTTTTCAAAAAAATTTTCACACATCCGGTAATTTTAATCTATATTTAAGTAGAACTGTTGAGATCTTACTCGGTTTTTCTCGGTTTTCCATTCAACAAAGTTTAGATGATTCTGTTTTTACATTTTGATTTATGTAGTTTTTTTTTTTGGTTGCTTGTTATCCTAAAGTTCCTTGTAAGCTTTCCTAAGAAAAAAATATTAACTTTTAAAAAATTTATGGGAATAAATATTTTTCGCAACAACTCAATCAAATCAGACGTATTGTGCTCCAGATCTTGTGCTCTACATCACTATCGTAAGTATCAAAATGATGATTTTACTTTGAGATCTTATGAACAACTATCGAAATATTTAATTATCAACAATATATAATCAGCCATCTTAAGTAATGATTGATTTTACGAAAAAATTGCTTGTAATTATTTTTTAGGAGAAAAATGGAGTTAAATTTTACATCACTTTTGATATTTTACATCACAAGCAAAAAATCATTGCAAATATTAAAAGCATGTCTACGGGTTTAATTTAAAAAAACTCAAGTTCAAATGTTACTGAAACTTGAAACTTACTTCTTTACTAGTTATGCGCATTTTTTATTTGACTCATTGGTTCTTAGACTTTCGGTGGTTCCTAGTTTGTCTAGACAATAGGTGTTGATTTGTCAAACGCAACATGCCCTTCATACAGACATAAAAATCATTAAGTATAACATTGCGACATACTGATTCAATACACTAAAAGGTTTTACCACATCAAAAAGCATATTGTATATATTATAGTAAATTTGATTGTAAACAATCAAATTTACTTTTCTTTAGAAAGCTTTAGAACTATTATAGACACTTATAAGTATTTTATTATGAAACATCAAAAATAATAATTTAGAAACGTCTCATTCAAACTATTCTTTATGACTTTTTCTTCCGAACTAACTGTATTTCTAAATATAGTAATAAAAATACAAACTTCGTTTATTATATTAAGCAGACGTGGCTTCGTAATTAGAGTTCTTGCTCGGAATCAAGAGGTCTGAGGTTCAATGCCAACTGTAGCCAGATAAGTAACATTGGTAAGAAAGAAGATGTAAACTTCCTCGTCAAATGCTCTATTGTGGTGCTCTATGATGAACTTCTTGGAGCACCTTAATAACCACATGAAAAAGTATTATACTTTTTACTGACATAAAGTTTGGACATCTAGTATTATATTAATTAATGCGTAAAAAATTTATGTGCTGTTATCATTTTATTTGAAAAATTAAGTGTCAGATATAAGAAAGAGATTTAACTTCTTATTATTTAATATGCGCCAATAGTTAATTTAACAATACTGGTCTAAACACTTAAATGTATTATTGCTACTTGGTCATAGACAGTTGTTTTATGTTATTACGGAAACTCTATGAAGCCAAAAAGTTTTATCAAATAACACCATAACGTGAATAAATTTAACTGAGGCAGTTTCCTATCTACATTTTTTAAACTCCAAAATATTAAACCCTTTAAGCCTATTCAAATTGAAACTAATTTTAATGAAAGAGCTAGCTGTAAACCGATGCAAATGAAAAATAATTTTAATAAAAGCTAAACAGCAGAAAGCACAGTAAAATCAATTTTTTGAAGTTGTTTTTGTTGTAGTACTAAGCTACTATATTGCAAGAACTAGGTATCAAGCTACCATATTGCAAGACCTAGGTAACAAGCTACCATAATGCAACAACTAGGTTACAACCTACTGTATTGCAACAACTAGGTAAGAGTAAAATGTTAAACAAATTGACCACTGTTTTTGTTTGAGCAAATGATTGTTATAAATGATAAATAAATTAATATAGTTAGTTATAAATTATAAAAGTTAAGTTTAGTTTTGTGTTATCTTGTACTTTTATTTCAATACATCGAGTTGAATTAAATTGAAATGGGTCCATTGCAACGGATCAACCTTAATTCAATTGATTCAAATAAGCTATGTAAAATCTTTCACTCTCTGTTTTACAAAGAATAACATTAGATGAAGTGCAAAAGTCTTTTTAAATACTTATCGTGACATATATATATTAAAAATAGTTTTTTTAGTGAAAGGTATGATGCAGTATTTTTTTATTGAAAGGTATGATGCGGTATTCAAAGGAATTAAGAGTTTAATTTTACTTTATTAGTTTTTCGATTACAAGTATTTTTGCTTTAATTTTTTATTTTTTTTTTATTTACCAATTGCATTGTTTTTAGAACAAATTTTTTATCTAAAAAAAAAAAACTTTAAATTCTTCTAACCTGTTATACTCTAACAAAAACATTTTTAAAACTTGCCGACTTTTTTTATGAGCGGGCGTCAACAAGAAGCAACGCTTCTTGTTGACGCCCGCTCCGCTCTCCGCATAAAATAATGCATTAACATGTAAGAAAACAAAAAATTGAAGGAACTATATAGAAAAATTTTACTGAAAAAAACTATAAAAATATTGAATGAAATTGAAATCAGATTTTAAATATTAGAATGCGAGTAAAACTATACAAAAAAAAAAAAAAAAAAAAGTTATACATAGTTAGGATTATTCATAAATGCTGAGACGGATCAGAGAATGTTTTGGTAATATTGTTTACAGATCTGATGACTAAAGATGATAACGACACAACGAGTTAATGATGGTTTGTGAAAAATGATCAAAACTGTTGGTTCCGATTTTTGAATACATATATTATTATAATAATTTTAGCCACATTAAATTGTTCATAAATCTATATATAAATTACAACTATTTGTAAAACAATTATTTGTACCCAATTACCTGTATATAATATTTGACGCAATAGATAATCCATAATTTAACTTTATCATTTTACTCGAAATTTGGCGGTTTTAAAATCCAAAGATAGAATTCCTAAAGATTTTTTTTCTTATTAATTTCTGTTTTGTATTTAAAAACTGTTTTAAAATATATCTGCTCTACAATGTTTAAATGTAAATATTTTAAAGTTTAAAGTTTAAAAAAGAAATATTTTAATCTTTTGTTGTGTATTTAATGCTTGTTTTGTTGCATTGCAGCCAAAAAAAAAAATATTTTTTCTAGCTTCTTCTAGCTTGCCGATTACCGATAGATATCCAACATTCAGCATTCGAATCTAGCTTTGAAAAAATTCTAGCTTGAATATCATTATTGTTAAAACAACGGTTAAAGTTATTCTTTATAATCTGAAAATGATTATGATAATAATAAAGATATGTAAAGTAAACGGTGACAGAAAACATGGACATTTACTCACAAAACTTGCACAATACTTAAATTTGAGAACGTTAAAAAAAGGTTATTCCCAAAAAAGAATCTTATAAATTATTTTAAATTTATTTTTGTTGTTTTTAAGCTTTATTGTCAGGTAAGTTTTTATTATTACTTTTATTATTATTAACTTTATTTCAAATGGTTACAAAAACACAAAAAGCTGTCTTATTTTGCGTTATTTTTTAAATGTATTATTTATTCAAGTTTATTTGGCTTTAAGTTGTGAATGTATTTGCTTAGCAATAAAAAAAAACACTTAAAAGAAAACTATATGACTTTGCTGTTAAGCCTTTGTTTAAACGAACTTTGTTGATAAGCCATTGTTTAAACGAACTTTGAAAGCCTTGTGAATTGGCAAATTTCTATCTATTAAAAATACAATCTAGTTTCTTATTTTTGGATTTTTGAATTAATATTAATTTATTCTGACATGATCCCCAAGAAATTTTATTTTTATTTTATTTTGAATTAGCCTAATTTTTATAATGAGGAAGTTTTGCAATCAAAGTTGGTTAGTTTCTTTGCCATGAGACGATCTTTAATACCTGGTTTTATAAAGCGTCGATCAAGTCTTTTTTCAAGTAAAGACTCTGATAGTTCAGATTTTAACGAATATTCGGATGTATCTAAAGTATGTTTTAAAATAAATTTCTCATTAAAGCTTTACTTTTTTATTTGGTTATTTTACTTAATGTTTATGTTTAACCGAGTACGCTCTGCACTTTACCCAGTTGTCATTGTCTAAGTAATTTCTGATGTCATCATTTAATAAAACAAGATCGGTTTAACATTTTAGGAAAGCGATTTTTACAGCGAAGAAATCAAAATAATACGCGAAAGATACAATGGTGAATTAGAGCGTTCAATTAGTGATGGTAGTAGTTGTTTTGACGAAAGTTCAACAAAAAAGAAGTGTCAAGTAGATAATGACAGCATTACTAGCAGTAATAAACATAGAAGTAGTTGTTATGAAAACATTTTTGAAAAAAGTAATGTCAGCAGTAGTTTATCAAATTTGGAATTAAGTAGACAATCAGCTTTTGAAGAAACACAAATGGTTGATCAAGAAGATATAATAGCACTGACTCGTCACGTTAGAAATTTTTCTGATGCACTTAATAATTTGAGAAATACATTCAAAGAAAGTATAGTAGGTATGTCTTATTTTGCTCCAATATAATTTGTTTTTATTTTAATATACAGACCAGAATCTTTGTTAAATAACACTAAATAAGATTTTTAATTTTTAAGTTTTTAATTTACTAATTTTTCTAAACTATCTTTTGTCTACCTATCTATGCTGGTCATGAAATTAAGTAATACTCTATTGACATACAACATTAGGACAAATTTATTATTTATTATTTTTAATAAATAATTAAATATTTAATTTTGATAAAAAAAATTGTACTAATTAGTTTCTTAATATGTTAAACAATCTTTACTCCATTAATTATAGCATATTTTTTTAAAAAAAAAAGTTTGTAAAAATAAAAAAATTTTAATATCTAAAACTAACTTTTCTTGATTTTTGCCAAGTTATTACCTCTAGTTTTTCAACCAACATGATTTATATATTCTTAATCATTGATTATGATTGATATACACAACATTCTGTTCATTAAAAAAAAGAATTAAATTTTACAATTTTGTGCAACAAAATTGTATTTTGTCTTATTTTAAATATTAAAAGTCAGAAGTAGTTCATGAACATGTCTTTTATATTCATGAAATAACTTAAAATAACGTAAAAATATAGAAAAAAATTATAGTTAAAGGAAAATTATCGTCAATTTCTTCTATTTATAACCACATATTAAATTGGTAAAATGTTACTAAATTTCCAGTAGTCCATATAGTGGATGATTAAAAAATCCAATTTCTGTAAACCCTACTTCAAATCTTTTAAGTTAATATTTAGATTTGAGTAAGCTATATCATTTTTCATCCAAAAAAACATAAAAAAAGTTCAATTTGCAGATATAAATTTTTGTAAAAAAGTTAGATTGTGTACTTACTAATATTTAAATTGTAAGTTATTAGGAAATAAAAAACAACTTTTATATAATAGCTTAAATAATTAAATAACATTAGAAATAATAATAAATTGTTTAAAGATTGTCTCTAATCCACATAATAAAAATTGTAATAAATTAGATATTTAATGATAAAATAAAGACAATTATGTAGCTTTTTTCACTTGATGTTTATTTTTAATAATAATATTGATAACAATAATAATAATAATTGACTATGGATTTATGTTTTGGTAAGCTCTATTTATGTATGAAATACAAATTCAGTTAGGTAACTTTAACTTTCATAAGAAATTTGTTCAAACTTGATAAGCTCCTGTTCTTTATATGTTCATGTTTTTCTCCTCAAAGTAGTCTTTAATCTCTCAATATTTTAGGAGTTTCTGGAGATCAAATAAATAGTGGTTTTATGGCTTTTAAAACTGATATATTTTTTGGGGTTTCACATCCATTAACTATTTTGGTGAATCCTATCAGATATTAATAATATATTTTTAATCTCAAAGTTTTATTTCCTAACTGAATAGTAGTTAGTATAAAGGTCACAAATAATTTCCACAAGTCTACTATCATCTTGACCTTTATTTTAAGACATTGGATATCATCAACCTTCTTTTATAGCCTGTGTTTCATTGCCATAAATCATAACACACTATATGTATGTTCCATTAATCTTTAACATTTTATTTTTAGATTAATGATATTAGAAATATAAATAATTTTTGATTTTCACTCATTAGAGTCTTCTATTCTTCACATTCTAATCTGATTCTCTGATCAAAACTCTAATTATAAAGATATTTTATCTAACCACCATAATCTAAACCTCCACTGTTTTAATTTTTTACCTTTAAATTTTTAAAAATCTTTAAAATTTCTAACTGTATGATTTCTTTCTCACTTCTATGCAATGAAGCATGGCTATTTATCTTATAGATAATGCTGTTTTTAATTTTTAAATTTTCTTATTTGTAAACTGTTACAACTTATCTTCGTTTTTTTAAATGCGTCTGATAGCTTATTAAAGCAATTTTTTTAATTAAATTAAAAAAAAAAAGTTTGCTAATTTTTAAATTTTAAAATAATACACATTTTTTTCTAAAAATTTTTTTCTCAATTAAGAAACTAGAAGAAGAATCTATCCTTTGTTTTTTTTTGTTTTTTTTTTTTTAAAAAAAAAGCTTTCAAATAAATGAAAACTTTATAATATATTTTATTTATTTTCTTGAATTAGAAATATATAAAAAATCATATAAAGACAAGAAGTCATGATCATGGTCTTTTTCTGTAATAAATATATAAAAAATGAATGATTACTTTGTGAATAACCAATCTAAATTTAAATGATAAACAATTTAGAAAATAAAATGAAGAACTTGGTCAGGCATGATTTCATAAATTCATTTTATCATTTAATTTGTATTGTTTTAAAATCAAATTTTAGCAACACTCAGTCAAATGATATCATCAATGGTATGTTAAAATCAAATTTTAGCAACACTCAGTCAAATGATATCATCAATGGTATGTTAAAATTAAATTTTAGCAACACTCAGTCAAATGATATCATCAATCGCTCAGTCAAATGATATCATCAATCGCCCAGTCAAATGATATTATCAATGGTATGTTAAAATAAATAGTATTAAATCAAAAATGAAATCAGTTATTGTTTAGGTAATTGTAGTTTTCTTAATTGTTGCCACTTCTTAGGCCTTGATGGTTGCGCTTATTTTATCCTCTTATTCTGAAAAATTTAATAATGGAATTATCATTGTTCATTTATTTTTTGGCATATTATTCAGCTATATTATTTGAAAATCACAAATATAAAATTAAGTTTTATCTTGTAACAAGATGTTGCATGTTTTGCCACAATCAAATTATTTCAAATTTAGCATTAAACAAATCTTTGAACATAATGATGATATAGTATAATCTATTCTCTGCAAAGATTTGTCATGAAACATAAAGTTTATTTAATGGTATAGAATAACCTTATATTTCTGAACAACTGAAGTTTATGAAATAAAATGTTATGGTTCATTAGGAAAATTGAGCCTCTTATAAGGTATAACATTTTTTTACAAAAGTAGCTCTTTTTATGACTGTCTAAATAGTTGCTGGAAATTATTTACAAAAGAATGGCAGTAGCACAACAGAGGTGTTATTGTCAACCTTAGTATTAAGTGTAAATCATTTAACTGTCTATGCTGTATATTACTCAAACTTAAAGTGTTTCCAAATAGGCATGCCTTAATATTACACAAATTGAAAGTGGTTCCCAAAATTTCCATCCCGTAATATTACAGTCTTAAGCAACTTCTAATACTTTCTTTTTGTTTATCAGTAATTATACGTCTAATTGTTACAAAGTTTATTACTACATAATTACAGAGCTTTTGTTTCAATAAATCATTTTTACACATGTTCACTTTGATTTTAAATATGGCAGATAAGAAAATTCTTTCAGTACAAAAATCATTATCAAAAAAGCAAATATATACTCAAGAAGAGATATAAAATTATATATTTGATGAATGATTAATGAAAAGATAAATTTGATGAATGATTATTGAAAGTGATAATGAAAGATGTGTGAGAAAATGTGTGATATATTACAAACACGAAATTCAAAAAGATTCAAGATATGAATGTGTAGAATGTGATGTAGGACTTTGTGCAGCTCTATGCTTTGCCAATTATCAAACAAAAAGTGAATATTAGTGAATATATTTTTTAAATTTTGTGTTTATGTAGTATGATTATATAATCTTAAGTTTGAATAATAACATTCTGAAGTGTTAAATAATTTTGAAAATAGTAAAAAGCTTTTCTTAATCTATTAGTAAAAAAACACCATGTTTTTCAAAACACGGGGCATTTAGAACCAAAAAAAACTGGACTAATAGTGACCGTAATTTAAAAAACACAGCACTGTTAAAGGATTAATAAAAATACTTAAACAAATAACTGCATTCATAAAATAAATAACCGAAAGCGTCTACAAATTGATCTAGTAATTAAAATTCGTATATACTACCGTAAGTATAAAAAACATATTTAGTATCAAAATCTAATAGTAAACTAGTTTACAATAAAAATAAACACAAATAAAATTAAGTAACTATAGCATTACATTACATTATGATCTCATATTGATGATAAAAAAATAATAAGTCTTTCCTAAAATTAAAAATCAAAAACCAGTTTATTTTTTCACTTAGTATTTTGTAATACGAATACTTCTGTTATAAGTAGTTTGCTGCTTTCTAATTCAAAGCATTTATTAGTAAAACCAACTAGATTGCCACAAAATCTGGAAAACCTGTAAAGAGCAATCAGGGATATTTTAATACTAGCTGTCATGACCCTTAAATTACGGGTCTAAGAGAGTTTATTTAACATTTACCTCTATTTTTATACTTATTCAGCTATTTATCTATCCTCTATTTCTTCACTTTAAGGTTTTTATATAAATGATAGAAAAATAATTCATTTAAGCATTGCTCTTAGAGCAAAATAAATAAATATGCGCACTTTATTTGCATGCTTAGAGCTCATTAGAACTTTTACTCCATTTATTTATTTCAAAAGAAAAAGTCTCAATTAAATGTAAACACCTTCCTACTTTAAAAAAGAAAATCGTCATTTTAATGTCCTAAATGCTCAGAATAACCTTAGTAGTTGGTTTTTCGAAGTTCAAGGCTTATAAAATAAAATTTCAACCATTCATCAAGACCATTTTAAATTTACAAAGCAAAGGGTACAAAACAAAGCAGAGGATGAAGAATATGGGTCACTAGGAGCTAGGTATGTCAAATCTGCCCCTTATTATAAAACACAGCAGCACCTTCTGGAGTAGCTGGATGGTCTTATTAATTTTTTTCTTTATTAAGTTTCAGAGCAAAAAAATTTTCAGACTATCTGCAACTTATTAGGACTGATAACCTTAGCAAATTAATAATATAATTATCTTGATATGTGCGCAACAAATTTCTGCCAGTGTTTTGATGTTTAAAAAAGTTTTTTTTTAATTCTCTCTCTTTCGTTTGTTACAATGTATGTTATCTTTATATTTGTTATGTATATACTATCTATAAAACTTCAAAAATGTTTTATTTTGTATTTTAGAAAAATTAAAAAAAAAAAAGACTCCAGTAGTAGGACTCGAACCACGGCGCTTTGTTACAGAAACTCTGTGAGCTAACCACTCAACCACACAGACGTGTTGTCTGATGAGCATTTTTAAATTATTTAAGAAACAAAAGACTTTATAAAACAGCAGATAAATGCTACAGATCAAAATTAAGGGGATATTGTTGCAATGCAATTTTCAAATAAAAGTTAAACTGTAAAATGATATATGTTTAAACATTATATAATTTGACGTTTACGTAAGTTAGATATACCTTTGCTCACATTTTCTAATAAAAAAAGTGCTGTGACTCTTTCTCGCCATTACCTTGGTTGCGATGGCTGTCAAGAGTTCTGTGTCAAACATGCTTGAAAGGGCACTACTACTACTACTACTACTACTACTACTACTACTACTACTACTACTACTAATGCTACTACTACTACTATTAAGTTCAGCATTGTTATATACATTCAGGAAATAGTCCATGAAAATATGTTTCTTGTATTTATATGCAGTAGTTTTTTATTAAGTTTTCAACAATGATTTAACTAGTTTTGATAAAATTTAAATTAAATTTTATCAAAACAAATTAAATTAAATTTGATAAAATTAAAATAAAACTCATAATATGTTATTAGTAAGTATTCATAAGATTACTTATTCATATTATTATTTTATATTACCAACCCTCAGAATTATGAAAAATGAGGTTGGTAATTTATTGCTGACCTCAAACTGTTAGACATCAGCATCAGGTCGGCAAAAATATTTTGACACAAAGGGGTTACCATAAAACATAGAAACAAAGTCTGAGATGTATTGCCGACATCAAATACTTTTAGGCAGTTAGGTCGGCATTGCTGAATGCTGACCCTAATTCCTTACTTTCAAGAAGATGTTTTCTGCATTTGGTGCGACTGTTGTGACTTAATTCATTTTGAATTATTAAATCAGAAGTAGCAATTATGGCTGAATTGTATTGCCGATGATAGATTAAACGATCAATTGTTGGTAAAACAACCAGGTCTGTTCAACAGAAAACAGGTCGCATGCAACAAGATTAAGCCAAGAAAAAGTAAGCCAGCTAGACTGGGAAGTTTTACTTCCATATTCCCCCAGCATAGCGTCATCCAATTTTTATTTATTCCAGTCCATTTAACATTACCTGAAAAAGAAAAATGTTTAAATTATGTTTGAACTCACCTTGAAAAATCTTGATGTTTGAACTCACCTAGAAGCATATATTTCTTTAAAGGAAACTGAATTTTTTGAAAAGGGAGTTAAAAGTCTAACAACTTGATGACAATTTAATGAAGATCATATAATCGATTAAAAAAAGTTTAATTCTTTTTTTTTAGTTGTTTCCATTTAAATAATTTAATTTATTTAAATGGGTACATTATGGGTACTTATGGGTACATTACCTAATAGTTAAGTTATTCTTTGGAACTTGTTCTTACCTTCAATTAGTGAGTCACCAAAATTTAGTTTCAGTTTCAGCCGAAATTTTAATTTGAACTGGTACCAAAATTTGGTTTTCTGTACTTTTTAAAAAAATTTGGTAAGAACTAAAATTTCGGTCAACAATCTTAGAAGTTGTCCATAAAGTACGTACGCTTTTTTTTGCTGATTACCACCCCCTCCTTCCCGCATTTTGCCATACGCTTTTTTTGAGTACCCTGTACCTCCCTAAAAGTACCTACGCTTTTAACCTACCAACCCAACATTTTATGATATTTTTTTTAACTTAGTGTCTCCATACTTTAAAAATTGACCTACTGCCCTCCCTTCTCATATGCATCATTTGCAGACCCCCTCTTCCTCTCTGAGCGTACGTACTTCATGGACGATCCCTTAGCGAGAATCAAATGCTAAATTTTGCAGTAAAAAGTTCAAACTATTGCAATGCACATAATATTTTAAATCTTGCATTGATGTTTTGCCTTAAAAAAAACGCCTTGTATTATATCCAATATTTTTTTGTGGATGTGGATATTTATGACTATTAATTTATTATTATTATTATTATTATATAAGATGGAAAGAAGTTTTCAAAAAAATATATAACATGTAGAAAAACAACAAATTTAAGTAAACAACCGATGTGAAGTTTCATTTTTAGATCATTTATTTTCTAATAAAGTTAATGAAAGTTTTGCTCATCCCAAAATTTTGTATCAGTTTCGGTAATGTTTGCCAAAGTGTTGGTTTCAGTTTCAGTTTTAAACTAGCATACCCAAAGTTTGTGTTTATTATGTTTTGGCCTATTTCCATAAATCACTACCTCTAATGAAGAAATAAGATCAAAAATTAAATGGATAGTCTATGTATGTACTGAAACCCGCAGCGTCGGGCTGTTTCAGTGTGGCGTCAGAGATTTTATTTAACATGTATATATATATATATATATTTATATATATGTTGGATGAAATAATGCTATTAACACCAATTCAGTTATATCCCTGCATTAAAATCCTGAAAAATTTTAGAATAGGTAACAAAAGTTTAGAATAGGTCATACATACATACATACATACATACATACATACATACATACATACATACATACATACATACATACATACATATATACATACATACATATACATACAACATTAAATAAAATTTAAAATATATAACTTAAGTAAATATTTATATTTAGATGGTGTTTATAATGAATCAGCATGCCAAGAGCGGTCACATGAAAGACTAAGCGATGTTCTAACATTATTAAAAGATGTGCTGGCAAAGTATCCTCCTCTTCATTCTCCAGATATTTTAAGAGCAGCTACTAATATAATAGGAAAAATAAAAGCATATAATTATGCTGGAGGTAAAGATGGTCCAACGGATTTCTATGCAGCTATTGATCAGCTTGCTTTATCATTTAGCAGCAGGTAATTGTTTTATTACTTGAATAAATCAAAAAAAAATAAAGTAAATCATAAATTTTATGATTAACTTATGTTTTCTTTTTGAGCAGTTGCTATAGTTACCTATATATATATATATATATATATATATATATATATATATATATATATATATATATATATATATATATATATATATATATATATAACTCTTCCTGATGATCCAGCAATGGTGAAACTTCAAGTCGAAGATAAAAGTTAGATAAGTGTTTTTTACTAATTAATTATTGCTCTGTTCTTTAAGAACATTGAGCACTCTATTTGTAAAATACACTAATATAATTTACATATATATATATATATATTTATATATATATATTTATTTATATTTATTTATATATATATGTATATATATATGTATATATATATATATATACATATATATATATATATATATATATATATATATATATATATATATATATATATATATATATATATATATATATATATATATATATATATATATATATATATATATATATATATAATTCTTTTTGATAAACCTACAAAAGGAGAAACAGTTTGTTGAAGAAATTTATTTTGTTTTAGAACAAGTAATTGCTGTTATTTGTATTATAAAAGACAATTAAAAATGTTAAATAAATTTTAAATAAAGTAAAAATTCAAAAATGTTGATTTGAAAAGTTGTAAAGAAACAAGTGATTCATATATTCATTCCACTTTAAACAGTAAAAAATTTAATTCTACTTTTAAGTATTCTCAGGAAAAAAATTAAATTTTTTGAGCAAAATTCAAGGACAAAGGGTTTTGACCAATTCAGGGGAAATCTAAGTAAGAATAAGACTTATTCCAAAACCTTAAATATATATTTACATATTAGTATGTAACACTAATTGACCACTGATAAGTTGTTTTTTTCTGAAAATCTAAAAGCAAGTCAAGGAAATTTTTTATTCAAAGATATTTTTTATTGTGCAATTTTTTTTTATTAGTTTATAAATTTCTGCTTTATAAAAGTTTTCATTCAAAAATAAATCTGTGTATAATGAGTTAACTTGACTCAAAGTCCTGTAAGTTGATAATTTGATATAATACAAATGTCTCAAAGAAAAAAACTCATTGACTTTTAATTATTTAATCTATTGTGTATATCCGTATTATTAATGTTACTTTAGTGTCTCTGATTTTTTGATGGGTGATAAAGATATGTCATTGCAAAGTCCAACAGAGAATCTGACAGATCAAGTATATTCTTTAATTTTATTTTTTTCATGTTCATTAATGTTATTGTTTTTATTGGTCTGAAATAAATGTTTCATTCTTAAAGATTTTTTTTTTTTTTTAGTAACTATAAGTTCTTGCTCAATTTTCTTATCAAAAAAAATATTTGACAGAATTTTTAATTATTGGAAGTTTTAAATAAATTCCTAATATAATTTTGTAACTTTTCTGAAAAAATGAGAAAGGTGATTCTTAAATCATTTTGATGTAAATTTTATATAAAACTATTTATTTAAAAATTGTTCTAAGATTTTTATATGGAAATAGTTTTTTGCAGAACATGGGTTTGGTAACCATTCCTTTGCATTTTTATGACTTACTCTTAGGTTTCTTTAATAAAATATTTCTTGAATTTAAAAATGTCTATATAATTATTTGAATTAATGTTTCAATTAAAATGAACACTGTAAACAAAAAATTTTTTAAAATACTTATCATTGGAAAATGTTTTTAATACAAAACCTTTTTCAATTTAACAAATTGTCAAGAGGATAAAGCTTTAATCTTAGTAGAATGCATTGTAATTCTAATTGCTTTATTTAATTCAATAGAATTCAATTGTTCATAATTAAGTATTTAATAGATTATTAGAACTGAATTGTAACCTATAGATAAAGATAGATATGTAAATACAGTGTATATATATATATATATATATATATATATATATATATATATATATATATATATATATATATATATTTGTATATTTATATATATATTTATATATTTATATATATATATATATATATATATATATATATATATATATATATATATATATATATATATATATATATATACATATATATATATATATATATATATATATATATATATATATATATATATATATATATATATATTTGTATATACATACATAAACGTATGCACAGTTTAGAAATTGAAATTCAAAAATTAAACAGTTCTAGTTAAAACTACATTTTCTAAAAAAAATGTTAAGTTTTTGTTTTTAAAATAATTTTTGTTTACATATCTGCTATTTATAACATTTTTCAGATTTTTATTAGGTCACTGCAGAGATATGAAATAAACATATACTGTATACGTTTTTACAAATAATAGTGGGTCTCTCTCTTCCTTTTCTCACCTCTCTCTCTCTATCTCTGTATGCATTTAACAATTTAAGTATTTGATTTAAATTTTTAAGTTTGATGATCCTGATGAAGATCCTGAGGATGATGAATCTTATGAAAAAGAAAGTGAAGACTTTTTCGAGAAAAATGAACCAGAGAATAGTTCAATATATAAAAATGATTGTGATAATGTTCCTCATCCATCTTCGCCTACAATATTACTTGAACCAGAAAAACCAGGTGTTTATTTTAGTTGTGAATTTATTTTAATCATATTGCAATTGCATTTTATAAAATAAACTTATAATAATGTTATTTTAAAAATTTTATTTATGATAATTAGAAATTATAATTGTTAGTTATAAATTATAATTGTTAGTTATAAATTATAATTGTTAGTTATAAATTATAATTGTTAGTTATAAATTATAGTTATATCTAATAATAAATCATTATAACTTTATTGAGTTTTGTTTAGATTTCCCACCATCATCAGATGAATTGAGTAAAGCTTTGTTAGATATTGAAGACAGCGTAGAAATATCTTTAACGGTAAACCAAGTTTTGAATAAGAATTTAAAAAATTTTAATCAAGTTATTATTTTAAAAAGTTTAATATTATTGATGCATAATAATTTGCTTTTTAAAACATCTTTTTAGTTTCAGTTTTTTTAATTAAAAAAATCTAGAATAATCATGTAATAAAATTTTTTACTATAATATATAATATAATACATACTATAAGTCCCCATTTCAAAGTAAAAAAGAAATTTTATTGAGTTGTATCAACTTTTTTTAAATGTTGATAACTGTTGTTATCATGTACTTTATCTATTAATTTTATGGAAAGTGTTTTTATGTAAATTCATAGTTACAAAATTGTGTCAAATTGCACAGTGTACCAGTAGAGTTAGTCCTAACAAAAGTTTTTTTAGGTATAAATTAGGAATGCGAAGTCCTAAATAGACTCTGGTTATAATTTTTTTTTTTTTTCTGGTCTCTGGTGTTCAGGATCTGTAAATGTTGAATAATTTATGATCTCCTATACGAAAAAATTGATTGAAATTTAATGCCTTAAGTACTTGTTACCATTATAAATAGGGACTTTGTGTTCAAAATAGATTGTTCCTCCCACCTAAAAGAATTTTTTTTCCTTAAAACTCTATCAGCCTCCTTACATTTTTGTAAAAAAAAATTAAACAACTTTTAACCCTTTTATTTAAACTTAATTAGATAATAATACTCTACAACAACATTACCATGCATTACCATTGAGACCAAGTTTTTAGTACAAATTTAGCTTTAACATAAAATTTCAACCGTGAATAAATCAAAGCTGTAAGGTTTTACTTGTTAAGTTTCGTAAGTTGAAAAATGTTAATGTTTTAAAACATCAACAGTTGTTTTAATATTTGAAATGAAAATTTATTTACATAAAAATTTACTATAAAAAATATTTCAATATTTTATCTATTACTATTTTACTTTAATTTTTACATATTGTGAGTTATCAGTTTTTCCATAAAAAGATCTCAAAAGCTCATATGCTACTGCACAGCTTAAATGCTAAAAAATGAGAACAAAAGGTCATATGCATACAAATATTATTATTTGTTATATTAGGGTTGCCACTATATTATATATTGTTATATTATATATATATTATATATTGCCATTTTATTATATATTGTTGATTAGAATTATAATAATTTCAAGATAGTTTTTCAAAAAGTTGTTTGTTGTTTTTATAGCGGACAAAAGTTTGGGCAAAGTATTCTAAAGATATTCTTAGTTACATTGAACGGCGTGCACATCTTGGTGAGTTATGTTAGTTTTCTTTTGATCACCCCTCCCCTTTCACAAATAAAAAGAAGCTCATAAATATAATGCAAAAACTTCAAGTTCAACAAAAATTTAATCAAGTATATTTAACTTTCTTATTTTGTCTGTATAGAATTACAATCATATTGAAGAATTGAATTAGTATTATTATTGAATAAATAAGATTTTATTATGAAAACTTTTTGTTTTTTGAAATGATTTACTATATTTAATTTATATTTTTATTTTTTTAAATTTACTTTAAATTTATATTTACTACTTATTTTTATATTTTTATATTTTACTTTTTATATTTAATTATTTTATAATTACTTATATTTTTTTTGTATTCACTATATTTTTTTTTATATTTACTGTATTATTTTGAAAAAAAAAATGTTATTTTTTGTAAAAATTGTTTATTAGTGTAGTTTGAATTTTTTATAAAAAATAAGATATTCTATTGACAATTAAATTATTTAAGTAATAATAAAAATAATAATAATAATAACAACAATAATAATAATAGGAAAAACATTATAATGGTTTATGTTATTAAGTTCTCAATATTTTTCTAATATCAACTAAATATTATGGTTCAGACATTCACTGATTTGCACTTTATAATAACATATGGTGCATATAATAACAAAACTTTCATTGCTATAGATTTCAAGCATTTGATGGTTAGATAGATGGAAACAAAAATAATGTATTGCTTAAAACAACATCAACTATCATCAAAGTTAATACTTTCTTTAACTATACTTTTGATTTTTAATATTATTTCAAAAATCTTCCACCGCTCATTTGTCTATATTGTCCAAATCTCCTTTTTAATGGGTCACTTTGAAGTCTCGCAGTTAAAACAAAGTGATATCCATCATTAAGTAAGTCCTCGATCAATAAGGCATGACTATTAAGTGTTCTTATTAGTGCTGCAGCTGTCTGAACACTTAAAGTAAACTTCTCACAGTTTGGTATCTTTTGTGATTGCCAAGCTTCAATCCAATGTGCCATTTCCCTAAGAAATTCAGACTTTTTATCACCAGAAACGACTGCATTACCTAAAATATTACATTTTGAATATTGACATTTAGAATTTGATAAAACCCACCACTTGTTAAATAATGTAAGAAAATCTGCACTACTTTTAAGATCAGGAAAATATGAGTGAATCGCTGCAGATGTAGTTTCATCAAAAATTGCAAGTGCTAAAGAAACATTTTGTTTAAAAGGATGTAATACTTTCATTATTATTTTTGGTGCTTTACGCAAGCCAGCATCAAGAGCGAAGTCTTTTTCATAAATATTATGGAAGGTGCTCCATTTAATTTCTCCCCCACATACAATTATAGGATCTTTAAATCCATTATAGTTAAAATCTGGAAATAAAAATCTTTTGCAGTTTAACAAATTATTTCTGATGTTTTTAATAAGATGTACAACATCAAAACAAAAGTAAATTTTTTTTAGATTGTAAATAAAAAACAAATCTTTAGCTTGTTGATTCGATGCACAAAGAATTTTTTTAAAACAAGAAACATTAGAGGAATGGTTGTCACACACAATAACTCTAACTTTAAATTCACATTCAGTTAAAATACGAAGACATTCAAAAATTTCTTCTTTCAACCATTTAGCATTGATTTTTTTTTTTCAGGAGACGTTTTAATCACATATGGAATGTTTTGTTTCAGGCCAACTATCATAAAACAAACTATTCCCTTATACATTTCTCCAGACTCGTCGCTACCAATCATCTCTCCAGCAAAATACTCCTCACATTTTTGCAAGTACATTTCATCAAAAATCAAGCAAATGTCTGAGATATCTTACTTTCTAATTTTAAACGTTTTGCACAACTTAGAGCATCAATATTTCCACTAGTTATTTTTTTAAGTAATGATAATAATGGTAAAGGCAATCCTTTACGCAAAAGTTGGTATGACTGCATAGAAGTATATCATAATATCAGTGAATATTTTATAATATTGGCTGAATAAATAGGTTTTTTCATACATTTAATTTGCTGTAATTCAGTCAATACAGATAAAAATTGTTCGTCTTGTGATTTAATGTAGGTAGGAAAATTATGAAGCATACTTTTACAAGATAAACGACAATCTCTTCCTTGACAAAACCACTGAGGCAATAGCAGAGGTGAACCTTTGTAAAATAATTTAACATGCATCTTATTGTTTACACGAATGCACTCTGTAACTTCTGGAATAGATAAAGTACTATGACTCAATTTATAAAAAATTACATGATCATGATACTTCAAGAATGAAAAACTATCTGGAGCAAGACTTTCAGTAATATCGTCAAAGCTACTAATCAAATCACTCAATAAAAACTGTTCATATTGATCTGGCTGAAATATTCTTTTAGTTAGTGATTTTCTTAACGAATTAGAAGATTTTATAAGTTGTGATGAATTTTCTTCAGTCAAATTTGTGCAATCAAAAATAGTAGGCTTTAGTTTTTTTATTAATCAAAAAAGTTGATTCGTGTTACCTTTCTTAAAATATATTTTTTCAAAGTGTTTGATGCATATAACGGAAGAATTAGTAGGTGTCCAATCTTTTCTATTTACAAATTTAATCCAATTTTTTTTTAACTCTTCATTTTTTGGAAACGAAAATACTACTGTAGATACTTCACCATAATTATGATAATTTGAACGACAATTTACAACACAACATTTGTTAACCATCTTTTTGAACTTTCAAAGCTGCTTCTTTAAAAACACTTTTCGAGCAAACTGGCCTTCTATTTTTTTCTTCAAAATGCAAAATATCCGGCCGTATAAATAAAGTAGGCCATGGTGTATATATGTATATATATATACATATATATATATATATATATATATATATATATATATATATATATATATATATATATATATATATATATATGTATATATATATATATGTATATATATATATATACGCATATTTTTTTATTATATTCACTTCCCCAAGGCCGCGAGGGCAACTACAATTGAGGAGGCTACTTTTTTTTGTAGTTGCAACCTGCAATCAACTCTTTAGCTCTGAAACACGAACCTTGACAAACAAGTCTGCTGCGCAGAGAAACAAGTTAAGCGCAGTATTACCTGGGACATGGTGGGGGTCAAGCTCAGATCTTTTAGCTTATGAGTCAAGCGCTTTACCACTACACCACTACCACATAGATATATTGATATACCATATATATATATATATATTTCAGTATAATTTCATTCCTTATGATTGCCTAATATAAATGTTAAAAACGTATTTTTTATGTAATCTAATTTAAGAATTAACTTTTGAAGTAAATTAGTTGACTTGATTAAAGTAATTTTATTTTTTGTTTATTTTAATATATATTTATGAGGTGTTAAATAATAAATTTTAGAATAAATTATTATCATTATACGAGCCTTATATTTGTTCCAATTATGTTTTTAGAATTGGAATTTTGTAAGCAAACGTCAAAGCTTTCTTCACAGACACGCACATCAATATTAGAAGGGGTTTGTTGTTGTTTGATCTCTTTTCTTTAATTACTTTTTGTACATCGATACTAGAAAGGGTTTATTGTTCTTTCTTTCATTACTTAAGTTTTTTTAATTCTTTTTATTTTGTTTAAAGTTTTGTATAAAACAAGTATATTTTATATAAAACATTTAAAAAGTTTAAATAAAAAAATTTCATTGTGTTACCATTCTTTTCTCCATGGTTGCACAGATTGGTAGATTGCGCAGGTTCTTATAATGGTGTTTTTCCAAGATACACAATCTTCTTTCTTAAACTGAAGTTTTTTTAATTTGTCACTTATAACGAACTTTCTCCAAGTTTTTCTTTATATTTTTACCATCACCTTGATATTTTTCTCTTAAAACTGATATCTCTACATGTTTTTTTCTCTTGTAGCCCAATTATCTGTATCTTTATGCTCTACATATCTACTATACCTCAATCTTGCACCTTATCAGATAAACTGCTTCTAATCTCTGCATAAGATTATTGCTTTTTTTGTTTGTTTATCTTTTACATGTCGACACACACCTTTTTTCCTTTTCTCTCAAAAGGCTGAACATAAACCTTAGTTGCCCATGTTTCTTTGCTATAAATTGTTGGTCTCTAAATGTGTGTAATGTATAACTTTCTTTTAATCCTGAATGATGCACGTCTTGATATTAAAAGTGGAAATAGTTTTTCTTGCCTTAAGTACACCTTACTTTATCCTTGGATGTCTTTTCTAACTTACCACCTGACCCAACTACCTCAGAAATAACAAAACTTAACAGCAGAAATCATAAACAATTCAAGAAAATAAATAT
>NC_088933.1:8732500-8827500 GCF_038396675.1 Hydra vulgaris
AGAACTTAGATTTTATTTGTAACTTTTGTTATAGTGAGAAAAAAAAAACTGTTTGTATGATTTTTAACGCGTTAGTAAAATAACTTTAATTACAATACTTGAAAAGACGCTAGTGACGCAATATAACTTCTAACGATGCAAAATATATTTGCTGAGTTGAGTTACTTAGAAATGCGCTACGCGTTTTCGCTACGCAGCGAAATCTCGTAACAAGGCCTGATATATATATATAGATATATATATATATATATATATATATATATATATATATATATATATATATATATATATATATAATTAATTAGTAAAAAACACTTATCTAACTTTTATCTTCGACTTGAAGTTTCACCATTGCTGGATCATCAGGAAGAGTGAACTCTTCCTGATGATCCAGCAATGGTGAAACTTCAAGTCGAAGATAAAAGTTAGATAAGTGTTTTTTACTAATTAATTATATATATATATATATATATATATATATATATATATATATATATATATATATATATATATATATATATATATATATATTAGTAAAAAATCACTTAACATAAATTTTTTTTCATTTTACACTGTGTTTCATCGACAAAGATCAAATTAATAAAACTTCAATGTATACAATTTGTATAAATTGAAGTTTTATTAATTTCAATTTATACAATTTGTATAAAATGAAGTTTTATTAATTTGATCATTCATTTCTGATGAATCTTTGTTGATGAAACACAGTGTAAAATGAAAAAAAAATTTTGTTAAGTGATTTTCTTCTTCTTGTCCGCCTATCCACTAAACTCTTCTTGTCCGAATGAGCTAAGTGGATAGGTGGTTAACTGCCCCTGATATAGCTGCCAGGCTGTATAGAGTATATAGAATCAGGCTGGCTGTTAGGACTGTTAGAGCCAGGCTGCAGAAAGCTGGTTTAAACACTTGTGTGGCTGCAAAGAAGCCACTGTCAACTTGTGATCACCGCCAGAGGCAGAGAGCATTTGCACTGATACATCATAGCTGGACCATCGATCAATGGAAACAGGTTCTCTGGAGTGATGAGAGCAGTTTTCAAGTGTTTAGTGGTGGGAAGAGAGTTTTAGTGAGGAGAAGAGTGGGTGAAAGATACCACAGCAGTTGCATTAATGCTACTGTGAAGCATGGAGGAGGTCTATCATGGTTTAGGGTTGCATGTCATGGTCCGGGATAGGTCAATTGGGCCGCTGTGTAGGTGCAATGAACCAGGACCAGTACATTGGAGTCCTAAGAGATCAGTATTTTGATAGTAAAAATGGTGATTTTTTGGCCCAACTAATATTAAAATGTCAAACACTTCTCAATACAGCCTTATACTAAATACAGGCTAAAACCTAATACAGTTTTTTATGAAAAAATTTTCTAGAATAAGCTATATCTTAATTTTAAGTTGCAAAAAGCAACTTTTCTGAGTTCTTTTTGAGGTTGATATTAACTTTTATTTTATGCTAACTTTGTTGTACTAAGGATGGGCCTAATTTTCAAGGAGGAAGGATGACACATTTTTTTAAATCATAGTGATTTCTCATGAATCTGGAGTTTGTTAATATCTGTATTTAGACTGAATAATATGTTAAATTTTTTAGTTTATCCTTTAATTGATTCAAATGTTTCCTTATTTTTTATTTTTCAATTCATTTTTTTTTTAATCAAATAAAGTGTTTAATGGTATTCAAGATGGCTTAAATGTAGTCAGGGTTGGAGTCAAATATAGTTGATCAAGTGCAAATACGTCAATTTTAGATTCCAAATACAAATTAAATACAAATATATGTAATTGGCATTTTCCAAATACAAATGCATAATCAAATATTTGTATTTTTATTAAATACAAATATTTGATTATGCATTTGTATTAATATGGTGTTTTCACAGATATTTTTGTTTTTACTTCTTTGCAAGTTATATTTTGAGTTATTCTAAAGTCTAACTTAAGTTTATTATTCTCAAAACTTAGTTACTTAAGGAAAAACTTGTTTATCAGATAAGTTATTTATACAAAACTATGCTTTGAAGAAGATTAAATATGGTATTATTGTGGTGATGTTATTGGAAATATATAACAAAAAGTAAATTTTCTAAAAACTCAAATTTTGACTTTGTATTGCCAAATGCCGACCCTAATTCTGAGACTAACTGTATATATCAGCTCTAGGAATTAGGGTCAGCATTCAGCAATGCTGACCTAACTGCTGACCTAAAAGTGGCAAAAAATTGCCAACCTCATTTCTATGTTTTATGGTAACCCCTTTGTGTCAAAAATTTTTTGCCGACATTTAAAGTATATAACTTTATATATATATATATATATATATATATATATATATATATATATATATATATATATATATATATATATATATATATATATATATATTATATACTTTTATTAATGTTGAAAGAATGTAATTAATGATGTAACAAATTTAATATAATAATTAACAAAATGGTTTAATTATACTGTGCAATAAATACTTTTAAATAGTATGTAATCAAAGATTATGTTGAATATTTTCTCAATATTAATGATTTTTTTTTGTGTGTGTTAGGCTGAAAGTCGTGAAAATCTAAGGATCGCTAAGAAAACATACATCCAAAAACAAAAAGATCTTGAAAAGGTAAATTTTTAATTTTATATTTTTATTGTCAATTGATTGCAGCTGTTATTGAAGTTATTTGGTTGCAGCTGTTCTTGAATTTATATCATTGAAAAGTTTATTACAATAAATTGTAATAATTATTACAATAAATTGTAGTACTATTTTTACTATTATCTTTAGTACCTTAAACAACAGCAAGAGGGAAAAGAAGATACAACTAAATTTACCATTGGTAAAAAAAAGCATCAAGAGGACTTTAAAAAAAGTGCAGATGAAAGTGAGGAACAATACAAACTCTGTGTTGAGGAAGCAAATGTTCGTCAGCATGAAATACAGAGAGTCAAAGCTGATGTTTTGTTAGATCTACGTCAGTTAATTTATCAATGTGATAAAACAATGAAGTCTGTAACAATAGCTTACTTCAAGATGATGGAAGGATTGTTTAATGTTCTTCCAACACAATACAAAACATTGGCTGAAAGTAGTAAAGGCTATGAAGAAGGCCAGCAGTTTGCAGAATTTGTGCGCCTGCAACAATCTACTCTTAATCAAGCTATGATACCAAAATATAGTTTTGAAAAATATAAAGGAGAGGGAATAAAAAGGTTTGGTTATTATAATTTGATGCATCTGAACTTAAGTTTAAAACTAGCAAATTAAATCGACTTTTTATTTAAAAAAAATTATTATAAATATATTTATGATAAAAAATATATAGTTTTTTAATATTTAAGCTCAATTCGACAAAATCAAGACGTTCTAGCTATATCAAGTGAAGATTTTTCACCAGCATTTATGCCTATAACTCCTCGTACACTGCAACGTAAAAATAGTACCAATTTACCTGATTCTGAAAGACCAATTTCGCCTTTTGGTGTGGTAGCGAAACGGCCTACCTGGGGATCTGGAAAAAAGGTTAAAAGTTATTGTTCTATTTTACTTAACATGTTATGTATCATTTGCTGTAACACATTTTTTTAAGGTTTTGTCATAGTTTTTGTTGATTTTTAATTTAACAGCTTTTTTGTTAATTTTTTTGTTAATTTTTAATTTAACAGCCTAATCTATAGGCATTGAGTAAACTCAAGTTTTTAGTATGTTTTTAATATTAAAAAAGAACAAAAATAAGGACATGCATCGCAAAAATTGTGGATGTCAGAGTCTTAGAAATACTTCATAGGAGAACTAAAAACTTATAAAATTTTTATCTCAAATTTACATTAGATAATTTTTTTGGGATTAAAATTCATAAGCCACTATGAGCCCCAAGTTGTTACAGAAAAGTGATTAGATGCAACATCAGCTGCCTATTCAAAACAATTAAAAATGATGACTTATGGATTATGTTCATATATATCAGTTATTATACTATCACCTATGGATTATGTAACTATGCATCACTAAGTGATAAAAACAACATACATACATATAACAATTAGCAGAAATGGTTGATTGTAAAAAAATGTGAACCGATTACAAAATAATTAAATTTTATAGCACTGCGCTGAAATAGTTTTTGTTTTTTTATCAAAGTTGTCAGTTGAAAAAAATCTTTTTAAAAATTGAATTAAGCGATTTTGTTTCATAAATTTATTATAAAATAAAATTAAAAAACTAGTTTTCATAATTTTTGATGTTAAATTTTTGTGAGATGGCGCTATGTTATTGCGATGTGTTATTTGGATGTTAAATTTGTGATATTTTGTGTTATGGGAAGTTAAAATTGTAATATTGCGAAATTTTAATTAGAATGTGACCAAACTTACAAAATGGTAAGCTCTTCCAAACTAGCTGTTCTTATTTGAAAAAAAATATTTAATGCACATTTTTATTTTTATTGCTTAATATTTACTATATAAATTAACAATATAGTTGTATGTTTAATTAAAACAAAAATTAAAAAACATTTATTTATGCTCAAGATATGAATGTTCAAAGCTTAAGTGACTAAACTTAGGCAATTTTACGGTATATATAATATTTTGATATAAAGTTTATATCAAAGAAATCATAATAAACTTTTCTTAAATACTTTAGGAGTCAGCTACTGATGACACAGATAGCAATACAGATAGATCATTGCCAGGATCTCCTCATGATAGTCCAACAAATCAACGAAAACAATATAATATTCCATTATCAGATGATGAACAAGATGTTAAAGAAGAGACAAAAAGTATGTTTAGATTTTTTTTTTGTTTTATTTTCAAGTAAAGATATATTTTTTTAAGATCTTTAAAAGCATATTTAAAATCTAAAAGAATATAAAAGTATATTTAGTAATGTCTAGTTTTAAAAATTTCTTTGAATAGAATCGGAACCAGGTCCATTTCGTAACCAAAAGCTTTCTCTCGCTGCTAAAATGCATAAATTCCGTAAGCTTCGTGCTCCTGCTAGATGTAAAGAATGTGATAGTTATGTATACTTCAATGGTGCAGAATGTGAAAAGGTAAAAATTATTTTATTTATTGCCTAAAGTATTATTAAATTAAAACTGTTTAATTTTATATTTGTTGAAATTATGTACGCCACAGCGTGACTGTATTACTTTTTATTTCTGGATTTCTCTTTTAAAGAAAAAGTTATAAATATAAACAAATGCAAAAAATATATTTCATTTTACATATTTTTTTCTTTGTGGTATATAATAAAACATGTATAAAATTTTTTTAATTGATAAATAAGATATAAAAAAAAATAGGAAATGCATAAATATATCTAAAGTTATAAAATAAAAAAAAATATTGAAATTTTGTTTTTGCAAAATATAATTTCTATAAGTAAAAGATCTGTTTTTTTATTATTGACAAAAACCTAACTATTATAAATGATTGTAAAGTAGAGCTTTTTTGAGTTTGATTTTTTTTTGGGCTAATTTTTTTTGAACTAAAAGGTAATGATGGTTGCTATGCAACAAAATAATTTTAGCATTATTTTGCAGTCATTCAGTGGTGAATCATTAGAACAACAACAAAAACAGAGGAATTAAGTCACAAAAAGTTGTTTCAAATTTCAAAATTTTGTTTTAAACATATTTTGCCAGACAAATTTGTTTTTCGATTTTGTTATTGTTTTGAATCTTTAAAGATAAGTCATTGCTCTCTTGCTCTTTAAGAAAAAATATTGCATACAAAAAAAAATGCTGTTGACAAAAAAATGCTGCAGACAATAGAATTAGATAATTGCAGACAGTAGAATAGATGTTAGAGGCACTGAAAATGTTATGTTTTTGTTGGAGAGCTACAAATTATTTCAATTATAATTGTAATTAATATTTAAACTTGGATTTCCAATTTATCCAAATCTATAATTATCTGGATTACCCAACCAATTTTAACTATGCAATAATACAGATAAATATTTTGTTTGTTTCGTGTAAATGGCGTAAAGTCAACAAGATGGAAAGCTTATTGTTTTCATTTAAAATAATTAACTTTTTTGTCAAAAGTATTTATCTATCTAGTTTTTTTCCTTTAATTTTGATGGTTTTGTATTCTATCCCGCTCTCATGTTTTTATGAATCATACAATTTACTATTTTTGTTTTCTGTTCACTCTCAAATGTACTTTAAATAAATACTTAGATAGTAGGTCCTTGTAGCCTTGTTGGGAGCTTGTTGTTGGGAGTGAATTCATTTTAATAAAAAATGAAAAAATGTTGCTGACTAATTCAGAAACAAAAAAATTTTTTTGAGAATTTTTCACCTACAATTAAATATTTGAATGTTTTTACACCATCTTTTAATTGTTATTAAACTCGGTTCAATACTAGTGGAAAATTCCTTGAATTCTTAGAAGTCAAACAGAAATAAGTATATTTTTTATATTTTAAAGTATCATTGCCTTCCCAAAGTCCAAGCGATCGCTATAGGCAAGGAGGTTACTGCTTTTTTTTCTTCTTCACACAAGGCTGCTGTGTATAGTAACAAGTATTGTGCATTAACAAACAATAAATGTGATTATCAGCTATTGGAGTAGTCATCTATGATTGTCTAGTTTGAGCTTTGCTATTAAAATCAGTTACATAATAACATTTCAATGATTTCATACAGCAATGTGTTACATTTAAATGCACAACATTAGCAGTCATACAGAAGCTAAGCACGTTTTCTGTTTTTCTCATTATAAATGTATGAGTTTTTGGAAAAAAATAACACCAATCAGTAAAACAAAGTAGTAATAATAAAAATATATGCATCCATTAGTATTACAGTATATGTATAAAATAAAAATTTTATCAATGTTTTTTTACATGTTCTAAATCTTTGTATATGATAAATATTTTATTATATTTTTTACATGTTCCTGACTTTATATTTTGCTATCTTAGTTTAGTAAATTTGCTTCATTATTTTTAGTGTGGTTTAATTTGTCACAAAAAGTGTTTAGAAAAGTTGGCTATCAAATGTGGTAACAAAGTAAAAATGTTTTTTTATTTATTGATCTAGTTTTTATATATATTATATATTGTTATTTACTAAACTAAACTTTTATCATCAATTTTTTATTACTATTAATTATAGTTCAAAAAAAAAAATTAACAGAGTGAAAAAAGTTTTAAAATCTGAAGAAATTCTGAAGAAAAATGTTCTTTCTGATTTTTAATCTTAACAATTAAAATCAATTAACTAACTTATTTAAAATAACTATGTGTCGAACAAATCTGCAGGTTTGATTAGAAAACCTGCAAATTCTTGCTTGATATTGTAAAACAACAATTTAAAAAGGTTAGCCAGTTTTTCCAATTTTGGTTCTGTCCAACATTGGAAAAACAGGCAACCTGGCAGCTCTTGTAGCTTCATGAACTAAAGGTTTTTGAAACTTGTAAACATCACTCGGCACACTTCTTCAAACTAGTTGGGTTTTATGAGTTCCATTTGCAAGTTTGGAATAAAGTTAGTTTCGTTGGCAACAAAGATAGTCAAGTCATTCTTTGAAGACATGGTTCTAAACATTATTTTTTTTTTTTAAACACATTTCTAAGGTGTTTTTAAATTGTTTGTAATATATTATAATAAATTAGTTATAAAAAAAATGGCCCAGCAAATATTTACATACAACTTTCTTTACCATGTTGCAAGGAAGGTAAACAGTTTATATAATGCTAGCCAAATTTTATACTCTGACAATCGAAAACATATCCTAATACTTGGTAATCTGACCTGCAATTCCGAGTATATTACAAGATACATAATCTGACCTACAATTCCAAGCACGCTACACAAAATACATTATCTGACCTGAAATTGCAAGTTTATTTAAAACATCAAAGTTTACTTAAACTACTCAATTGCAATCACAAGTTTTTCACAATCTCATCGGATTTTTCTCAGTTTTTCGGAGTTCCAGATAAATCAAGAAACTTTGACGGAACTTCAACAAAGTTTTTAGAAAGTATCAATTTTTACTCATAAAATAATTAAATTCCTATTTTATTTCTACGCTGCTTTTGCGATAGTTCTTGTTGTTTTCAAAATGTAAATGTTCTCTTTGTTCAATAACAACACTAATTTACATCGCAAAGCAATTGTAATGTACAGTCGGTCAGGTGGTAGTGGTGGAAAAAAACCTCAAAAAAAAGCTTATTCTATTCAAAACCATATAATAAAACATACTCATAATTTTCCATTTTACTATTTCAAAAACTCTTTTGAGTATAATAGTTACTTTTTAATAATAGTATTTTTTTAAATCCACAAAAATCAATTGCGGTATAATAAAATGTAATGCATAATAACATACTTTTTTTTTGTCAAAAAAGCAAGAATTTTTTAATTTTTTAGCAAAGATATAGTAAACAGTAACTTTTAAAATATTATGCGTATGTGATATTAGTTAATATATTTTAACTATTCAATAGTTTACTTTTACAAAAAAAATATTTAGTCAAGATCATTATTTATAATATATGCAAAAACTGGTCTTAAAATAACGAGGTAAGTTTTAAACATATAATACTTTTATTTTGTACAAGTTGTGTTGTATATCGTATGATCAAAATAATTTTGTCTGCCATAAGTCTAATATCCGGCCCACTATGCATTGTGGCAAAATTATGTAATAAAATGTTATAAGTGATAACAAGTAATAATAATGTTTTGTTATACTTACCTATTAGGATAAATAACTTAATTAATAACCTAAAAAGTGATAAATTATCACAATTAAAATAAAATTAAAAACAATTATCTGAGGTCACAATCAAATTGATAATTTTTCTTTCATAGAGAAAAATGGTTTCGGAAGCGTGGAATTACTTTGATAAAGTTGTGGTAAATGATAAAAAATACGGAGATTGCAAAAAATGTCATAGAAGAATTGCTTGTCCAAGAGACAGCACAAGCGGCCTAATTGGACACGTCAAAAGTTGCGAGAAAATAGATTTAAAACCATCCAGTTCCAGACCAGTTTTGACTAAGATGTCATTAAACTATCTTTTTGCCAAGTTCACAGCTCTTGATGGATATTTGATTAGGTCAATAACTCAATCTGAAACACTAAGAATGGTTTTTGAAAATTATGGGCATAGTTTGCCCAAGTCAGTGTCCACAATTTCAGAAAAATTAAGATGTTTCATGCTGAAGCCAAATATTTAATGATCGCTGAATTAGCTGTATTGAAAGCAAAAGGAGAAAAATTTGGACTAACGGGCGACGAATAATGTAACAATAAAGGTAGAAGATACTATAATTTAAATGTTCATCACAACAGAACGTATTGTTAAGGAATGGTGAGAAAATTAAAAGAATTTGGTATAGATAGTGAAGGTAGTTCAGGTAAAACTACAGATGGCTGTAGCTGGATGGTGAAATTGGGTACCATATTTAAGTTTCCACAGCAGATCTGCCAGAATCATTTAATTCATGTGAGTGTTTGTGATTTGATATACGCTAAAAAAGATTGTCGCGAAACTGTGAACAAAAAAACTGAATCGGATTTTGAAATATAAACAGAAACTGATGGAAGGACTAAAGGAGAGTTTCTTATTGACTATTCGGAGAATGAGATTAGATATGAAAAAAACATCGAAAAAATCTACAATAACTTCGAATACTAATTAATTTTTTGAAATATTCATTGTTTCGATATGAAGTTCTTAATAAATAAATGAAATTTACAGACCTTTGCATGACAAAGGACTTTTGCTCGACAACCGCACTATATGGAACAGTGTTTTTCAGATGATTAAAAGATTTTTGGATTGCTTAGAAGCTGTAAAAAATACACTCGAAGAACTAAACTGCTTAAAGACGAAATTGACTTAGATTTCTTAAAATCACTGTCTGACTTATTGGAAGTCATTCTGAGCCTGCAGTTTGCTTGGAAAAACCAAATACAACAATTTTGGAGTGTGACATTGTTATGGAAACGTTAGTAAGGAAATTAAAGGTTGTAGAGACTGACATCAGTTCTAATTTTGCAGAGGGGTTATTCTCCAGATACGAAAATCGTAAAAACATGTTGGTATCATTGAGTTGTTATTTGCGCAATCCTGATTTTTTTTTAAACAGGAATTTTAAAATTTTTTTTCTAATCTATGCCGGTTAGAAAACTATTTATTGGATAAAACTTGTTCGTTAAAAAAATTGTGATAAAAAAAAAATTTAAGTATACTAAGAAATATAAAAATATAAATTTTTTAAAAATTTATTATGAATTATAAATCAAAATATATAAAATTAAAAAAAAAATACAAGAACAATGTTTAATAATCAACTAGATAGTTTAATTTTTTTAATTTATAACAAAATATTATCGAAACTCTGATTTTTTCTCAACTCCAACGGAGTTTTTTCTCGATTTCTCTCGACTCTTTTTTTCGCAATTTTGGTTTTTCATTCTTACTTTCAACTTCAATTCAATAAATATCAGTTATAAATTTATACACTCCATCTAATCAATTAATTTAATCTAATCAAACAATTCATGTAATCCAAACTTGTTTATTCAAGTTCTACTAATTTAAAATATTCAAGCTCAATTTCTTTCTATAGAAAGTGTAATAAAGAAATATATTGGAGTCCAAAATGTTTACCATAGTAAGATAAATAATTTTAACACTAAAAGAGGAATGTGAGTGTCTCAGCAAGTCAGAGATTTTTGAAAAACACTGACATGTGGACAACAATTCCATTCAGACAGCAAAAGAATTGAGTTTTAAAAATACACAAACTACATTGTTTCATTACTAACGATTTTATTTATTACTCTATTAGTTATAATTTACATTAATTTTTGTTTCTAATTTTTTTAGCATTACTTAATGAGGCAGTTGTTGTGAAAAAAAAAATTTTCTAATTGTAAATGCTTAAAAACTGAAATTGCAAAATGTTGTAAAATATTTTTTAAAAACTTTTACATTTACATGTAGATTTTTTTATTAAATTAAAAGTAAAAATTAAAAAACTTATTGAAAAAAAATTATTGTTAAACTAAATTTTTTATGCAAATTTTTTTTTATTGAAATTTTCATCTAATCTAAAAGATATTAAAAGCTAAATTTTTATTGTATTGTATAAAATACTCATTTTTGTAGCGATTACCTCGTAAAATGACAACATTTGGAGTCGACTTTCAACAACATTTGCTTGCCACAAAACGAACTGATATCCCATATATCATTGAAAAGTGTATAAATGTAATTGATGAAAATGGTTTATGTGTTAAAGTAAGGATAGACTTTTTTATTATCATCTTTTAGTATAATTAACTGGCAAACAAATTTAAATTCAATTGTTTTCAAAATAATACTTTTTTGTTTTGTTTTGATTGCTTTAACTTTTTCATAAAATAATTAAAATATTCAAATCTATAAAATACAAATTATTTCTCATACAATTGTGTGATTTTTATTTACAGGGAATTTACAGGGTTTCTGGAGTGAAATCAAAAGTAGAAAAACTGTGTCAGGTATATTAGGATAATTGAATAAAGCTTTCATTTTGTTTCTGAACTTTTATATAATTATAGTAAAATCTAGACTTTTTAAATGTAAAAAATTACAGACCTGTTTAAAACACTGGAGCTGTGCTGGGCTCAAAGCTGTTTATCTCAAAAAAATAGGTATCAGAGAATATCATGATTTCTTCATGATTGTGACCCAATACATTTCAGTTAACATATAAGTTTCTAGCAGTAAGTATAATTAGTATGCAAACTACAAATATAATTAGTATGTAAACTACACTAATATTGTAATATTAATGCTCATATAATGCATTATATAATGTATGGATTAGTGGTGTTAATAATATTTGATTATATATTACCATTAAATGTTTAATTTATTTGACATGATTATTTAACATTATATGATTATGAGTTATGATTGGCTTGATTATTTGAATGTCTTATGATTAGCTATACTATTTAAACATTGAATGACTATATTAACTATAATTAACCTAATTAACATCACAAAACAATATGACCAATATATGTTATTTTTTATATATTATTAAGTGCTCTTTATCCAGGCAGTGGTAGACTGCTGGTTGAACTTTTGGCTGAGTGGTAGACTATTGGTTGAACTTTTGGCTCACAATCTTTCAGTTTGAAGCACATTTAACAAGATGTTTTTAAGTTTAGGCTTAAGAAGAGAACTGTTGTGGCCCACTCTAGAGATTTGGGAGGGGAGTGAGTTTAATAAAAGTAAAAGATATTGTTAATGTTACTAGTAATTGATTATCATTGAATGATTATGTATTATGATGGATATCATTGTGTACAGACACTGTATTATTGAACATAAAAATGATGGTAGTATGTAATCAAGATCTACGAAGTAAAAATGAAATAAATAAAAAATTTGTTTATTTCGTTTTTACTTTATAGATCTTGAAAAAGTTTATTATTATTTATGAATATAGTATTATTATTTAAAGTAAAGTAAATTTAAAGCAAATGCATATTTAAAAATATTTAAAAAAATCAGTTTTAATTAGTTTATAACGTAGACAAAAAAAAAATGGTTGTAAATGTTTAAACTTAATTTTTCAAATCAAATATTTAGCATTATTTTTTTTATTCAGCAATTTGAATCAGGAGGAGATTTGGTTGATCTTTCTAATACTCCTCCACATTTTGTTGCTTCAGTTTTAAAGCTGTATCTTAGACAGGTATGAGGTATTTTCTTGCTTCAGTTTTAAAGTTTATCTAAAACAGGTATGAGGTATTTTCTTGCTACAGTTTTAAAGTTGTATCTAAGTTAGGTATGAGGTTCAATAATTTCTTTTCACATGAAAGTCTGACATAAGCAATTTTTTAAAGAAAATAAGACATTATTTCAAAAACCACCTTTGTCAAGTTAGTTAATTTTACAGTAGAGTTAAAAACTTCTTCACATCTTCATATTTAACAACGAATGAAAGCAAAGTCCTTATGACAAAATGTTTTTTTGAACAAATAAATATAATCAGAAAGCTTATGAATTCCGTCACAAAATGGCATAACTAACACTTATCATGACATTTTTTAAATATAAATGGTTTTTGAAATAAAGTCTTTATATAAAATTTTAGACATTTAAATTTTCTGTTTGTATTTGCAAATTCCTATGAAGTATTTTAAAATGTTGGATATTTTTTCAGCTGCCGGAACCTCTATTGACATTCAAGATGTACCCATTATTTATAAAGCTTGCCAAGGTTAGTTAAATTATCTTCATTTTAAATTTAATTTGTTTATAAAACGGTTAAAAATTGCTAGTTTAATATGTTTGAATTATATTTGTTATTTAAATATGATTTTAGGAAAGTATGAATTTAAAACTATCTCCCACTGATATTGATAAAATGACTGAGGCAGAATGTGCCCAATATGAGGAGATCATATCTCAGCTTCATGAAATAGTAAAGCAATTGCCAAGTGCTAACTATTTTACTGTTGAAAAACTTATACGACATTTGAAAAGGTATTTTGTTTTCTTGTTGAATTAGTTAAAAACTTAAAAGCAGTATGGTGATTATTTCTGAATTTATGTAAGGGGAAGCATCATAATAATTATTAAGTGCATGTTTGTGTCAACGTAATGATAGTTTAATAGTAAAGTGCAAACTAGTTTACAAAGTGTGAAAATTGCTATCTTTTATAAAAAAGTTTATATACAATAACTGGTAGGTAAAGACACTTACAGCAAAGTGTACATGCATCTACTATTGAGTGTAGATTGGATAAGCTCTCTGTTTTTAACATTTATTATAAAGTAATTAAAAACCAGTTGACACATTTATGCTAGTTCAGCAGATTTGTATGTACACAAGTTTTTACAACTGTTTTACATTTATGCATGTCATGTATATTTGCAAATTTGTGTAAGTGTCAATTTTTTTTAAATTTATACTTTATAAAATTTCCTACCAATGCTTTACCCAATATTTTGAACTGACAAATATACTTTTTGCAACTATATTAGTTTACACATACAACATCTATACAACAGTATCTAGGTTTAAATTCAATTATAAAATTGTCACTTTGGCAGTTAGTAATGATGTTGTGATTGCACATTTGTGGTTGGTGTTAATGCTAATGGTTAGAAAATAGCTAATGCTAGTAACAATATAGATTATCAAGTTTATGAATGTTAAAAGGTTAAAAGTATAAGAGCATGCAACTTGAATTGAACATTCTTTCTCTAAAATCAAAAGCATATTTATTTTAGGTGAATTGATTTTTGATAGAAAATAATTTCCTTTTTCTTGTCAATATGGATTTGTGTAGAATAAAATTTTTTTGAAATAATTTAAAAAGTTATTTTAAACTTAAAAACTGGCTTTTCTATCTTGTTGCAACATCATGTTAGAATCTATTTTCTGGCACTTTAAACTGAGTTTGATATATTGAATTCAAAAGAAGACCAGTTATTTTACAAGTTATTTGTATATTTTTAATATATATTTGGGCATGATCATTCAGCAAAAGTTGCTAAGTGTATAAAAAATATGGTAATCTTTTTTAACTTGCATCACTTATTCCAGTTACCATATTAGCTGGATTGTCTTTTGCAGTTAAATGCGGTAGTGGTGTAGTGGTAGAGCGCTCGCTTCATAAGCGAGAGGTTCCGAGTTCGATCCCCACCACGTCCCTGGTAGTACCGCGCTCAACTTGTTTCTCCGCGCAGCGGTCTTGTTTGTCAAGGTTCGTGTTTCGGAGTTATAGAGTTGAGAGAGGGTTATAACCACAATTAAGTAGCCTCCTCATCTGTAGTGGCCTTCTGGGCCTTGGGGAGGTGAAATAACAAAAAAAAATCTACATTTAAAGTTGGAATGAAAAAGTCATTCATAGAATTTTAAATTGTTTTATTTATATTTTTGACATTATATTTCAAACATTAAGTAGAAAAGTTGGAAGAATTGCTAGTTTTTGATGAAAGTCATTTGTTGACCAGTAAGTGACAAGCTAAGAAATGGCATGAATGTAATAGTTAAACATATACAATGTAGTAATCTTTGAAAGGTCTATGGAAAAATGCTGAACATCAGTCACAATTATTTCTGCAATCTAGTTATGAATTTGTTTACACACAAGTAATTTTCATTCCAGAAACAATATTGTAATATTAAAAGTATAAATGCTTTCAAATGTCAAATCATCTTAAGAATAAATTTCATTGAAAACCAATAAAACTCATCTTAACAATTCTTCAAAAAAAAAAACCAAACTAACATAACCATTTATAACAAGTTCATAAGTAATATATTTATATAATTATAAATAATATAAATCTACAATTAATAAATTTATAAGTAATATAACTATTTCTCAAAAACTAAATATAATTATGTATAGTTTAATTTATTTTCATAATAAAAAATAAAATTTTTGTCAAAATCAAAAATCAGCTAGAAAATGAACTATAATAATAAGTCTGATGCATGCAAAAAAATGTTACAGTTTGATGCATATCATGCAAAAAATTATTTTAATGTTTGATGCATATCATGCAAAAAATTATTTTAAAGTTTGATGCATATCATGCAAAAAATTATTTTAAAGTTTGATGCATATCATGCAAAAAATTATGTTAATGCTGATTATTTGATTTTTTAATAGTTGTTGTTTTCTTATAAGACTTATTTTTGAAATTTTACTATATTCATATTTGTTTCTGATTTTAACTTATTATAACTTTTTATACAATATAGTAGTGAACTAATGTTTTTTATATTTGAACTTATTATAAATTGATATTATAATTTAGTGTTTTATACTTAAGTATGTACACCATATTTTTTATTTTATTTTTATTTGTCTGTAGAGTTGCAGATAGATCAGATGATAACCAAATGGGTGCTGCAAATTTATCTATTGTGTTTGGACCAACATTACTTAGACCTGAGTAAGTATACAAAATTTGAATAATGGGAGCTGAGTATTATTTGTTAATTGTTTCATTATTTTTATAATCATGATAATGTTTGGTAACTGTATCTTATTTTGCTTTAGAGGTGATTCAAGTTCATTAGCAGCAGTAATGGATATGGGTCATCAAACCAAAGCTGTCGAACTCCTTATTTTAAACACTAGTGTAATTATAGTTTTTCTAAACACTAATGTAATTGTGTGTATATTTATATATATATATATATATATATATATATATATATATATATATATATATATATATATATATATATATATATATATATATATATGCGTGTTTGTATAAAATTTTACAATAACTATTAACCTTACTATTAGATTTGTATTAACAAGCCAGGAAAGCTCAGTTGGTTAAAGCGCTGCTAAAAGTTTAGAATATTAATTGGTTGTAGCAGCAGGAATGCAGGTTCAAATTCCAGCTCCACCTACTCAGCATATGAGTAGTACTTCGATGCAATGCGAGCTTATCTCAATTAGCTCTGCTATTAAGATGTTTCCTTCTCAACTTGTAAATAAAGAATCTAGTAAATGAAAATTAAAAAATAACTGCTCCTTTTAATTCGATAAATTTTAATAAGTTTGGTAATTTTTTTTTTTTTTGGGGTCATTGTTCTGCTAGAATTGCTATTTAAAGGCGTTTAAGGCATTTCATCAGGAAAAAAATCGGGAAAAGGAGCCATTTATTTTTGTCAAATATCTTTGTATACAAAATGATCTGTAATGCTAATTATTAATGGCATTATGGACTGTTTGAATGATCCCAAAATAATTTAAGATCAGTAACTTTTGATATTTTTAGGGACTTCATTGTGGTTTGTTTTGACTGAACCTCTTGCTGTGTATTTGTTGATCAGATGGTCACAGGTTTTTCAACATTTAACTTGTGGTAGTGGTCTAGTTGTTGAGTGCTTGCTTTGTAAGCAAGAAGTCTTGAGTTCAATTCCTACAAAATCTCTGGTATTAACCACACCCAACTTGTTTCTTCATACAGTGACCTCTTTTGTCTAGGCTAGGTAGATTTACTATAGAACACATTTATTTTAAAAATTAACATATTTGGAATCTTCTATTTTAATAATCAATTTTAGAAAGAAAAAAAAATTTCCATTAATTTCTATGATTGATCATAGTGTTCTAAAAACTACAAAAGTTTAGTATTTAATTTGTATACATATAGAGAGGTTGGGAGGAGCATGGTCACATATAGATGTTTAAAAATGCTTTTAGGTTTATAATTTAGGGGGAGGCGAGAGGAATTGGAAATTGACATGACTTTTTGATTGAGAATTTATAAAATAAAATAATTTCATAGTTATATTTTTTATCTGTTTTTTTTCAAACAATCTAATATGAGCTGGACCCAGTTTAATTAGCTAAAAATACCAGCCAATTAGAAGATTCACTGTCAATTCACAATATTCGATTCACAATCAAAGATTTACTAAAAACAACTTTACATGAGGCAAATCTTTTTTATTCCCAATAAGGTCCTTAGTTTTAATTATTATATTTATTTTCTCAATAATTATTTCTTTTTTTAATTCACCTAAAGGTAAATACTTATCGCAATTCAAATGATAACAACTTTTTCATTTAAACGCTGTATATTTTTCTAGTAATTTTCCTTAATGATTGCAGCTTCTGTTGGTTTTAAAAAACTTTTAAAATACTGCATTATTTAATTAATATTGTTATGATTTGTAAAGGTGCTGAGGCTTGGATAATAAACTATGCAACATAAAAAGTTTTATTACAGTTTTGTCTATATATTTGGTTGTTCTTTTCAGAGATTTATTTATATATATATATATATATATATATATATATATATATATATATATATATATATATATATATATATATATATATATATATATATATATATATATATTTATTAGTTTGTATATTTATTTGTTACTATTTTGCTACTATTACTTTTTTTTTTTTAATTCAGATTTTTGGAATTGTAAATAGTTCTATTAATAATGAGGTGATTGCTTGATTTTTTAAATTCTTGTTTATGAACTTATTTTTCTGCTTTTATTAAAGTTATAAAATTAGGTTAAAATAAATTATTTATATTTTTTTACAGGTGTTGAACAATAAAAACAAAAGTGAGTTTTTCTTTTCTTTCTTTTTTTTTTTTAATGTTTTAGTTTTCCCATTTAACTTAAAATAAGTTTTTAAAATGGTAAAAGAAGAAGACATTAGAAAAAATATTTTGCGCAAATATTGGGAAAATCCAAATAGAAGCTACAATTTAATAGCAGAAAAGTTGCAAATAAATCCCTACACTGTTAGTCATGTTATTTAACATTTTTCTTAAACAAAATCGATTAAATGCAAATCTGGTAATGGTGGAAAGGAGGTTTTTCGAGATAAAAAACTGGTTAGAAAACTGGTCATCAGTTTTATGAATAATCAAAGTCTCTTGCAAAGGGAACGCGCAAAAAAATAAGAATTTTCTCATAGTTAGGTTGTGAAAGTTCAAAATAAACATGTTTTTCAAGCTTTCAAATTATTAAAGTGCCTAACCGTTTTGAAATTCAGAATAAAAGTGCAAGAACTTGCTGAAGAAAGTTTTATGACAAGTATATTTCTCAAAATTTCTAAGTTATTGAAGATGATAACTTATATGAAGTACAACCATCAACAAATTGCTGTCTATTATAATATACTTAATAGTGCTGTCTATTATAATGCACAAGTATAGAGGAAAAGCAGATAAGAAACTTAAATACACAAAACATGATAAGTTTGCTAAAAATGCTTTGATTTGGCAAGCTATTTGCAGGTACGACAAAAAACCAGCACCCTACATTCTGATTTCACACTTTCTGATGAAATACATGTTAAAGAGTGTTAACAAAAATGTTTTTCACCTCTTACTAAATCATATAATAGTAGATATGTGTTCTCGCCTGATTTATCATCATGTCATTATAGCAAACTGGCTATGGAATTGTATAAACAAAACGACATGAAAGTTATGTCTAAAATAGCAAATCCTCCGAACTGCCCAGAATTGAAAATTATTGCAAATTAATGGGTAAGTATTAATTGAAAAAATGAAAAAAAAAAGCTATGCAGAAACGTTAAAAATTTGAAAATGTCATTTATAAAGTATCAAATAGTTTTGATTGTTGTTCTGTCTGCAAGCATATGGGTACCACCAAAATAAAAGTTCAAAATTTTATTAGATGTCCCCAGGAACAAATTAATTTCTTTGAAATTCTTTGTCTTTTATTATTGTATTAAAGTTATTACTTAGTTCTAAATAAAAGTTGATGAGTACCTTTATTTAGTTGTTTTTCTACTTTCACACTTATTTCGTGTACACGTTTTACAAGAAATGTGAAATAGGTGTGAAAATAAATGTGATAATAAGTTAATATATAGTATAATTTTGAAATTCATTAAAACTAGTGCACTTAATATCAAGATCTCTTATTTCTTGGTACCATGAACATGGTAATTTTTTTTCTTTTACCATTTATTTATTATTTAACTAATTTTTTGGTAATTAAGAAAAGTGTTATTTTTACAATTAATCCAAATATTTCCCAGAGAATTTGTTACAAGCTCATTTACAGTTGTTGCTTACAAAAAATATTAGTTAATATTTTTAGATTAATAAATGCTCATTACAAATATAAATGTATAAAGCTCAACACAGTTTTTATTACAATTTAGTTTACTTATATTTATAGTTTACAATAATTAGGTTACTTACAATTATAGTTTACAATAATTAGGTTACGGCTCTGTTTTAAAAAAAAATTTTGTTTATACAATTTGATTCGATTTTCCTGTTTGAAGAAAAGTATTTTTCTTTGAGATTAGATTTTCTTTTAAAGAACAGCATTAAGTCATACAACATTTTAAAATATAAGATTTAAAAATCCTTTCTAAGTAATTTTTCTAATGGAAGAAACCATTTTTAAAATGATCTCATATTTTAATTAATTAAATAATAATTACTATTATGAACTTACATAACCTTTTTCAAAAAGTATTTTAGGTTACTTTGTTTACTTTTTCTACATTTTTTTGTAAAATAATGAAAACATGTTATTATTTTCTTATTTTTGTTGGATTTGCTGTTAGAGTTAGTAAGTGAAACACTGATTAATTCAATTGTTTCAGTTTTATCTCTCGTGTAAGTAACCATTATTCATTACATTTGGATTTATGCATTCAAAGCTTAAGAATTTATTGAGTCAGATATCTTTTAAGAAGCTTGTCTTTGTCAAGACCAACTACTCAGACTTGCATAAAACATATCTTTTGATGTGTTGTAACTCTAAACTTTTTTTTTAAGGTTTATTTAAGATATGAAACAACTCGTCTTGTCACTTGGGGTCTTTTAAAACAAACAAAAAATATATGCTGCTAAAAACATATATATAATTGCTATATATATTCAGAATAAAACGTACTTGGTGAAGGTGTTATAAATTATAACCTCAATTGATCTATTACTTTTTAGTTACTTTGATTCTTTTTTTTTTTGCCTCCCTGTTTATTTATCTACATACCTAGATTATCTACTGTCTATTTATCCCGTCTATTTATCTACATCATGTTTATTTAACCCCTACTATTTATCTACATACGTCTGCTGACTGAAAATTTTTTAGGAATTTTAGTTAAAATATGTTTTTTCGGATTTTAGTAAAAATATATTTCTTAGATTTTAATTAAAGTATACATTCTGGATTTTAGTTAAAACATATTTCTTGTATTTTATTCAAAATACTGGATTTTAGTTCAATTCTTTAAAGAACTTTGTCTTATATGAGGGTTACTATTTATATTTTTGGAATAGGAGCAAAAACAAATAGTTAAGCTGCGAATATATTTTTATTGTTTTTCAAAGTACTCGCCACGATGATCGGTACATGTGCTTAAACCAGTTTTCAAAACATTTATTCCATTCCAAATGAGGTATCTCCAAAACATGATTTTTGAACCCTTCAATAGCTTCTTCGGACAATGAAAATCGTTGACCACGCAGTTTATTCTTCATGGATGGAAAGCTTGCATTGTCATGATGAAGAACAATCCGACGTCTCTTTTTTTTTTCTTATTTCGCCAAAGATTTCTGGCAAACAGATGGTTGTGTACCACTCAGAATTTACTGTTCTATGATCCTCTAGAGGCACTGTTGCAATATGACCAGTTTTTCCGAAGAAACAGGCCACCATTTTCTTTGAAGTGCTTCATGCGTGAACAACTTGTTGGATTTGGTTCATCTTGGAACACCCATACAGTCGACTGCTGCTTACTTTTGGGCTCGTACGACTATATCCATGATTCGCACCAATCGACACGAGCCTTTTTTTGAGCGATTGTCAAATTATGTGGGATCCAACGCGATCATAACTTGTGCACAGCTAAGTGTTCATGTAAAATCGCATATAAGCTGGTGGAACTAATGCTTAGGGATGCCTCAATCTCACAATAGGTTACATGACGATCTTGCTTAATCATTTCGTGCACAGCATCGATGTTTTCTAGCAATACAGTCGATTTTGGTTGACTTTCCCGAAATTCGTTGGACAGCGAACTACGACCACGATTGAATTCACTATACCAGCGATACACAGTGGTTTTTGATGGAGCTTCATCGCCAAAAGTCAAATTAAGTTGATTGATGCACTCTTGTTGTGATAATTCACGTCGAAAGTTGTAAAAAATCATCACACGAAAATGTTCACGATTCAGTTCCATTCTTTGCCGAGACGAAACTTTCAACTAAATATAAAATAAACAAATAGCGTCCATATGACAAAATGTTCTGAGTACGTGTATCGTCAAAAATGTCAAACTTTACGATGGAACCGTCAGATGGACTCACATGACATCAGTGTTGCCAATTCTTGAAATATAAATAGTGATCTTTGTATTAATCTCTGATTAATATAAGACAAAGTTTTTAAAGAAATTTGTTATTGTGTGTGGGCATCTAATAATATTCTGAACTTTTTTTTTCAGTAGTACCCATAGCTTGCACACATTAAAACATTCAAAACTTTTTATTGCTTTTTCCATTAACTCTTTTTTTTGGTTGTTGTTTTATTGTTATTTTGTGTTTATTGATTGCACAGTACTTTTCAATTCAAAATCTGGACAATTTAGGGGGTTTGCTGTTTAGGCACAATGTTCACATTTTAATTATATCTTTCTGTATCCAATTTACTTTACAGACTTCAAGTCAAATCAGGTCAGAACCTGGGTTTGTTATTATTTGATAATTGACCTCTGAGATTGACATGTGAGAGGTAAAAGATTTTATTGTAAACACTCTTTAACATATATTCAACAAGCAAGTGTGGACTCAGAAATAAAAAGTGCTAATTTTTTGTCTCATCTGAAAATAGCTTCCCAATTCAAGGGTTTTTTTTAGTAGTTTTGTATATAATTTTTTTATATGCTATCATATATTATTAGTAAAGTTTTCTATATTTGGTAATGTAATGGATATCAGGTATTGCTGATGACTGTTCGTCGTATTAGTTTTCTCCTCTTCGGTAATAAAAATTTTAGAAATAAAGTTGTCTTACAACTTTCTATAGCAAGTTCTTGTACTTTTTTTAAGTTTTGTCATAGTTAAGCACTTTTTATGGTTTGAATAAAAGAAGGCAGTTTTTGTTTCTAACTTTTGCAAAAAAACTATGAGAAAAAATATTTTACGTGTTCTTTTGCTATTGAAATCTTTTTTGCAATTGAATTTTAGCTACTGTTCGGATTTTTCTGCATATTTGTGCATAACTTTTCTCTAAATCTTTTTCTTTTTTAATTCCTTAATTAATTTAATTTTAATTATTTTTTAACTTAACTAAAACATTTATAAAAAACTCAAAAGAAATTTTTATTTTTTTATAAGCCAGTGTTTTAACTTTTTTATGACATTTTTTATTTTTCATTAACTATAATATAGTTTTGTCTAATAATAGGTATTTCACAAAAAAGAAATGGTATTGGTTCGGAAAGTTCTCCAAATACTTCTAGACAAGAAAGGTTTGTTTAAAACATTTATAATATAAAATATATATTAGGGTGTACCTAAGTGTATATATAGGATGTCCCTTTAGACAATTATAATTAAATAGCATTTATTTTTAAATTCTGCTCTCACTCTCTATATGTGTTCTGAAGGATAAAATAAAAATAAATTTAAATATTTTTTGGATAATAAGTATTTTTAGGGGTGATCCAAGACCCTTGAATATTAACCAAGTCCTTAATATTATTATAAATAAAAAATTTTTAAAAGAATCTATGTTGGGTTTAATTAAAGGAAAATTTTTACAAAAGTTTCAAAAATTCAAAACTTAATATAAGAAATAGGTATTTCTATTTAATTGGTTATAAAACATGCGATGTCGAGAAAGTTAAAAGCAATAAATATTTATGCACCATAACTTTTTTAGAAAAAACTTTTCTCCTTAATGCTCAACTTTTTTGTTTACCTTCCCATGCCTATTCTACAAAAGATTTTTTGAAGCTCTATTAATGAGCTTTACAGTACACTTAACGGACTGAGACTTTATCTGGTCAGGAACTACTTAATATAATTGAAAGCAAACATGATCCTAGTGAGCTTAGACAGAATCTTGTTTGCTTTCAATTATATTTAGTAGTTTCAATTATAGTTATTAGTATGCGGTAGTGGTGTAGTGGTAGAGAGCTCGCTTCATAAGCGAGAGGTTCCAAGTTCGATTCCCACCACGTCCCTGGTAGTACCGCGCTCAACGAGTTATAGAGTTGAGAGAGGGTGATAACCACAAGTAGCCTCTTCATCTCTAGTGGCCTTCTCGGCTTTGGGGAGGTGAATTAGAAGGGAAAGAAAAAAAAAAAAGTTTCTAACAAGATAAAGCAGCAGAAGGCTCATAGATCACTATTTTATATATATGTGTGCGTGTGCGTGTGTGTGTGTGTGTGTGTGTGTGTGTGTGTGTGTGTGTGTGTGTGTGTAATATCATTTAAAAACTTTTATGTTAATATTAATTAAATTTTTATGTTAATATTAATAACAATATGTTTTAATTAGAAAAATAGAAATTTAGATATATATTTATTCTTATACTGAATTAGACCAATTTTATATCAAATGCAGTCAATTTGCCAATATGAGAGGAAAACTGTAACGTTTTTTTTTGTTTTTTTTTGTTTTTTTTTTACAGCATCCTAATCTGTTAGCTGAATAACTGAATGTTTACTTTTGCGCCTATTATTGATCATTGGTCTTTGATGCATTTTCTTTCCTGAAGTAGAATCTGAATAAATTGAAATGAATTTATATTCAAAAAAGTATTCAAAAAAGAAACTTTTAAAGATACTTTTGTAAAACTTCTGTAAGAAGAAAGTTAAAAGAAACTAATAAAAATTGGTACAAAAATGTTGAGAAACTCTAGAAAAATAAGTTTAAAAAAAAAAGTTAAACTTTTAACTAACCTTGCTCTCTGGCAGACAAACACAACAAATGTTTACCACAACTGAGGATTAGTTTTGTATTTTACTCTATTATCTTGGCCGGGAACCTCATTTAAATAATTTATTACTTATTATTTAATTTATTATTATTTAAAACCTTCATGGTATACTTGCCTGCAGATGTAATTTAGTAAATTACATTTGCAGGCAATCAGCAGAAAATCATAAAGATTTTCCTAAACACCATATGCTACGATTTGAGGTCCTTTTTTTGCACTTATTTCCATTAATAGGTTTTATTACACTGAACTAAATTATTTATAAACATCACCATATATTAGTCACTAAAAATAAGGTCACCTTCTCAACTTCTAATGTGTTTTTTAGCAGTTTGTTGAGTTTTTGTAGCCATTTATTGCCATTTTTAACCATAGCAATCTTAATTATTATTTAACCGTTTGGTTTATTTACAATTTATTTTAAACAAATTCTCCCGCATTTGCAGAAATGTTCAGTTTCTTTTGAATTGCAAACTTATTTTCAATGTCGTAAAAAAATGAATAAAGTTATACTTACAAACTTTAATGCAAAAAACTTTTTAATTTTCAGCTTTTTAAAATTTTCTTACATGTCCCCTCTAGCCATCTGAGGGAACAGATAAGTTGATTTCAAAAATCTACCTTTTTTATTCTTGGTCCAACCTTAAAAATGTAAAATAGTGTTACTATATAGAACACATTTAGAGGATAAGAGCAGAAAGTAGAAATACCCTAAAAAAGAGAATTAGTGTTTTCAATTAAATTATTTAGTTTTAATTCAATTGTAAATTACATAGTGTTTCTAGCGTTGGAGCTGAATTTACAAGAGAGATAATGTCTATGGTGGATACTGGTCTGCCAAAAACTGATGAGGTTATATCTAATAATGATAATAAATATTTGCAATAAATATTTATTTTTAAAATAAAGATTACAAACAAATTTTTATATTTAGTCTCAAGAGACTAGTGCTATTGATTTAAGACGCCATATGAGTTTAAATGAGTATCATGACCCCGACAGAGAATCTGGTATGCAGAATTAATTAAATTAACTAATGTTACGAAATCATTTTGTTACTTTTTTTTAGAATAATTTTTGTGTTTTATAGACATATTAGGTGACCTTCCTTCGGCACACCATAACTTCGTTTCTAAAAATAATTCACAGGCCTCTACGAGAAGTGGACAATCCACAGATACTGACTACGAATCTGCACACGAACAACTTTCATCTTTAGAATCACTTTTAGTTGGTGATAGTTGTGGAGTTCATTCAAGTCCAGACTGCACTTCTAAAGATGAAAATCTGGAGGACGATAATGCGTGGATGGAAAGGTTTGGTAAAGGCTCAATAGTAAGGCAGAGGAGCTTGTCTACTAATGAAATCCCATCTAATTTAGAGCACTTTAAATTTCCAATTAACGCCAATAATCGTAAGAATTCGATGTTTACTCGTCTTGAAACTACTACATACTCTTTTTCTCTTGGAGGTACACAAGATAACGCTGAAGAATCTTCTCATAGTCCTAACTCTCCTGCGTGGGTAAAACGGGACGTTAAAGATAAAGTTTCAGTAAGGAAACTGAAACCTGTTACTATCAAAGCAACAGTTTCTCAGAATTCTTCCCCGCAATCTTCTCCAATTTTATTAAAAACGACACCATTTGTTTTACAAGATATAAAAGGAAATAAAAAGGAACGCAAAGAACTTATAGAAACAAAAGCAGTTAGTGATTCTTCATTTTTAGGAATGGATGAGAAAGATGGTTTGTCTCCTTCCTTAAAGGTTAACATCTCAAAACTTCAAAGCTTAGGTGACCAAAACAGTGCTTCTTCTAATGCTTCTATGTTTTTAAAACAAGCTCCTCCAACATTTCCCAAACCAAAAAAAACATTAGACAAAAAAAGCTGGACTGCAGATTTAATAAAAAGTAAAAATCAACCCCCCGATGCTCTTCAGACTGGTTCGTTGAATGATAAATTACCTAAACGCCGTGATGAAGATGCTAGAGCTGAAGAGGATAATGAACTGAGTAGAAATGGGACAGGAAATAAATCTGTTAAAGAGATTCTAACAAAGTTTGAAACATCAACTAGTCGTAATGTTAAAACTGATAAAGATGGACTGACAGAACGCTATGTATAAGTAAAAGGTGTATTGGTCAAACCTGGTTTCAACCTGACCTGGTTATAGGGTGTTTTAATGTTACATGCAATGTGAACCTCTGCTTCAGTCTAGCAGATATTTTATATCTTGTTCATATAAAACAGTATGGATGATAAAGAATGAGGCACTAAATATTTGCAAATTTTCTGATATCAAGTACGATACTGCTTCCGACTGAGTTTGCGTATTTTACCGAAATAATAAAGTAGCATATTTAAAAACAGTTAACCATATTATCCAGGTGAATGGTTAATTCTTTTTAATTTGGTCAATATTTATGCACATTTTATATAAAGCCGTTTAATGATTTGCTTTTCATGAATTTGAATAATCTTCTCGGAATCTCTTGAGGAAATTTATATCTAAGCTTTTATTTGTATATAGAATTATAACAATTGTTTTAAAATAATGGAAATTTAGTAAGCTATAATTTATATAATGAATCGAGGATCCATTTCACTAGATGAGTTTAAAATTTCATAGGATCAATCTATGTTCCCTCTGCCAATCACTTGTGTCGTATGCATAAATTATTTTCTGACAAAAAATTTTATGTTTTTATTTATTTTTTCCTTATGTCTTTTAATAAAAAATTTTTAATTGCGTTGCAGGAGTTGTGACGCGGTAGACTGGGCTCCAATATTTCTATAATATATTTTCGTACATAAATTTCTATATAAATTTATATTTTTGTATCAAGTTTTATTATATTCTTTTTGTGGTTTATGCAAAACACTGTGAAAAGTTTTGTGAATTTATACAAAAAACTATTTTTTTAGATGTTTTTTTATTCATTCCAAAAATAACTAGTTGATATTTCGCCAAGATGAAGTATAACTTAGGTAATATGTTATTAAGTTATGTATCACTTAGATATCATTCTTAGGTGATACATCACTTTTTAATTGAAATAATTACTGAGGTGATCACTTTATTGTGTACGGCCTAAACATGGTTTTAATATTTGTTAACACTACAAACTTCGATGAACTTCGTTAAATCGAAGTTTGTAGTGTTAAAGCACATTATTTTTATTTATTATATTACATTAAATCGCATTATATATATAAATATATATATATATATATATGCATAATATATATGTATGTATATATTTGTGTATATATATTATATAATCGCATTATATATATATATTACTTTAAATTTTTAGCGTTAAACGTTATAGCGGTTTTTAGTGTTAAATCGCAGTTTTATTTTTGGCATATTTATGTTTATTTATTGTTTTAAAGACATAAATTATAAAGAGACTATAAGTATTAATTTAAACCATCCTAATGAAAAATTGATCTGTTTACAAATCCACCATTACAAATAATAACAAAAGTTGAGTATACGCGCTCATCTGTAGTTGATACGAAATGCATGATGGCGTCGTTTATAAAAAATGAAAACGTCTTTTTCCATAAAAAAAAATTAAATTAAAAGAATATTTGACATACAAAAATGTGTTCAGTAATTTTCTAATCTTGCATAATACAATAAAAAATTTAAGATTTTATATATAGATAGATAGCCGTTTAAATTTTAATTGAGATTTCGAAACTACATGAATATATTAAGAGAAGTATTGCTCAATATGTTTTATAATTTAAAAAAAGAAAGATTTGGGTTTTTTTTTTTTGTTTTTGTTTTTTGAAATAGATAAATGACGCTGTTAAACACCATCTGCAACTTGGTATTAATAAATAATAATATTTTTATTAGTTATAATAATAATTAGTAACTTTGATTTAATTAACTAGTTTGTGAACTCTTAATAACATAGTTTATCCGATCAGTTCCAGTATTTTTATTTGAATTATAAACTTTTTATATTTAGACAAACCACAAAATCTATAATTTATGCATTAAGGCGTTGTAAGAAGAAATCAATAACAAAAATTGAACAGTGGTTTTGTTCAATTTACATTATATCCTTTTTTTAGAACACATTTTTTTAAATAAAATAATATTTAAAAATATGTGTATACATATATATATATATATATTTATACATATATATATATATATATATATATATATATATATATATATATATATATATATGTATATATATATATGTATATATATATACATATATATATATATATATATATATATATATATATATATATATATATATATATATATATATATAGTATCGGACAAAACGAGTGCAACCAAATAATGTTAATTTAGTTTCTTTATATAAAAGTCCTGCATTTTTTCAATTTAGAGAAATCATTATGTAACTGTTTATAGACAAAGTTCTTCAAGTTTTATTCATCACAAAGTTCATTATTTGTACATGAAAATTAATAAATTAATCAAAAGTATTAAAAAAAGATGATTTCCTTCTGGACAAAACAAGTGCAACTCGACAAAATGTTGACCAAGCTGTATTTCGCTGTCAATATTTCGTGGCGAATCCTTTGTTGTCGATCACAGTCTTGCATCTTCGAGGCATAGATTCGATCATGCGATCAATGAAACATTGCGGAATCGCTGCCCAGGCCTTTTGGATTTGTTCCAAACAATTGATCCTAAAAACGAATACCTTTACGATTAATTCTGCGGTTGACGATCTCCCACAGGTTCTCAATAGGGTTGAGATCTGGAGATTTAGGCGGCCAATCCATCACCGATAGGTGGTTTTCTTAAAACCACTGCTTGACTACTTTTGCAGTGTGTTACGGATCGTTGTCTTGCTGAAAAACCCATTTTGTTGGCATATTTCATTCAGCATGAGGTAACAACATCTTTCAGGATATTTTTATACATGAAACGGTCCATTATTCCATTGTTTCGATGTATTGGACCTAGACCGTTAGCAGAAAAACACCCCCAGACCATTACATTGCCTTCACCATGCTTCACGGTCTTATGGCAGTAACGTAAATCGAGGCGTTTTCCGGCCGATTGACGTACACGGCAAATGCCATCGCTCCCAATGATGTTGAACTTCGATTCATCACTGAACAGGACAGTTCGCCATCTCTGCAAATTCCAGTCAATATGAGATGTAGCAAACAGGAGTCTTTTTTTCTGGTTTTTTAGTGAAATCAGCGGTTTCTTTGCAGGGCGTCGAGAAAACAATCCGGCTTCAACAGCACGTCGTCTGATTGTTCGGTCCGATACAGGCAGCTCTAATTGCTTTTGTATCTCGACTGATGATATCCAGGGATCTTTCTTGACGGATCTGAAGATCATAGAAACATCTCTAGAAGTGGTGGAACGCGGTCTTCCACCTTTGTTATCTGCTGCCAACTTCTCCGTAGAACGATATTTGGAACATAGTCTTGATACGGTCCATTTTTCACGCGATATCTACCACAATTACTTTTTTGTGACATTCCACTTACGTAATCGCCAATAATTTCCTTTCTTAGTTCCAATCCAAGACTGTTGGGAGCCACTTTTGCACTTGAAGTCATAAAAATAATAAAAATAAATTATCACGCTTCTCAAGGCTTACCGTGTTACATTTACTTTGTGATGATACAATAATGCTCTGTGGAATACAACGTCTTGTTTGGATGTGGATTGTATTGATGTAATGAAACCCTTGTTGTATTTCACTTCTTGTATTGATGTTCTTCGATAAAACACTTTGATAAAACTCACTTCGATAAACTGTCTTGATAGTACTGACTGATTGACTTCCATATACTGACTGAATTACATGTCGATTTACATGTCTCTTATATAGTAAAATGAACCTGTGTGAACCTGTTCTGGAAGATTCTAGATGCTTCTTTTCAATGCTTCTGAAAGCTTCTGGATGCGTCTGGATGCTTCTGAATGTTTCTGGATATTTCTGGATGCTTCCAGATGCTTCTTCTGGAAACTTCTGGAAGCTTCTGCATGCTTCTGGAAATTTCTGGATACTTCCTTTAATTATTAAAAAACTTCCGTGACGTTGACACGTACCAGACTTAAGAAAATGAAACAAATTAAAAAAGTTGCACTTGTTTTGACCGCTGCAAAATGGCACTTGTCAACGAAATTCTGCCTGTGTGCTGTCACCTGTCAGCTGATTGCTCATGCCATGGCATGCTATGACTCTAGACTCCTGAAATGTTTGCTGTGGTAGTATAGTTCGTTTCGTTTTTAAGACATGTAAAATTAGAAACACTTTTTAGCATTGTTCGATGTTGGTTGCAAATGTTTTGTCCAATACTGTATACACTTATATGTTGTCTGAAAGTTTTCTTCCATATTTTGTTGACAAAAAGTAAAAGTTAAAATGCAAGACCGGATTTTTTTTTTATTAATTGATAGACTGCCTGCCCCAACCAAACCCTCAGTCAATGTAGCAGCACTCCCTTGCGAGTCAGGCTAAAAGATAGTAGATGTAGCAGCACTCCGTTGCGAGTCAGGCTATTTGTCAGTCGATATAGCAGCACTCCCTAGCGAGTCAGGCTATAAGACAGTCGATGTAGCAGCACTCCGTGCATGATTTACAGTAAAAACATAAAAATAAAAACATTTTATTCAAAAAAACAAAATTAAAAACATTTTAATAAAAAAAAAAAAAAACATTGTATATTTTGTTAAAAAACATTCAGAATTTTTATAAAAACATTCTGGTCAATTAAATTTGCGTTTTTGCGGCTTTTTTAAAAAACGATTAATTTGTAATTAATTTCTGACAACGCGCAGATGTTGGACGAAAGTCAAAAGTAATTAAAAGTTACGTATGTGTTGGCGTAAGAATCACTTTTTTCCCTCCGCTCTTCCCAAAGACAACAAACTATAGATCTATACGTATATATATATATATATATATATATATATATATATATATATATATATATATATATATATATATATATATATATATATATATATATATATATATATATATATATACGTATATGTAAAGTTTGCATTTTTTGTCATAGTAAATAAATTACTTTTGCAAATAAAGTTTCTGAAAGAAGATCTTGCTGATTTTTTACAAGCGTATGCATATAAACCTGACTACCTGACTACATCATCCATCGAGAGAATTAAATTTTACAGTTTGTATTTGAAAATGGAAAAGTATAGAATATATCAAATTTGGTATATTCTTTTTATATAATTTGTTTTTTATTTAATTTTTTATTTATATCAAATTTGTGTCTTATTTTTATTCCAAAGATATTCTACATTTTGTTTAACATATCTTTGGAATAAACTTGCAATTTTATTCCTAACTGCATGTTCAGCGGAATTATTTTAAAAAAATATAAACCGTAGCTTCTCCGTGTCAAACTGTAGCAAAATTATCTTTTACTTTTTAACTTAATGACTGCGGTAACACATAAAACTCTGACTATCGAATCGTTATAAGTATTAAAAATCTATCTAGTTCCTGGTACTGCGGGTAACAGTAGCGTCAGCCGTGGCGCAGAGGTTAGAGTTCTAATTCAGAACCAAAAGGTTCGGGGTTTGATGCCGGCTCTAGTGTAATAATAGACATTAGTAAGGAGGCGTTAATTTTCTGATGTAATGCTCCTCAGCGGTGCTCTGTGATTAGACTATGAGGTCTTCTTGGGGCACCTTAAACACTAAAAAAGAAAAGATTTTTTTGAGATAAAAACCCTTAATACTTAAAAGTATAGAGTTTAGGTTGTGAGTGACTAAGACTTGATCAAATTATAGTTATCCACAACCTAAACTTATCAAGATTTTATCAGGTCTTAATCTAATAAGGAGTAAGTTGAATACTTAATATTATTAAAAGCAAACTGTTTTTAGATTCAAAAAATGCGGTTTTTAAATCGATTGAGTTTAAACGCAACGCACGCTATTTCAAACATACAGTAAAACACCAAAATAAAGTATTAGTAGACATTTCTAAAATAATGAAACCAATATAGAAGAAATAAAATGACAAATTAATGCAATAATAATTATATTAGTCAAAAAATACATTTTATACATTTATTAACAACAACTACAAAAATGTTTTTGGTGAAACTTTTGAGTAATAACTATATTGCTCCCATCTCATAGCGCTAATGCATATACACAAAAAGAATGTCTATAAGTTGTTCAAAACCACGTGGTTCTTTGACTAACGCTGCACAGTGACTCAGGACGATCAAAAAACGGCAAAAATTAAATAAAATTTGACATAAATTGTAAATAAATAATGTTATATATCAAAATAATATTTTTGGGTCAATGATTTCAAATTTGTTGATAAATTTTTTTTTAAGCGCAGCTTCAACCCGTATAATGCACGTATGCGCGCATTAAAGGTATATACGCGTACAAAAAAATTTTTTTTCAAGTTTTCAAAAATCTTCAAGACAAACACATTATCTTGATATATTACTCTACCTGATATTAAAAAAAAAGGTTTTGAAGGATGATATAGAGAAAAAAAGCTATATTTTGTTACATTTATTTTATTATTTACATTACATTAATTTAATAACTTCATTTGATAACAATTTCCTCAATAGCTCTTAAGTTTTCTAAAGATATGCTTGATACTTTTGGATCTGAATTTACTAGAAGGTGCATCTTCCGAATATACCCCAATTGGCAAAGGTAATTTATGTGATATAGAAGAACTATGCAGTAGCAGTTTATGTACAGTAGGAGGCATAAGATACCAGTCGTACAAACTCACTATACGTTTAGCTGTTTCAGTGCAATATAAATCTATGTCATTGATATTAATAGGATATCTACAAGATATGATTATGAGAATATTATGCAATCTTTCAATTATATTACAATCAATTTTTGTAATTTCAGAAAAAACTTCTCTATTTTTAAATGCTCTTCTGGCAGTATTGCCGTCATTGGTATTTCCAGACCCAGTTCTAGGCATGTCAACATATAGGCTTAACCGTTCCGTGAAGAGTACATGAATCTCTTTTTTTTTAAGTCTACAGATAATTTTTCCTCAATTGTTTTTGGCTTATATTTTTTAATTTCAATTTTGTAACTCAAACGGAGAATAAATCCAAGCATTTTATCCAGCAATGCAAAGCTGAACCTCCGAGCCCCAAGGCTGACTCATTCTCAGTTTTTGCTTTTAATAAACCAATATTGTTCATTTCTTTGGGTTTAACATCGCACACATTGCAGGATTGAGTGGATTTTGTCTCTGTAAGTGCGTTAACTACTTTATTATCAAACATTGTAAGATCAACTCTATAGCTGATATTAGAGTTTCTATTTATTTCGTCATTTTACACATTTTACAATGTTATCTATAAATTTAAACAAATATATATAATTACAAGCTGACTGGGGCAAGTAGAAGTCAAAATGACTTATCATCAAGCCCCTTTGTGAAATACAAAAAAAAATACAATTAAATTTTACATCTTCCAATGTTACATAAAAGAGTGAAATTAATAAGTTTAAAAAAAAAATTTGGTTAGAAACTTTAGAAGGTTAAAAAATAACTTAAAGTTAAAAAAAGAACTTAAAGTTAAAAAAAGAAGAAATTTAAGATAAAGTTAAAATATAAAATAACAAATAAAAAATTACAAATCTGTACATATTCGTATACATATTAAAGACAATAAACAAACAAAAAAAAAATTTAATTCGCTTCATATGCATATACATTAGGGTGGAGCGATTTTCATAGCAAAAAAAAAAAGACTTTAAAAACCAATATTACTCAGACACGAATCAATGTCTATTAATTATAAGATAAAAGTAAAAAAATATTTTTTGATTTTGATGATATCTTGAGGGTCCTCTTTGGAATTTAAATTCTTGACAGGTCCTAATATTTTTTAATTTTTTTTTTCTAAACCATATCAACCTTGGACTCAAAAAAAGCAGAAAAAAATGCTTGTTTCATAAATAATTTTATTAAAAAAATTTTTTAGTGAAAAAAATACTTGCAAAAATATACCTTAAAACCCCCGTTTTGTTAAGGACGGGGGTTTTTAATGAAAAAAACAACTCTACTTTTTAATTTTAATTTTTTAATAAAAACAAATATTATTTTCGAAATCAGCATATTATTTTGCTTCTTTTAAGTATCAAGTTGATATAGTTTAGAATAAAAAAATTTAAACAATATTAGGACCCATCAAAAATTTAGAATCCAAAGAGGAACCTAAAGAACTCATCTAAACTAAAAAAAAAAAAAGAGTAAGGTTCTTTTTTCACCAAAAGATATTAATTTGCTGCTCAGGCAAATCAAATTTCAAAAATTTTCAAAATCGCTCCACCCTAATATACATATTCAATACAATATTAAAATTAAATAAAGTACATAAAAAATTAAAAATACAAAATTATTTCGATTTTTTTTAAAAAAAATGAGAGAATGTACGTAATGTTTTAATTTAGTAAGTTTTTATAGTTCTTTTAAATGTAGCAATAGATTTTATTTTTTTCATATTTTCGTCAAGAACCGAATTTCACAAGCGTGGTCCCCGGCATATAGTCGAGAAGTCAGATTTTTTGAGTGATGTTAGTGGGATGTAGTAGTTACTCATTGAATGTCTTGTTTCATATTTATGATTAATTCGAGTGAAACTTTTAAAAAAATATTTTGGAATTATTTCATTTTGAAGTTTAAACATATATAACAAGATACGGTATATATTTTGTATACGTATAGAGCATTTATTTCCTTTAGTAACGTCTCGGCACTTTAGTATCTACTTGCGCCCAAAACTAATCTACTTGCTTGCTTTTGTTTTGTATAAATAATTTTTAGGAAAGATAAATGATTGTTTGCCCAGGCAATATTACAATAGTTAATATGACTATATATAAATGAAAAGTATACATTTTTTAAACATAAATTATTTAAAAGATGTTTTGTCTTGTACATAATCCCCAGGGTCTTTGAAACTTTGTTCTCGACTAGCTTTATTTGGCTTTTCCAATTTAAATTCTCATCGAAAATTATTCCTAGTATTTTCATTGAAAAAAATCTTTTTATTTTAATATTGTTAATTGTTAGTTCAGGTAATTTGAGTGGAAGGTTCTCGGATTTAGATGACTTACCAAACAAAATATATTTCGTTTTTTCAATATTTAATGAAAGTTTATTTGCTTCAAACCACTCATTAAGATATATTAATTCTGTGTTTACAATGTAAAAAATATTTTTTAAATTTGAGTCAGAAAAGAAAACATTCGTGCCATCAGCAAAAATAATATAATTAAGTATTTTTGAAGACAAATAAATATCATTAATATAAATTAAAAACAGCAGGGGTCCAAGTATTGATCCTTGGGGAACTCCGCAATTTATTGATTCAAATGGGGAACATGTTAAGTCATATGGTACTCCTTGTTTACGATTTTGTAAATAACATTGCAGCCACTTTAAATTGGAGTGAACTACTCCATAATTGTGTAGTTTATAAATTAAAATCTTGTGGTTGACAGTATCAAATGCTTTTGATAGATCTAGAAAAATTCCGAGTGTGTAACTGTCGTTATCAAAACCATTTAAAATTTGGTTGGCAAGATCAATTACTGCATGTTCCGTGGAATGGTTGTTGCGAAATCCAAAGTGTTTATCATAAAGAATGTTGCTTTCTTCAAGATAATTGTACAGTCTGTTGTGCATAATACGCTCTAGTATTTTGGAAAAACAAGAAAGTATGGAAATCGGTCTGTAGTTAGATTTTATTGAGTCATCACCGCCTTTGTATATCGGAATTATTTTTGCTAATTTTAGTTGGTCAGGAAAAATGCCGTTTTTTAGGGAAAGATTAAAAATTTTAAAAAGAGGTTTCTTTATAATATCTGAGACCGCTTTTACAACATCAGGGTTAACTTTATCCAGGCCCGCACTTTTATTTGTTTTCAGCATACTAATTGCTAATCGAAGTTCATCAATTAAAAGCTCCGACTCTTCCATGAAGGAATCAGATTTTTTCAAAAAAAATTTAAATGATTTTTTTCCCTCAGGAATTCCACCGGCAAGCATTTTTCCTATATTTATAAAAAAGCTATTAAATGTTTCAGCAATTTCTTTATTAACAAAAGCATCTCCTCTATTATCATCTCTTTGCAATCTTTTTGGAAGATTATCACTTTTCACAATTCCAACTCCTGTTAATTCTTTAATTACATTCAATGTTTTCCTTGCATTTCCAAATGTTTTATTAAGTAACGAAGAGTAGTAATTTTTTTTGGATTGCTTTTTTAATTTTTCAAAAGAATTTTTATATTTTTTGTATTTTATTTCATTTTTGTAGTTCTTTTTTTTTTTTAAATTTTTGGTAAAGTTTTTGTTTACTTTTTGACGACTTAAATGAGTCCTCTCGTCATCCACGAACTTAACAAATTTTTAGAATTAACAATTTTTTTTATTTTTGGAAAGGCCTTTTCGAATTGTCTTGTAAACATGCGAATAAAAAAATTGTAGCCATCATTAACGTCATTGCAATCAGTTAATAGTTCCCAATTTACTTCATGTAAGAGATCCCGAAACGTGGCGATTGATTCATTATTTATTTTCCTTACGTATACCGTTTTTGTTTTTATTTTATTCTCAAGGGTTGCAGAATTTATTATCAGAAAAACTGGAAAGTGATCAGTTAAATCTGTTTTAATAATACCACTTTGGATTTTAGTCCTTGTGTAATTATTAGTAATAATATTATCGATAATAGATGCAGTTGTTTTAGTCACACGTGTTGGCTTATTAATCATGGGAAAAACGCTATATTGCAAAAGTGTATTTATAAAATTCACGACTTGGTTATTAGCTTTATTATTCAATAAATTCAAATTAAAATCACCTAATAAGTAAACATTTTTTTTAATAAGCTTTGGTAGCAAATATTTTAAGTGGTTTTCAAATTGATTGTAATTACCGTTTGGCGGTCTATATATTGCAGTTATAAATTAAATTATAATTAAATCAAATTATAAATTAAAGGTCACCTTTCTTCCTGCAATATCAAAAACTTTGCGAAACATCTTTAAGGTATTTATTTGATTTTTTAGATCTAATTCTTTTTCTCATGATAAAATTCTCTTTTTTATATTGTAGATGAAGAGGTCTACAAAAGTTACAACTTGAAGGGTTTCCATTTTTCCAAATTTCGACATCTTCTACTTTGAGCAATAGAGGCACAAAAGCTGTACTAAAAAGATTTTCTTCACTTTTAAGTTCTATACTTGTGTTGCTTGTCTCGTATTTTTGTTTATAAATACTTTGGCTTGATGCTCCATCAACCCAAAGTATTTATAAACAGAAAACCAATCTTTCCATATAAAACTCCAAATATTTCGTTACCTTGACCACAATTAGGCATATCAATCATTTCAGTTATTCTACTTACAGTGTGATCTAACATGCTTTGAAGAGTACACTTTGCAGAAATTTCAGAAAAGTGCATATTCTCAGGATAGTATTTCAATTTTTCCTCGAAAATATCGTGCAATTTAGGATAAATATGCACATTGTGTACAAGAGCTGAGTTTTTGATCATTTGATATTGTTTATCGTTGAGATCTGTGTTCATTTTTAACGCAAGAGCTTCCTCTACACTCATATTAATGGGAAAGGTTTTATCCAAAGTTTCATCAACTTTTTCTATCTCTAAAACATTAGAAATATTGTTTTTTATAATGGAGGCTTTTTTTTTTCTCCAGCAGCATTTGCACTTTTTACAGAAGCTAAAAATAGAGCTTCATGATGTTCAGTGGCTAGTTCTTTTAATTTTTTTTCTTTTGCTTCGCTCTCCAAGAACACTCCATTGTTTATGGGGCCTTCCAGACCCAAAATGGATATTTTTATTGTTCATAAGATTTTTGATGCCAACGATTTTGTTTTTGTATAAATGTATCATAGTTTCGTAAACATTGTTTTAGTTTTTTCTTCACCTTTCAAATAAATATATCTGAAGCGACCTTCACTTTATTTAAGTTTTCTTTGCAATTTCTTCAGTATTTTTTATTTCATTAAGTAAATTCTTCCATAATCTTAATTTATCCACTCCTAATTCACGTATATTTGGGATAAGATGTAATCTTTTCATTGCTATCGTTTTTAAGAACCATCAATATAATAAAACTAATATATCAGAAACATTTTGAATTATATTATATATTTTTTTACTTTACACTGTTTAAAACTTTATTTTGTTATGGCTTTAACAATTATCACATTGTTACATCCTGTAAAAACACTATATTACTAAGTTAACTTTTTATTACAGAAAGTAATAAAGTTGTTCAGTTAAGCTTTTTCAAACATGTTGTACTTATCGAATAATAAATCGTTCTTTAAAATTGTCAATAAATATTTTAACAAACTTTCAAATAGTATATAATGATAAAAGCACGTTTTTTAAAACTATATTTAATATTTATGATTTAAAAACTATATTAGAGCAAGTAATACAAGTAAAAAATTAAAGTTTAAGTTTCCCGCCATTTTAACTTGTTTTGATTATAACAAAATACTTTCAAAAATTGTGGAAAACAAGGTTTTTAAGTGTTTAACATCATTTGTATTTCTTTTATAACTTCCAATACCGCAGGAGACCGCAGTAATTCTTTTATATTTTAAAAGTAGAAATGTTAATTAACAAGAAAAAATATATATATTTTTGGAACTCGGTGGAACATTTTTTTAGCTGATATATAAACCAAAAAAATACAATTACTTGCTGCCTTTTTTTTTCAAAAAGTCTTTAAACTTAAACAAAAAAATCAGACTATTTTTTTCTTTTTAGTAAATTTGAAATATATAGAGCCAAAAGATTATCTTCAAAATAAAAACTTTTATAAATAAATATACATTTTTATTTAAATTAAAACTACTCTTTTTTAGTTAAATAAAAATCTCACATTTTTCAGATTTTTTTGAAAATAATAACACATTTTTTCACTTCGTTTTACTATAAAGTAGAAAATAAACGTTTTATTAAAAAATTATTTATACTTTTGAAAAAAAAAACTATTGCAATTTAATATTATTTAAAAAAGGGCACTTAATTTAGAGAAAAGTTGTGAGGGGTTTATTACAATTTTTTTTGTAGTTTTGAGTCACTGTGCGCTGCATTGAAGTTGAAACTATAATGCTGTTTTGAGCAATTTTTATGGGTGTCGTGTTAAATATGGGTGGTGGGTGTCGTGTTAAATATGAGTGGTGGGTGTTATATACGTATATATGAAAAAAACAATTAATTAATTATAAGGTACCATAGGCTACAATGTTACGTGTCATTAGGTCAAAATGTTACGTGTTGTTACGTAACATTTTTTACGTAGCGTTACGCTACAAATAAAAAAACAATCCAAAACAAACATACAATGCTTTCAAAAACTTCGAAAAAAAGTTGGTATACAAGGTCAAAAAGATTATTATATTCGTACATTTGAAAATAGCAGAAAGTAAGAAATTATAATTGCACTTAATAACAATATTGGTTCAACAATGTAAGACAAATTTAAAACTGCTCATAATTTAAACAAAAACTTTCTGTTTACATTAAAGAAGATAATAAAAATAATTTTAATTTTGAAACACAAACAAGCAGTAAACTAAAAACTGCTGTGGATCAGCACCTATGAAATCATATTTTTTGTTGGATCAACACCTATGAAATCATATTTTTTGTTGGATCAGCACCTATGAAATCATATTTTTGTCAAATTAGAACATAAATAAAAGATTATGATTATGCAATGTTTTGAAATTTTCCTATCAAAGTTTATTAGCACCGCTGTCAATCATATATTAACAAGGTTTAAGGAACAGTGACCTTCGTGAACTCGAGAAAAAACGGAAGTAAACCGTAAGCATAAATTTATTGACCAGTATATTTGACATATATACCCTGCAAATAGTTATAAAAAATTGTAAGGGATAAATTAACAAGTTATTTAGAACAAACAATCTTATTTTGCTATCAACAACATGGCTTTTAAAAAAGTAATAGCTGTGTTACATTTTATTGAAGTCCTTATATTTTATACATAAAATAAAATATGTCGAATAAAGTTTTTAACATTTTTTTACATTTACATTGTAAAAGATTAACATCAAGATCAGGTGGTTAGTGGTGCTGAAAAAAAACTTGCAACTTAAAACAGAAAATAGAATATAAAACAACGTGTTATAACGAGCGATAAAAAACTTGACTTATTAATGTTTAGAGGTGTTAAAAGGTGTTTCACAAAGTTTTGTACTTGGACTATTGATTTTCTTATTATTTATCAATGATCTAACTTTAATAATTATAATAATAACAATATTAATAATAATAACAAAATATTATATAACAATATAACAAAATAATATAAAACAATTTAAAATTATTAACAAAACTAATAATAAATGCACACTTTGTGCAGATGATAAAATTATTGCTGTTTCTAATAAAAAAAGACTACAAGTTCTTGCAAGATGATATTGATGCAAGATGATAAACTGAATGTTCGAACAGGTAGATGATACATTTAGCATCGAAAAATATAAAATCATGAATTTTAGAAAATGAAATCAGAATTTTGAATAGTAAATAAAAGCTGAAAAATTTCAACAACTATATTATACTAAAAGATCTATAACTAGTTTTAATAAATTAATTTTAACAGTTTTAGAATTTTAGACAATTTTTGAAAACGTTTTGATAAATTAATTTCAACAATTATATTATAATAAAAGATCAACAACTAGTTTTGATAAATTAATTTTTCGATATTATTTTTTTGAAAAAAAAGAGCATAAAACTCTTCGAAGTGAAATATAAGTGAATCCTATCAGTGAATTCAAAACTTATCCTTGTATAACTTTTTTACAACCTATAGAATCTAGAATAGCATCAGTTTCAAAATCAAGTCAAAAGTCAACTTATTTTTAACGAGAAGTTAAAAACGATTGAGGTCGCCTTAAATCACTAACTGCAGCTTTGTAACAAAAATTTCGCATTCAACATGGTGATATAAAAGCGATAAAGTGTAGATGTGACAGTCGAATGGGAGTGTCTTAATATTTAAAATTAGATTAGAATATGTTGACATCAAAAAAGCAGCAATACAAGCTAAAAAGCTAAGCTTTTATAATTTTACAGCAAATAAAGCAAACAACAAAAACAACAACAACAGGAACAACAACAGCAACAACAACAACAATAACATCAGCAAACCAATTTAATTTAAAAAACTGTCGCAAGTTCTTGAGTCAAACTTCAGCAATTTAAAATAGTGAATGATAACAGTGTGAAAATTCACATTGCAATGTTCGACTTTGCATTGCACCAAAAACTGCTGCACAAATCACCACTTAATGCAGCCTCCTAAACCTCTAAACGAATCAACATCACAATAATATTAAAAAATGTTTTTTTATTATCTGGTTGTTTTTTTAATTGCTATTAATTTTTGCTCGTTTTTTAAGTTTGTTTTTTTTTGTTATGAAACGCTCTTTTTACTACCCATCGATTTGCATATTTGATTTTTCCATATGTAAGTTAAAAATATAATTCTAAACTTTTATGTAAGTGAAAGATATAATATTTAACTTTTTTTTCAGTTAAATAAAGTTTCCTAAAAAACCAAAAGTTTCATTTATTTGATCTTTATATATTTAAATACTGCTCGTAATTATCTGCAACTTAAAGAAAATAAAACTAAAAACTATTTTTCCATAAAAATTTATGTAATGGAAACTCTTAACTATTTCATTTGATAACATTTTACTTTACAAATCTTATTAATGTTTTCTTTTGAGTTAGATATTTAATTACAATTTAAGTAATTTTTGATCTTAATACGATTTATTTTATATAAGGCTTCGTTTTAATTTTTGTTTTAAATACTTTTATCTAAATTTAATATTGTAAAAACATAAATGTTGTGCAGCAATACTTGAAAATAAGACCTAATGATCTTCTGCGAGAAACCTTTTTTAAATTTTCTCTAACAATATTGTCTAATGAAAATATGTCATACCTAACTTTTACGCATTACAAATTTTTTTGCTTTCAATCTTACAAAAATATTATATTACTAAAATGTTTATATATTACTATAACATATATAATTTATGTATACAATTAAAATAGTGTATGTATATAACAGGGGTGGATCCAGCATTTTTTTTGTCTTTGAGATAACTTCCAGCCATGGAGCAAACTCCAAACATTTATATGTTTTGACTTATGTCAAATAACAATGCTTTGTAAAAATTTACGATAACTACAGCCTAGGAACAAAAAAGCCTTAAATTTGTCCTCCCACCCCTGCCCCAAACAAATGGCTTGATAATGAAATTAATTTAATTGACTGTATATCAGTCAAAATAACCATATCAAATGCAATTTCTCTATCTTTTTATAATTATTATCAAATAACAAATTCATTATTATCTTCTAGTTCTATTCTCTTCTCCAATTATTATTTTTCAAGAGTGTTCTTCAAGAGTTCAGTATTGACGTGTTAGCAAACTTCAAAAAACTCACTCTTCAAATGAGTTAATATTTGCTTCAAAAGTTTCATTAAATAAAAAAAGAAAAACAGAAAAGGCTAAAGCAATTAACAAAATTTAAACAAGAATGTAGAACCTTTGATGTTTTCTGGAGACGAAACGTTGTCGTTGATGCTAGATTCAAATATGATCAAAGCTGTCATCTCCATCTCCATCTTTTCATCTCCATAGAAGTATAGCAATTGCAAAACTTACAGAAACTTGCAAAAATTACAGAAATTGCAAAATAATTCTACCTGTATCCTGCATATAACAATATAAAATTGTCAAAGCTTTTGTGCTACCCTAACAACATGACTTTTACTGACTATACTGCAAGCATACCACTGTAAAGTTGTATGCTTGCAGTATAGTTAAATGTGAACATACAGCTCAAAGACTTTGTCAAGTTAAAAATGATGTTTAATGTATGATAGAAAGTATGATCTGGTATCTTTTCATTTTAAAGCTGGTTTTGATAACTTTACGGGCCAAAGCATATACAAACAAAAAAAACCTGTTTTTTTGCAACTTGAAAAAAGAAGAACTATTGTTTCTAACTTGCCTTGTTCCACTTTAGATTACCACATATGGTAGAGAAACTTTAACTGTTATTTAGGGAAATGACTTTTAGTTAAAAAAACTTTTTCTATTGTTGATTCTACTTCTTAATATTCCCGATCTTTAATATTTAAATTATAAAAAAAAAAAAAAATTTACAACTCGTTAAAGAAACTACTTTGAAAGATGAGACCTTTAATCTTGTAGAAACTTGTGTTCTGTTATTCAATGGAAAGTCTATTTAAATCAAACATTTAAGTTATAATGATAGTAATGGTAATAGTTACATTATGATGGACAATAAAGTCCATACTACTTCATACTGCTATACTCCATACTGCTTCATCGAATGTAACAAGCTCTAAAGTACAAGTAGTCAATATTGCTTTATATGAGGATGTTCACCTTAAGAAAAGAACAACATCAAAGACAACAACAAAGTTACAAGACTTCCCTATTCACCGGATGGGCTTTAATAATGGCAAGCAAGAAGGCAAGAAAGGGAGAGAAAGCTCTTGTGAAATAACAAAAAATGAATTTACGAAAAGGATTCCAACAACAAATGGGACTTATTTTTGATTACCCAAAATGTGGAGGATCTGGAAATTCAAATTCCCTTCAAATAAAGATAAAGTTGATGAAATTACAGGAATAAACAAAGAACTAATTGAACTAATTTGTACATAATCCTAGTTTGTAAATTAGGATTATGTACAAGTATTGTAATTGTAATTTATAAAATGGATTTCAAATAGATTAGTAAGCTTTGCCTAATTTGTCTGGAGACTGAAAAGCTTTATTAATGCCTGTACCATTGGTATGACATGTGTCAGAGTCTTCACAAGATATTAATTCATGGAGTAGGAGTAATTAAAAGTCTATTGTTGCCAATAGGTCTATTTAGTAAGAGAAGCTCAAGAAGCTAGAAATAAAGAATTCAGAAAATATAGGCAGCATCATTTCCGTAAAAATTCAAAAATAAAGATGTAATGAAAAGACTTTTATGTACATCTGATCCAGTTATTTCATCTTATAAAAAAACTGTTTCATCAACAAAAAAACCCTTTTAAATGTGAAAATTTTACGTTCTTGAATATAGATAAATCTAATTTATAATTTTTATTCGTATTTTTTTAAAATAAAAAAAATTTGTATAGATTTTTAAGGTTTTAGCAATAAATATAAACTTGATATTCATTATATACGGTTTGTATATCTAATTTATGACAGTTCCAATAAAAAAAATTAAAATGATAATTTTGGCATGAAAAATACGATTTCGCCTGTGTATAGGAGCAGCCACAAGATGTTGTCCATAAATTACGTCACGCAAATTACGACTGTTTTTTACACCCCCTCCCCTTCTTTGAGTGTGACGTAATTTATAAACAACCGCTAAACAGTCATAAAGATTAATTCAACGTCGCGCCCGTTATTGGCGAACATTTTTGCGTATCGATGTACAATTCAAGAGCTGAGTTAGCGGTGACTGGATTTGAACTCGTATCGCACAACATTATTAACAATTTGTTTGACGCTCTATCCATCTGAGCTTTTCAGCCAATTATATACTTTTTTATACCTGCCAAATAAATATTTTCAGTACTCTTTGTGTCAAATTTAACTGGTTTTTCAATCATACATAACATTGTTATATACTAGCAAAGAATAATCTACAAAAACATAATAAATTATATATCGTTTTCAAAAATGTGTAGCATTTTATAAATAATTTTAATACATAATCCACAGAAGATAATAAATAATCCACAAAACAATTTTTATTACTAAAACTTATTTTTTAGACTATGTGGAAAAAAAAATTATTTGTTTTTAAATTTTTATTTCTAACTTTTTATGAGTATTTTTTGTTTTACTGCAAACAGCAAGTTATTCATATCTTTTATAAACCAAGTTTTCGTTATTTTTTTCTTTATAAATAAAACTTAACCTGACATGGACTAACCCTAATCTTTTTTCCATTTAAGTCAAATTTAATCTGTTTTTACATCCATATTTTAATCTGTTCTTACATTCATAATACCTTAAAAAATTAAAGCAGCTGTCCACTTTAGTAATAATTACTATTTATAGTTTTTCTAGTTTATATAAGGTAATCTCTCTGCGTTGTAAGTTTCAACTCGTTATGCCATTAAGAAGCTGAGAAAATTATGTTTACTTTTTTATTTTTTTGCTTTTAATGCTAAATTAGCTTTAAAAAAATATTTCTTATAGCATTTTAATTTTATAAAACAGTATAAGCAATCGGTATGGTACAGTAGCTGCTGTGGCACAGTAGAATCTTATGGTTCTCAGTTTAACCTATGCTTTGGGACCATTTTTGATATTGGTAAGGAAAGATGCGTAAACTTAAATGTTCTTTCGTGGTGCTCTACGATATGAACGTAGGGAACACATTGTAGCGAGATGGGAGCAAAAGTGGCTTTTGCCCAGGGTTTTTTTTATAAAAACCTTTTTATAAAAAAATATTTTTTATATTTTGTTTTTTTATAAAAAGCATTTTTACTTTAAAAAGATTACATTTTCTATTAAAAAAAAGCGCTTTTTGGCTATTTTGCCCCCGGGCGCTAATGACCCTTGCAACAGCACTGCTGGAGCACCTGAATAACCATAAAAAAAAATTATAAATAGCTATAAAATTAGCAATCAAAAAATATCATAACTCTATACCCCTTAAGATAGAAAGCGAACTGTTAAGCATATGGGTTTATACTTAAAAGTAGTTTTGTCTATGTTCGAGAATAAAATTTTTGTATATTTTTGTAAGCCCTCCATGTTTCGAAGCAACAATAGGTATCCATGATAATTATTCAAATGGTTGAATAGTCAATGGTCAAGATTTTGGTATTTTATTTTTCATTTTATTTAAATAGTCTCTGACAACATAAAAGCATTCCTGTTATGTCCATTTTCAGCAAACGTGTCTATTAGAAAATCAGTTTCTTGATTAAGGTGTTTTAGAGAGCACATTCTTTTTAAACGATGTAAAAACCGATATATAAAAAACGATATATAAAAAACGATATATAAAAAACGATATATAGAAGATGTCTATGATATAATTATGGTTATTGTTCGAGTTAGGGTTATGTTGAACATTTAATTTTATCTATTTGAAATTTATATGCTCATTTTCATTGTGTTTGTATTATAAATAATTGTGTTTGTATTATAAATATATATATATATATATATATATATATATATATATATAAATATATATATATATATATATATATATATATATATATATATATATATATATATATATATATATATATATATATATATATATATATATATATATATATATATATATATATATACAAGAAACTGCAAACTAATTAATTACACTTTAATAATTTTAATTAAGCTATATCTTCTACTTCTATAGCTTATAGCATTAAGGCTTAATGCAAAAAAAGAGTCCTGTGTCATCGTTTTCTTTAAATATGTTTTAATTCTTTCCAATGTGCTGAAAAACTTCAAATATAGCATAACTACTGGGTATAATCATTATATTGCTATATAATAATCATTTATTAAAAAAGGTAAGTTACACCTGAATACACAAACAGAACAATTAGTTTTTTTTAAACTATTAACATTTTTCTTAATTTGACCATCTGTGGCTAAGCTTTTGTGGCTTAAACCTAATCTAGAGGAAAATGCCAAAGTTAGCCAAATAAACAGCCTATTCGTATGCCAACGTCGCACCAAACGTGTCGTTATGTTGTCCAAATAAAATTTTACTGCTGGCTCTGCGTTGCTATGCAACTAGCTTATAATCGTGGTAACATTTGGATTACGCATGTTTTACTTAGATTTTTTGCAGTGTTACTGTTGATCCTACGAAAAAATTCTTACTAAAAAAGTTATTAGTACGAAAGTCAAAAATTGTCAATAGAACTACTACTTTTTAGCATTAACTAAGTGCCTGGTGTTATTTTATTTATTTTTTTGTGGTTTATTCTTTTCCAGCTAATTACCTCTCAAAAATCATATACCAAGATTTGCAGAAATTGATTCAATCGCAAATCGCAAATTCAATCGCAAAATCGCAACAAAAAAACATAATCAAAAACTGCAATCAAAGAGTAAAAGTGTTTTGAAAAATAAAGAAAAGTATTTTCACGTAGAGCATGGATAAAAATTAAGTGAACTTTATTTCCAGGGCTATTGATAATGCTTTTACCATTCATTTAACGTTTTTAATATTTATTAACTGTTAAGCATATGATCGATTTTTTTTTTCCTTTGATTTTTTTTTTAGTTGCGTATTTGAAAGAGAACGAATTTTTCACTGTAAAACATCAAATTAATAATCAAATGAGCAAGCGCAGTCCAGTTTTTCATCCATCGCAAAACTTGTTAAGTTATCAATGCATTTTGCAGCTTACATTTATCTTGCAACTGTATTGCAACTGTCTTACTTTTTTAAGTTGCTTTTGTAATCTCATAATGCTCTTACTATTAGAAACGAATATTTAGTTTAAACATGGCACAGATATTTAGTTAAAACACAACCAAGTTTAAATAGCAGCTAGTAAGAGTTCCATAAAGTTTGGCCAAAACAAAGCTCAAGTTTAAAATAAACATTTGATCAACTGGTTTAATTTTTAATCTACGAATAGTAATAAATGATGTAATAAATGTATGAACACGTGTAATAAATGATAGAATCAATAACAACTCTTCGGGTAACTTTTCCCAGACTTACGTTCACCAGAATAATAATAAATTAAACTTTGTATACTTTTCAAAGACTTAAATATTTAAATAAAATGTCAAACTTTTCATTTTGCCAGCAAGTTGAATTAGTCATCTTATAAATAACGAACATTTTTAAATGTTCATTATTTAAAAGACTCGTTCAACTTGCTGGCAAAATGAAAAGTTTGACATTTTATTTAAATTTTTTTTTCTTTTTCTAAATTTTTTTTTTTCGTGTCAGATAGCTAGACCTACAAAAATCTCGACCTACTTAGTTGTTCTACAAAAGGACATCTACTAAAAAGAGGAACTAATTTTTAGATAATCTACTGAGGCCTAAATTGTTTTTAACCGATTTATGACGTTTTCGTTTTCGACCGATTTATTTTTCGACCTATTTTACCGATTTTCATTTTCAATCGATTTGAGAAACTAGTTTTCAACCGATTATCTGGTCCAAGTTTTTAACGAAAAAAATGAACAATCAAAAAGTTTTCTAAGTATTTAACGAACCTTATATCTCCCGATTCTGAAGACAGCACTTTAACACTGCGCCAAGGCTGATCAAATTTGGATCGTATTCAAATCAACAACAAAATATATAAAATGCATACCGGAAAGGCGTAGTTGTAAAACTGAAAATACAGTAGGTTGAAAATTAGGCAGATCAAAAATACAATAGGTCAACGAATTAGTAAGTAGGAAAACTAGTTGTACATATTTTAATTAGGTGTAAATATAAAAATCAAAAAATGTCGGTTGAAAATCAAAAACGTCATAACCTTCGATTTACGAAATTTCAAAATTAGGTTGGGTTTTAAGACACCTTTTTTTGAGATTTTTACAATTATTAGATTTTAACAATTTTGACAGAATCTAAAATATATGATTTAGTTTGATTAGTTATTTGTGAACTTTCAATATTTCGACTGGGCTTTTTTTGCATGATTTTTTTTTCAAGATTGTTTTATTTTGTGGTGTCTTCAATGAAAATACGCAAGGAAAATTTTTTCTTGTTTTAAAAGGTTTTTTCCGAAGCCTTGAAATAACTTTAAATTTATTAAGGCTTAAAGAAAACTTGCATGCTTTTGTAATTTTCCTAATTTGTTTTATTTTTATTTCTTTATTTTAACAGAGAAATACGTATCTTTTTCATATCGCACAGCGGGTCGGATATTAAACATATGGTGGACATGATGATGACGGATATTAGACATATGTTGGACGTGATGAAGACGACAGATACTAGGCATATGTTGGAAAATATTATTTTGATTTTTACCAATGCCTTTATTAACTCGTCATCTCTGTCTGTTTGTTTGTCTGTGAGCATAAAATCTTGCATTTAATTTTTGAGTCACTTCTTGATGATAGATTTTCTTCAAATTTTGCATACTTTCTTCAAATTTTGCGTACATACTCTTGCTTAATGACAATACAATATTCAATAATTAGTTTGTAATAAGTCAATTAATTTAGTTGTTTTTGATAAAGTTTATTTTTTATATGGAAGAAAAAAAAAAGAATTTTTAAAATAACTATGTTGATTGTTTTCATTCTTGTTCGCGCGTATAGCATATTTAGATAAGGCGTTGACTTCGAAAACGGAATGTCTAAAGTTCGAGACCCGCATCTTCCTGGAATTTTTTGTTTTTAAATATTAATATAAATTTTTGTTAAATAAATGCTAATATTAAAAATTATTCAATAAATTTTATAAATTTTTAAAAACGCAGATTTATAATTTTTTAATTTCAAATCAGTAAACTTCTTAAATTAATGTAATAATTTAAAACGCAGAATTAAATAACAAACTCTTCTTTGTTTATATTGGTGTAAAAAATGTCTTTTTTTCAATTATAAAATCTATTGTCTGCACATTCTAGATAAGTAATATGAAAACGTTTTTATTATTATAAAATCCACTGAGTTCTAATAATAGTACATTACTATGCAAGTAATAAACTAGCACTCTTCGCTCGTTAGACTTTGTTTGCTGTTTTCATTTTAACCTGTTTGCAAGTACATTGTCCCGTACCACCATCATATCAAGTCTTGCATCTAAACGTCAGTTTAGTAAGTTTCTTAAGTATTGTGATTAGCACAGGAGCTTACACATCACACAGCCTTTTAAGAGTGTGTTTTAGAAGGTCTTTCCCAGAGGACATTGGAAGTTCTATGTCTGACATTGGACGTTCTTAGACGTCTGTTAGACGTCTAAGAACGCCCAATACCCTCTGCGTTTAGCAGTATGTGCATCTGCATGAATGTTCTTGGGAGATCTTTTGAAGATCTTATATCATTATATAAAGGATATATGTAGCACTTTTTATCTTCAGCTCTATTTCTTAGAAGTTTTCTTCAGCACAATTTCTTATTGATAATGGTATATGGATTTTAATATACCATTATCAATAATTATTGGTAAGGCTCATCACGTTATGCTAAGGCTTCATTACGTTAATACTTCTTAGCAGCTTCAATGGAGTTTTTTCTGAAATTTCAGCAACTTTTTTTTCGCAGTCTTGTACTTAAACTTCTTTTTTAGTTTCCTGAAGTAATTCGGGACTCGATTAACTGTTAATAACATCGATAGGTTTTCTTTATTTTATTTTAAAGAGCAACATGGCCTTTCAACCTCATTAAGTAATGATGTGGCATTTAATGTACTGAAGTTGTATTAATAATCTTGTACAAGCCAATTTTCAAAACAAAGTATAATCATTTGCTCAAAACAAGTATAATCATTTGCTTGAAACTATCCATAAACTTTTACAAAGTTTTTGCTCTCAGAATCATCTAACTTAATATCAACAGAAACTTGAAGAGTTAATATTGATGAAAAGAGTGGTAAATCCTTAGGAATTAGTTTATTTTGTTGTATAAGCACGTGAAAGGTTTATGCGGCCGTGGCGCAGTGGTAAGAGCGCTTGCTCTATAAGCAGGAGATATATAACCAGGTTTAAAACGAGCTTCGGACATATTTTCGCGTCACGGTAAGGAAGGTAAGGAAGTGAACTTTCTGGTTAAATGCACTTCCGCGGTGCTCTGTGAAAAGACTATCAGGTCTTCTTGGGGCACCTAAATAATAAAAGAAAAAAACAAAACAAAAACAAAAAAAAGTTGTACATGTCACCAGATTTCATACAATTTTTAAAGAAAACAAACAAAAAAAGTATTAGGCAAACAGTAAATTTTGTATTAAATTAAATAACAAACAAAATAACAGGTATCTTTTTTGAATGAAAAAAAAAAAAATCAACTTTAAGCAAATTATATAAATTAAAACTCATATTTTTAAAATATTAAAGAAACTCAAAAAGAGAAATTAATTGCAATATAGTTCAAACAAGTTGTATACATATTGCATTTTCCAAATTTGAGCACTTAATATAGATTCTCATTCTCCCTAAATTATATCACAATTTTTGTACAAAGTAAATGTATTAAACGTTAAAAATTTACCTCAATAAGTAATCAAAAGCTAATTTATAAATGTGTTATAAATACTGATTTTCAGGCGCGATTCTAGAAATAAATTAAGGAGGAGGAAAGGGGAGGAAACCCTTAAAAACTGCGAACTGTTTTATAAAAAAAAAGTTTCTTAAAAGTAAAAAAGTGCCGACTGAAATGTGTCAAATGACAACTAACTGAATAAGTTCCTGAAAAACCGAGTAAAATCTCGAAAATCGCCCACTTCTCCTCCGTAGAATTGCTCCTGCTGATCTTTACCTTATTTATTATTTTTTTTCTTTAAGCTAAACTTTTAAATAGTTTGAGTATATAAACTAATCCCCTATTAACATAAAATTTTAAATGTTACTGTTTAATAAAAAGTTTTAATAAAAATAAAAAAGTTCACGTTTTTTCTAAAAAAACAACCAAGTTTAATTATACATGGAACCGCAACTGATTTTTATAGTTTTAAAAGATACTATTATATATCAAAACAAGTTTTAAAATAGTACAATGGAGTATAATGAATATGTTTTATTTTATAGTTTTGAATATAATAAACATATTTTGTTAGGTTTTTTTTTACTACATAGCCCACTGTGCATTGTTGTTGTGCAAGGAACTTCCACAGAAATGTTTGCAGCAGTATATTCTTTTACTTTTCTTACCTTATACCTTTGTTTAGCTATTTGTTTGGTATTAATATATTTGAGTTAGAGTAAAACATCTGAACTAAGTCATAAACGCAGGTGTTGTTAATGACTGCCAGAAAAAAATTGTCATATCTGTTCACAACTTTGTCCGTACCAATCTATTTTCAGTTGATAAAACTTGTTTTCAGTTAATATAATTTTTTATAATAATTTTATACAAAAATAATAATTTGATACAAATTGATCACCGATTTTTGTAGATTTATCTCAAATTTTTAAAATAGCTAAAAAACACAAAAACTTTCCTTATACTAGTTACAGTTAGAAAATTTCCACCAACTAGTTTTACTAATAATAAAAAATAAAAATGGCAGAAAACTTTGGTTTGAGTTAAGAATAAGGTACATACAGATATAAACACTAATTATAAAAAAGCTCTTTCTTTATATAATATTTTGACGACTGTTGGGTGCTTCTAGCATTTCATTTTATCTACTTTAAAATCGGATTTAATCCTTAAAGATATGAACTGTTCAAGCTGTTTTTAGATTTTTAAAGTTTTAAAGTTTTCGAAGTCAGAATATTTAAGATAATTTTTTTTTGATAAGCAGTTTGAAAAATTAAAGATTTAGTTTCTATTAGAGCATTTTCCTCAAAACATTGTTTGAAAAACAGTAAAGTAAATTACCAGTCACGTTGAGCCGGCATAAAATAGTTGTGGTGTAACTCCTACCCTTCCCTAGGTTAGTAAGTTGGCAAACTTATATTTTAAAAAGCGAGTATAACATAATACGGCCATATTTAATCCTTTTAGAGTTGACAAGATAACCCCCTCGTAAATTCTCCAATTTAGGCAAACAATTAAAAGTTTCAGCCGTTGTTCGTACACACCTTATACTCAATCATAGCAGTTTCATAATAAAATAATATTTTAAAACAAAGAGACATACAAGGCATTGTATAGTTCGCTAAGATATTAGGTCGCACACTTAATGTTAGAGAAATCAAAACTCACTTAATATCAGTATATATATATATATATATATATATATATATATATATATATATATATATATATATATATATATATATATATATATATATATATATTAAGGTGGTTCTAAAAACAACTTTTTCTAAAAATGACTGCTGGCACCCCCTGAATATGTTGTATATAATTAAAAAAATGCTACATTTAAAAAAATTTTGAATAAAAAATATTTAAAGGGGTTGCTACCGACCCTCGAACATTATATAGGTCCCTAATATTATTAAAAAAAAAGTTTTTCAAAATTATGTCATGTTGGGTCTCAAATGAAGGGAAATTATATAAAAATTTTAAAAATATTAATCATTTTATAATTTAATTTTTATTTTAGATTTTAGTGAACAAAAAGTTACGTTTTTTAACTATAAATGAAAAATATGGAATTTAACAAGATTTTTTAATTATAATTTTTTTTATCTATGTTTTTTTATAAAATGAATATTATTTTTGAAATTTGTATATGATTTTGCTTCGTTTTTTTTTAATAATATTAGGGACCTATATAATGTTCGAGGGTCGGTAGCATATATGTGTATATATATATATATATATATATATATATATATATATATATATATATATATATATATATATATATATATATATATATATATATATATATATATATATATATTTATATATAAAAGAATTTTCTGAAAGATTTTGTTTTGAAAAATAAGCAAATGAGCCATAAAAAGTTATGCCATAAAAAAGTTGCTTTTTATTTTATAAAATAACCTTTTCAACTTTTAGAAATTTAAAATTTGAGATACACTTTTCAATTAAAAAGCCTTTCAGAAACTTTGTGTAAGTACTTTATAAAAGTAATTAAACTATTTCCTCCAAAAAGTTTTGCTTCAAAATTAACAGCCTTTAATAAAGTTTTATAAAATTTTTAATATCAATTTATTATGCAAAATGTCAAATTTGAGAAATATTAAGAAGCATTAAAGTCTTCAAAATATCTTTTACTTAATGGAGTTTATAGCTCGTGTTAGTAAGTATCATCTCAATGATTAATTACTAAATTAAGAACAGTTAAGAATTATTTTTAGATAAGCTTTATCTTCTGACCGGTTATTCTGAAATTTAATAAAAATTATGTAGTTTTAATTATAAATTGTAGTTTTTAGCTACTTTTTTTTTGTCGATCAATTTATTTGCGACACCACCCTCCCTCACACACACACTTTCCATTTGTTTGTGTCAACTCAGCAGTTACATTATTATTTAATACTTTACCTCCAACAAATTTCTTTAAAAACACGTCAATAGAGTGTTTTTAAACGATCAAGTAATCTTATGCGGAAGCTTCAATTGAATAAATTATTTTAAATGATTTTATAAACAACGGGAGCCAAAAGAAACATGTTTCTGAAAAAGTATCATAATTGATAAAACAGATAATAGGCCGGGGGATTTAAAAAAAAGCAAATCATTTTACTCAGCGTTTTTGGAGTAATTGTTCTGCTTTACGTGAATAAAAATTTGAGCAAAATCGCTTCAACTTTTACTCACGTAAATTTAAGTAATTTACTCCAAAAACGCAGAGTGATTGCTCAGCTTTACGTAAATAAAAACTTAAGAAAAACTACTCAAGTTTTTATTTACGTGAAGCTGACCACTTATTGAGTGAAAGCATGATTTTAAACACAAATGAAATATGTTCATACAACTAAGAATTAAGTTAGATTTTCTCATGGAGCGTCATATGTCAAAATAGCAATTTTTTGTTATGGTAAAGTACAAATGTTTACTCAAATCAAATTAGGCGGTAAATTTACAGAACTTCATCCTAACAGCGTCCCAAGAAAGCATAAATTTTATTGACGTAAGGAGAAATAAGAAAAACTAAATCGCAAACACGATCAAGTATTTTTTGCTTTATTCTGTTGATTTGACATAGTAGACATTGATTTTACATAGTGAACATTTTTTTTCTATTTCTTTAATTTTTTAGCAATTCCGGTAAGAAATTCGACATAAGTCATTTTTAGTAAAATGTTTGTTTAACCAAACATTTTACAATCCAAAAATTCTCAAAATTTTAACCTGTTTAAAAAGATCAGTATGTTTTTTTTAAAAATTACTAGCTAAAAAAATTTCGCTTAAGTACTTGGCATAGAATTTATGTATTTTTTATATGAACTTTAATTGTAAAAACCCATTAAAATCTTTAATACAAATTAAGCTTTCTCATAACAAGAAATACAAAGTAAATCAACCCTATGGTTCATTTTAAAAGATATAGGTTTTAGCCTCTAAACTGGTTAATTAAACTAACCTTTTAGAATCTAAAAAAGGAATTTAATGAAAAAGTGCAATAATTGTGTTCAAGAATTTTAAAGAGCGACTTTAGTAATATTCTATAATATTATGCTTATCTTTAACTTCTTTATCAATTGAATTGTTGAAACATTAGATTATTGAATAATAAAGTTGCCATTTTGGCAACAGATTTATTTTTAAATTTATTTGATAGTTGTTCAACTATCTCCACTTCCCAAAAATCTCTACTTCTCAACATTCTCTACTCTTCATTTATTTCTACTCCTAAACTAGTTTTATTATTGAGTCGGACAACTTTATTTTACTGATTAAAATTGTATATGTAGTCATATATATTAAAGCTAAAAATAAGATTTTTAAATTAAAGATTATAAAAGAAGTTTATCGAGCACTGAATGAAAAAATATCAAAACAATTAAGTGAAGCCTCCAAGACTTCATCGACAATTTGGTCTAGGGTATGTATAATTTAAAAACAAGTTTGGTATAATATGAAGTTTAAATAAAACGCAGTTGGTAAAATACAAATGCAAGTAAAAAATAAGAAAACAAGTCGTGTTACAGCTCGTTACGGCATTAGCATGCTTAATTGCTTCTTTTATTATAGCCACCAATTTTAATGGAAACTCTAGTAATAAATCTATAAGCGCTGTCATGAAAGCAGCGTTTAATGAGGCGGATTCCTATTTACTGGATACCAACTGTTTAATAAAATTCAACACGCTTTTTTTAATTGTTAAAGTCCGAGAAGATGTAACAGTCTTATCTTAGATCACTGTGGAGAAGTATATAACCATAAAATTCACGCCTCCTTCCTTACCAAAATTGTTTAGCTGACAACAATAAGAATCGTTAGGTATCTGTTAATGGAGTCTAGCTTAATTTTGGGTATTCATCAATGAGAGGTGTTGTCGCTTTAATATTGAGAGTAAACAGAAAAAGTTTAAAAACCTTTATATACTATTTAAATAACTACTATTTACAGAAACATTCAAAAAAAGTAAATTATTTATTCATGAGTAGTATTTTGAGACTATCGGACTGTCTCATCATTAGACTATAAAGACAAACATTTTTTTACAAAAAACTTTCTAAACTCATTAAAAGATAAAATTGTATTGACTTCAGGTTGGCTTCTAAACAAAACGCATCATCGGTTTTTATAAAGTTTATGAAGTTTAAGAACAAAAGTCCGTTAAAATTCATATCCATTGGATCGCGTGAGCTAAGTTTTTGGTATAGTATCTCAAAGACTTTCTTAATCATTTTATTAAACATATTAGAGGCCAACTTATGCATTGTTCTAAAATAAATATAAAAATGTATGTATTTCCAACAAATATTTTTCATATTTATCTATAAGTTGCAAGAGAAGCGCTATGTGGAATAAGAGTAATAATTAAGGTTCATGAGCTTTTAAACAAATCAAATCTTTCTATCTCAAAAACTATATATGATCTATATATCATATACCATATACAAAATGAGTCATCATCTGTTTCCATAAAAGGTAGCAATCCTTATATTTTTTTGATTGATGGAAAATCTACTATTTTTATTGACTGAAGTCGAGTCATCCAAACAATAGGGTAAAAAAATAAATTAATTCAAAATATTCAACTCGTGTATTTACATAACTATTTTTTATCAAAAGAGGCTCGACAGGAATAAAATTTATTAAAAATATGTAAGGCAAACGACATTTCAGTTGACTTTAACGAAGTTCAAGTTTTCTTTCATTTATTCTATCCCACGAGATGTTCAAAGCTTATGTGATAATTTATGAACGGATAATATATTTTAAGTAAAGTGAGCTTATTTAAAACGGATCTTGATTTTTTTAAATTCCTATACTCTTTGATATTTTCCAGATCATATTTCTGCTGTAATTTTAAATGACAGGTTTTCATATATATATATATATATATATATATATATATATATATATATATATATATATATATATATATATATATATATATATATATATATATATATATATATATATATATATATATATATATATATATATATATATATATATATATAAAACTTTTGTTATTAAGCATTATTATTAATAAAATAATTCCTTAAACTTGCATTAGCACCCCTAAATTCGCTCGACGTGGGGCAGCCTAACCACGGCACTGTATTATTGTATGTACGTAGTCTTATTATAGTATAATAAAACTACGTACATTACAATATTATTGTATTTTTTTATTCTTAACTTATACACGATAAAAGGTGTAATAATGTAAACTTTGCTATATTACTGAATAATAAAACAAAGAAAATTGAGGAGGCTCTATAATATAAATGTTTATATATTTTGAAGAAAAAAGAATAAATCATTTATATTGCTGAAAAATCTTGTCTACATCATTTTTATTAAATAAGGTTGCGTAAAAAAAAAATACTGTATTTAGTTTGAAAATAAATACAATGTAATTGCTGGAATAGAATTCCCTTTTACAGGAAATTCGTAGGAAAAAAAACGATTTGTAAAATGCGATTCAGTTAATAAAATATCGAGCATTTCATATGGTTAAAATTCATTTTATAAAAAATTAAAGTTTCAATCGATTTACACAAATAAGCTTGAGCTGGAAAAGACAGTTGCGCAAAAAAAAAAAGAAGTTATAACTCAATTTCGTTCGTTTGGAATAGTAATCAATACGAGTGAAATCCGAGTTAATTTTTTTTAATAAGCAAAACATTAAAAAAAAAAAATGAAACAGCAGAAGATCAGAATAATAAACGTTTCATTTTTTTTTGTTTCTGGGATGTAAGTAAAGTCAATATTAGGTTTACTAAACGGCTTAAACGAGTAAAGCGATTTACATGCAAACGCATTATTATCAGAAAACTGGTTGTTTTTAAAAGGAGTTTTAACTGCAATATTTTATTTAACTATGTGATTACTTTTTTAAAGTTTTTTAAAAATAGCGTAGGTTAAAATAGTAGCTAAAGTATAACATATTAGGTTCATAGTACACAGATATGCTGAAATTTTTTTTAAAATTTAATTTTATTCACTAGATATTTGACCAATTTTTAAAATATATATTACATTATTTTATTTGTTACTAATATTATAATAAACAAGTCTAACGTAACAATGGAAAAGCAACCATATCAACTATAAAAATAACATCATCAATATTATAAATAATAATTATTATCATAGTATAATAATTTTAATAGTAATTTTTTTTAAGTATTACACTATATGATTATTTTAAATTCATATTCATTAAGTTATGTGAAATAATTTTTAGATGATTTATATACTCAATAAATTTATTTCAAGTATAGCATTAATTTTTTGTTAATATACATTTTTAAATTAACTTTTTCTTTATACATTTTTTAAGTGTTTATTTTAAATTTGTTAAAACATTTGTTTGGATCATCAAACAAATAACAATAAAAAAGTGTAAATATATTGAAGTTTATTAGAATAAGTTAGTTATTCGACGGTATTTGTCACAATTGTATGAAAATAGCTTTTTTTAAGTGTCGGCTTTATCAAGATTAAGAATTTGATTCATTTTTAATAGCTTTATTAATTTAAAGTATATTTTTGTTTTATTTTTTTGCAATTTTCAAAGTTTGTGGAAAAATATTAAAGTGATAACACCACTAAGTGTTTGGAGACTAGCAGAAGACTACAAAAGTAACTAATTGTAGCCTAAAACTTGCTGTTTAAGGCATTGGAGGTTATATTGTTAAAAATGTAATTAAATGAGATTAATCTATTGTTTTTAAAGTATAATCATGCTCAGGTTAAAAGTTATGCAAGAGATGTAATAGCTAAACTATTCAAAGTTCTACTTTGTTTCTTGCATAAATTTTTATGATAAAAATGTTTTTCAATTAAAATTAAAAACATTGTAGTTCAACAAGAATATGACATATATTCAATTAGATACTTTATATTATATTTATATACTACATATTATATTAATTAGATACTGTTTGTAATATATATTTCAAATGAAGAGTAATATATGTATATATATATATATATATATATATATATATATATATATATATAATATATATATATATATATATTTATATATACATATATATATATATATATATATATATATATATATATATATATATATATATATATATATATATATATATATATATGTATATATATAGTTTTTGTTCAAAGTAAAAAAAAATAAAGACAAAAATATATTTGTAAAAAATTTTTTTTTCAAGCACCTTATCTTATTTTTAGATTCAATTGCATATATATGATTGTGTGTATGATTTCTTACATTTTAAAGACTTTTCTATGGTAAGTTTATATTAAGTACTTTTTATGATATATTTACTTATATCGATATAATTTTCTCAATAAGTTAAAAAAACACTATTTGGATAGCTAATAGAATAATAGCATCAATAAAAGCAATATATCACAGTTAATGGTCTTATTAAAAATACTCTCTCTTGTATATTTTATTTATTTATTTATTTTTTTCAAGAATCTTTACATTTATGTACAGCTTTTTTGTCGTCCTTGTACAATGATTGAATGTGTATCTGCGTATGCATGTGTGGGTATATGTATGTGTACAAATGTGTGTATATGTGTATATATGCGTGTTGTGTGTTAATATGTGTGTGAATGTGTATGTATATGTATGTATGTGCATATGTAGATAAGTATAGATATATTTAAATATATCATTGTTATTATTATCATTGTTATTATTATCATTACCTTTATTTTTATTAATATCATTATTTCTATTAATACCATTATTTTTATTAATATCATTATGTTTATTAATACCATTATTTTTATTGTTATTAATACCATTTTCATTATTATAGTTATTAAATAATGTTATTATTATTGTTAACGCTATGATTTTTAGAGTTGTTATTATTTTATTCTTATGTTATTATTCATTATTATTAGGTGTTTATGCATCATTAGTAATTATATTACTATATCATCCTTGAATTGTAAAATCATGTAATTCAGAATATATTGATTGATTGGTTGATTGATTGATATCAAGCCATGCTTGTTGTACTCTACTTTTTCTCGTAATAAATATACTTTAATTTCATGATTATAAAAGTTATAAAAGAAGACAAGGATAAATTGATAAATTTTTTAATTTTATTTAAATTGATAAACTGCCTGCCTAAACCATAATCCTCAGTTGATGTACAGTTGATGTATGTTGGTTCAGTATGGCTATAGCTAAAAAATTAGCCAATATATACACACTCCAGTGCACTTATGGCTTAAAAAATCAATTAATGAAAATCAGTTTTATTCTGATTAATTTTCAAAAAAGGTCACCCACAATATAATATTTTTAAAATTATATATAAATAGTATTTACATGTAATAGCATTATGACTTTCTGAAGTCTAGAATTTTCTTAAACCTTATGGAATTTTCTTAACTATTTTAGAAATTTTCTGGATTATTTTTAGAATCTCTAAAACTTTTTAGACTTTTCTGGAGTCTTCTAGAAGTTTATGGAAATTAGCAAAATTTAGACTACGTAAGCCAGATTAAGCAATGCTAATAATAAATGAATCTGTATTTGTCAAATGGCAGTCAAATAATATAGAAGTACAATAGCACTTATATTTATTATTATTACCTTTCAGAAAAATATTCAAGTATCATCTTCAATCATAATGTCCTATTAGAGAAGTTTTACTACTGAAAAATATGAGGCAATCAGAATCAAGAATCTTGTACAATTTTTTAAGTCACATTGGTAAAGAAGAACTGTTTCGCTAGAAGAAGAATCACTGGAAGATAACAGTAGGGTATTACTCAAATCCCAAATTGTTGGTCAGTATCTGTTCCTGGGAAAATTCATCAAAAGGAAGCAATTCGTAAAGCAAATTGAAAAAGAAGTAATAAGTTTATGGCAAAAGAAATTGAATTTTTCACAAACATCAATTCAAGTTGTACAGGCAAAACTGAATCAAGTCCTGAAAATATATGATAAATGTGTTAAACAAAGAAAATACGGTCCATTGAAAGAAGTTTTTAGCATCAGAAAAAAAGATGGCGAGTGGCTTTGCAGTGATGAAAAAAGATTGAATCATCTTCAAATTAAAAGCAAAACAAAAAATGCAACCAAATTAGTAATATCTTCAAAGTTATCAACCAGCAAAGCAGCAACCATTTGTTGACAGTTATCTCAAAATGGAATGGACATTCAGACACCTTCACAGTCTGGTATCTTCAAATCAACTTTTAAAGAAGCTGTTAAACTTGAAGAAGAAATGTAGAAAATGCGACATTTAGGAAGCTGGTCACTGCACTTTGTTGGTTAAAATATTAGTCACCAAGAATATGATGGTTAGTGTTCAAGAATAAACAAAGAGAAGTGATATTGCTCAAGAATAAGCATTTATAGTTTACTTACTTTAAGCTGTTAGAGGTCAGCAAAAAAATTTAACACAAAGGGGTTACTATAAAAGATAGAAACTAGGTCGGTAAAAAGTTTCTGAGTTAAGTTGCCATAATGTTGCTAAATGCCGACTCTAATTCTTAGGCATGATACAATCATTTATATGCTTACCCATTGTTTTACATTATTTTACATTATTATCAATTTCTTGTTATTTACTTTTTGTTTTATTAATTAAATTATCATACACATTTAAATTTGCATTTGCTTTTATTAAAGCTATTGCAAATTTTAGTGTGCATGAAATGTCCCAGATGATGTCACACTAAAAAAGTTATCTATAGGGCTTCAGTATATACATTGACAATGGTTTAGGTTTGGGCAGACAAAGTCTAAGTTTATTTTGTTTGTTTTTTTCATTAAATTCTTTTTCATTCTGCTTCTTTTTTTTGTGTGTTTATTTGAAACTGTCTAGATAAAAGTGAGCAAAATATGATTGGGCAATATCAGGAATGCGGAGACCCAAAAGGGCTCCGGCTTTATATCTCTACTTTTCCCAAGTCTGTAGTGTCCAAAAGCTCAAAATATGTTTGTTGACTTATTATATGCTATAAGTAAAAAATTCACGAGATTTAATGACTTGAAACTTTTTGTTTTTAAGCTCGGAGTCCTGGAGTCCCAGAGTCCTTGCGGCTATTATACCTAAGGACTCCGGGTTCAAAAAATGATTGTTCCTCTTACCTAAAAGTCTTAATTTTTTTCCTATTAGTAGTCCATAAACTTATTTATATTTTTATACCAAAAACTAGGAAGAAGTAATCTTTTTGTGCCTTTCATATCCGGAGTCCTTTTTGGGACTCTGCATCCCTGAACAATATATATATAACAGATATATATATATATATATATATATATATATATATATATATATATATATATATATATATATATATATATATATATATATATAAATTGATTTTAATAAAAAAGGCAGCGTATAACTATTTTTAAAATATATTGCAGATATATTAATATAATAATAGATAATAATATATTAACGATATTTCGTTGACCTATTGTGGTCAGCGTCATTATGTAATGAAAAAATGTTACAAAACAACACAAAACCTACAGTTTAAAAAAGAAGACATTAGAAAGAGTAAAATCTAAAAACCAAACAAATAATATAATAGTGACGTCAATTAAAATTTTTGTCAAAATTGGTCACCAAGCTTTTGTTTTCACATTATCCCCATCATCTCTATACAGAACAGTTTGCCCAATACCTATCTTGTGTCGAATTCTTGCTTTATTTATCTCCAGGGATTCTTTAACTTCTTATCCTGTATTTTGGAATGACTGCCAAGGTTTAAGGATTCAGCCAATCAAAAGTACAACGGCATGTTCTAGAATGTTCCGTGGCTCCTGAACACAAAAAATTTTTTTTTTTTAGGCTCTATGGTATTCTGCACTTCTTGAAATGATTTTCTTTTTGGTCTCACCAATATATATATACTTCTGCATGAACATTTAAGCTCGTAAACACCCGGGTTCGAGTTCGATGGTAGTTTTGTTTTGTTGTTGCATATTATGTTATTTAAATTGTGAGGTGAAGTAAATATAACTCTGATGTTTTGTTTTCTAAATTCTCTTTGGAGTTTAGGGCCAATAATAGGTATCCAAGGTAGTTTAAAAAACTGTTTATTTAATTGTTTAGATGTAGTATTTTTTGAAACGCGGTCTAAATAGTTTTTGGTTATTTTAATAAGATTACTTTTGTTATAGCCGTTTTCTAAAAATGTATCTATGAGGAAATCAATTTCTTATGTGAGGTGTTTTTGGAAGCAAATTTGTTTTGCTCTACAAAGAAACCCTTTAAAGACATCAGTAATTATGCTTGGGTTGATGTTAGAGTTTGGTTTTATTTGAACATTGGTTATTGCATCCTTACGGTGTATTTGAAATTCATAAAATCCGTTTATTGTATTTGTAATAGATATATCTAAAAAGTTAAGTTGTTTTCTTCCGTTTTCAAGTTCAACACTATATTTTATGGGCGGGTTTTGTTCATTTAAAGTTTTAAGAAACAGGTCTTGTTTTTCTTTCGAATCCAAGTGAGCATGGGTATCGTTTACATATCTTTTGTAAGTTATTGCTTGGAATGAATTAACAAAGGCTATATTAAGGGCTCTTTTTTCTACATTTTTCAAAAATGATTCAGCCATGACTACCATAACGATAAACTGATTGGACCTGAATTAGGTAAAACTCGGATTTTATCTTTGTTTAAAAAGTAACACATGCTTAGTGAAAGTTCAATTAACTGGTGTATATCTAAAAGAGTTAATTTAGTCCTATTTTTTAAATCCTCTAAATCATTGTTCAATATGCTAATAATAACCGGTATTGCTTCATCGATCAGTACAGATGGATATAAATTTACTTCATCAAATGAAACTTGAATTTCATTAGGGTCTATCTTTCATTCTTTAGCATTGTTGACAAAACTACTTGAATTAATTAGTCGAGTTGTATTTTTATTTAATGTTGGTTCAATGATTTTAACCATATACTCTAATGTTCCATAAGGTGGTGTATTAATAGTGGAAACAACAGGACACATTGGGTAGTTTTTTTCTGGTTTGTAAGCTTTACCCATTCCATAGATTCTAGGTGGAACGCAATCTGATGGATACATTTTAAAGTAAATGGCATTGTCTAACTTACCTGTTTCCTTAAATTACATAACAGTTTTTGAAATTTAGTGGTGAATGTGGGTGTTGGGTCGTAATCAATAACTTTACTATTTTTTATTTTTTCTTCTAAATTATCTTTTGCTACATTTTCATTTAATAAAAAGCAAAATCTGCTCTTTTGTCAAATGGATATATCTTCAGATGTGAATGCTTTTTTAGGTTTTGTAAAGAAAAGCGTAGTTGTTTTGTTAAATTTTCTTTTAATTTTAATTTTAAAGAACTAGTTAGGATTTTCGAACAGTTTTGTTAAAGAATATAATGTATATATGTATATACATATATATATATATATATATATATATATATATATATATATATATATATATATATATATATATATATATATATATATATATATATATATATACATTTTAATTTTAATTTTAAAGAACTAGTTAGGATTTTCGAACAGTTTTGTTAAAGAATATAATGTATATATATATATCAGGCCTTGTTAAGAAGCGTTACACAGCTCGCATTTTGCTTGCGAAAAGGCGATTTGCCTACGCGCTCAGCAGTTTTGCGCTACGCAAAAACTTATATGTTTTAGAATATTTAAATTATCTTTTGATTATCGTTAACGTGACGTTTATTCAGAAGAAATAAAGTCGTAAGTAAAAGCATTTAACCGCAATTGTAAACTAATAGATTTTTTTTGTTAAAGAAACAGTTTGTTTCATTTTTTTTTTTTTTTATTATTAAAAATTAGTTAAAAAAAATAAAGTGTTTAAGTTTTATCTTAAGGAATTAAATATATAAATTCCTTTTAAATATAAAAATTATTTTTAGTCATAATAGTTTAAAAAATACACGATTTATTTTGATGTAAAAATTTTATTAATAACATATTTTGTTTATTGTTAATTCAATAACGTAAAGTTTTAATGACGTTCATTTAATTTATGAAAATAAATTAAATGAACGTCATGAATATGTTATCGGTAACTGATAAATAACAAAAAAAAACTCTGTTTAAAAACATTATTAAAAAGAGTTCACAAATTAAATAAGAAAAAATTTAATAACAATTGATAAAATAACCAAACACCAAATGTAAAATCATAAGAATATAAACAAATATTTTACGTTTCATGAAAAAAATATTTTTTTCAAAATAAAATTTAGTTTATATTTGAAAAAAATAATAAAAATGATTTTTTTAATAAGAACTTTGATTTTATTTGTAACTTTTGTTATAGCGAGAAAAAAAAAAACTTTTTGTATGATTTTTAACGCGTTAATAAAATAACTTTAATTACAATGCGGTACTTGTAAAGACGCTAGTGACGCAATATAACTTCTAACGATGCAAAATATATTTGCTGAGTTGAGTTACTTAAAAATGCGTTACGCGTTTTCGCTACGCAGCGAAATCTCGTAACAAGGCCTGATATATATATATATATATTTATATATATATATATATATATATATATATATATATATATATATATATATATATATATATACACATTCTTATAGTTCAGGTCTTGTTAAGAACACAGCTCACATTTTACGTATGAAATGGTGATTTGCGTACGCATTTAGCAATTTTATGTTAAACTGAACTTATTAATTTTGGTATTATTCCTTATTATTGTTATTAGAGTTATTCCTTAATATTGTTTGTGATGTTTATTCAAAAAATATTAGTTCGTAAAAAAAATATTTTTTTTAATAAAAAGGTTTTGAATTAAAATATGGTCTCTCGAATGAATGCAAAATAGTAGGGCATAAAATGTAACATATAGTTTCAAAGGATTGTAAAATAGTTTTGCAATGTAAAGAAATTTCATTTATCATCTACTAATAATAATATTATGTAGAACATAGTAGATTAATCCATCATTATGTAGAACGTAGTAGATTAATCCATCATAGATCAAATACAAAAAAATAAAAACACTTCTCATTTTCATAAAAAGTGAGAAGTGTTTTTGTTTAAGAGAATTCTTTTTACAAATATATTTTAAATTTTTTGTTTCTTATTAACTCAATACTATGTAAAGTTCTTTTGGCATAATTTATTTATAAACATAAATTATGTTTACAAATATCTTGTTAATTGATATCTATAAATTTTTTATATTTTTTATTTAAAATATTACATAAAATACGTAAAAAAATAAAGTATATAAATAAATTGTGATAAACGAACAAAAAGTTATGCCATGTATAAGATTGTTTTAAGAAACAAATTATAAGAAAATATAATTTTTTTCTAATACTAAATATAGATTTTAGTGTTATTATTAGTTTATGCTGCGCCTGGTATCACAACCAGTAAGTGTGGTTTTAAGCACACTATGGCAGCTGATTTTTGTGATGGTTTGTCTTCCATCAAGTCTTGCTTTAAATGAATTTACTGAAGTAGCCTCAACAATATTTTTGGCAGTTCATTCCATTAATTTGCAGCTTGATTTATTAAAATATTTTCTCTGAAACTATGTATAGAAATTTCTATGGAATATTTTTAGTTATGGCCATAATAAAGGTATACCAAAAAAATAGACTTTGTTGTTTTACTCGAAGCTTGCTGTCTCCATGTTAGCCAGTCTCTCAAAGTCTTTAAAATATACATCGCAATCTACAGATTTCATAATTTATTCAAAAGCGTTTAATTAAAAGAGTTTTAGTAAATGACGTCATTGTAGAATTTTTTTTCTTTTCAATCAATATTATTTGTTTTTGTTTTATTTGTTTTTTAATATAAGCAGTTATTATCAATCGTATGACTTTCCTATAAATTTTTTAAAATTTACGTTGATCACCTTATTATATATTCTGAATATTTTTTCGATTTTATCATAATGACATTTTACAAATTCTTAAATGTTTAATTAATAAAGAATTTTGGTAAATACATAATTTATTAGAGATGTTTGCTGAATTCTTAAATTTTTAGTAATATTTATAGATTTTACACTTAATAAATTTACAGACAGCTTTTTATTAATTAAAGCAATAATTAATGTTTTATGGCAATAATTCAAGACACATGACAATTAAAATTGTCAATGTGTTGCATCGCGCGTTAAAAAACATATTATATTTAATATTTATATAATTTATATCAGATTTGGCAAGTATTTTACATTAAAACTTGTCTCTTAAAATAACAAATCAAAAAAGCTACAAAATTGACAATAAAAAGTTTTTCATTAAACAATTTCAGTTTTAAAATTTACTTGATAATGCTACACTTTCTTGCAATCTTGACCAATAATTGTTCAATTTTAAAAATAAAAAAAAATAAGCAATACATGTTTTAAAGAATAAATTTCATTAAATATATTCTCACATGATTAAATAAGAATTTTGAGAATACTTGTACCCGAAAAAAAGTTTAGCAAATGAATGCTGTTAATTAAACTTTCATAAGATTTCAAAGAACTCTTTTGCTACCGGCCGTTTTAACAAAAAAATTTTACACTGTGACCGCACATTTTTTTGAATAAAATTTGGATGGCATAACATTGGCAACTAATTAAAGTTTAAATAGTAAATCTCTTTAAAAGCATAACAAACTATGTATCAATAGAAAGCTAAACGAATGAACTTTTTAATTAAATTAAAAAAAAAAAATGATTTTAACACACATTATTGAACAATAAGATATGCAATGTGCTTAAAACCATTGTTTTATAAACAATAAATAAAACATTATGTCCAAAACAAAACTCATTTAATGTATAAAAAGAATGTTTTTCTTCAAAAGACATTTTTAATTACTTAGCTAAATACTTATACACTTCTACGAGTTAAATTTTACAGCGTTAACACTGCCTACTTTTAGAACTAAATTTATTTATATAGAAGTTTTTTTTAATTAAGGATTACTCAAGATTTTTTAACTTTGTCCAGTGATCACATTTTGTAATAACACAATATGGTTTTTATTTGTTCTTGATTATGTAGAGAATTAATTAAATCTTAAGAACAAACAAATTATATGTGTTCTAGAGTAAAAGTTTATTTACAAAACAAGGTAAATTGTGAAGCATACTCATATGCTGCTACCAGTGGCTTGCAGTCAAAATTTGAAAAATCCAAACCTGCTGTCAGTGGCTTGCAGCAGTATTAAATAATACAAAATAATTTTTTTAACAGAATCTCAATAAGGGTAAAAATCATTTAATAACAATAAATATAACACAAAAATAATTTAGAGCAATAGATGAGCTTAAAATTCTGAAATATTTTATTTATATTCTTAATGTGAACTTATCGAAATTTCGAAAATAAAATAACTATAGAAATTCTACAGTAACTTATGATTAAAATAAAAACTTTTATATAATAATAAGTAACTAAACAAATTCTTTAGTAATCTATAATAATAATTTCAAAAAATCTTTAATTTAAAAAAAAAAAATAATTTTTAGATTTCTTATAGAAATTCTACAATCATGTCATTTACTAAGACTCTCTGGAATAAAATGTGCTTGAATAAAGTCTGTAGATTGTGGTGTATATTTTAAAGACTTTGAGCAAAGCAAACTTCGAGTAAAATAACAAAGTTTGTTTTTCTTGGTATACCTTTATTATTTAGTTTTACTTAAAAAAAGGCTGCTCAAACATTTTTTTAAATTATTTCTCTTTAATATGAACACAACTTGCCTTGGCACTTTGGGATCCCTTAAACAAATGAGGGCATTCTAAGACAAACAAGTCAATCTTCGTAGCACAATTTACTGATTGAAGCTATTAATTTAGTGGGATTACTTTATACCCTTTCTAGATAAGGAGGCGATACTGGTGGTACAGCAAACTCATTAAGTTGTGGAATAAATAAAAGGGTGGGTTGGTGTAATATGGATAGAATTTTACATATGTTTTTTTTATTATATTATTTTTTTAGTTAATAACCACTATAAAAACTTTTGTTATTTTTCTTTACATTTAGGGTGTATACAATAACTTCACAATGAGTAAAACAAATATATTTTCATTAACTAACTTACTAATCTTTTTTTAACAACACCTTTCATATCTCCATATTACCCCACTGGTGGGGTAATACGTATACTTATATATAGTAAGCGACCGGGGTTGATATTTGACCAGCGCCGGGGCCGGCTTTGATAAAACATAGCCGGGGCCGGGTTTGTGATCGGGGCTGCATTTCTATTGATATTCCTTATAAATATATTATTGTTATTTAAAATTCATGATATATTTTATATAAAGGTATATATATCATCTCATCGTCATCATCATCATCATCATCATCATCATCATCATCATCATCATCATCATCATCATCATCATCATCATCATCATCATCATCATCATCATTATCATCATCATCATCATCATCATCATCATCATTATCATCATCATCATCATCATCATCATCATCATCATCATCATCATCATCATCATCATCATCATCAAGCATACAGTTGATGATGATGATTAAGATAATTATGATGATGATGATGATGACAATGATCATCATCATCATCTTAATCAGTGGCATCATTATCATCTTCTCTGATACACACTATAAATATAATTACTACTCTCATACTCTCTCTAAGATCATTGCTTCTTTTCCTATCTTTTAAAGACACCAAATATCCATCTGATCTACTTTGTTCTTTCTTATTTGTCATTGTAAATATTTATGAATTATGTTATATTTGTATATATTATTTTTGTGACTTTTTCTTATATTTTCTTAAACTTTCATAACAAATTTTAACTTGAACAAAATAAAAAAAAACAGCAACAACAACAACAACATCAACAAAAATCCAGCCCCGGCTAGTAACCCCTGCAAATTGTGTTTGTTCAGCCGGGGCCGGTACCGGGTTTGCAAAAACCTCTGTTTTTAGCTGGGGTCAGCGCCCCGGTCACTTACTACTCATGACATGAGTAAAAAATCCTGCACGTAAACTCTTATATGTTTTGTCAATTATTTTTATAAAAATAAAACATCATTTTATAAAAATTGCCTTCTCCAATTTACTCTCATTTAGTTCTAATCTATATAAATATTTTGTAAACAAACAATTGTATACATTAGTAATGTTAGCAAAGAATAAATTTGAAGCGGAATCATGCTCTGAACAGAAAAACTTAGTTTTAGTTACTAGATAAACTTTAATTCCTCGAAAAATGTAAGTTTCAGCGGTATACTTTAAAAAAAAAAAAATATTTTAAACATTAATAAAGATTTCCAGAAAGTTACAGGATTGCAATATGAATCATAGAGTCACAGCAATCGTTTAAATGCAGTTCATGCACAGAAATCACGCACAGGAGTTGTGATTTTTTTATTTTCATGAAAATAAATTGCTTTTATTTCAAGTTAGATATTATACTTTTACGACTCATATTTAATATATTTTCGATGAGAAATGGCAGTCATCAATGATTTCTAGCTAGAGTACACAGCGCTGGCCAGAATTTTTGACGCAAGAGACGTATATAACTACTTATGTGTGTTGAAGAGCCGCAATGAATATGTTGCTATGCCAACTTTAAAAAAAATTATTGGCAAGAATTTTTAGAATTTTTTAATGGAAATTGTACTTTATAAATAAATTTAGTATGTACAAAATTTATGTTTAATATTTAGTTTTTGTTAAAATAAAGAATGTAAAAACTGTTCTTTAAATATAAACTTGGCTACAGAAATTCTGATACCATTTTATTTATATATTTTAAATATATCTATTTTACCCCACTATTATTTTACCTGTTTATCCATTTTACCCCATTTTAGAATTTTGTTTATTTAACAATATGGGTTAGAGAACTTATAAATTAAATTTTACATATTGTTACATCACGGTCCAACTAATGAATATACATCATTAAACTTCCATAAGTAAAATGTAATGTTTTTTACATTTTTTTCAAAATAACATGTTTTACATTTTAACTATTCATATAAATTAAATATATATATTGTTAATGCAAAAATAAATAGCTAATTATGTGTGTAAACTGTTGTTAATTTTCAGGTTTTATTCATTCAATAAGTATGGAAGGAATAAGTTATCTATATATACTATGTAATAGTATGTATAGATATATCAGTATTACCCCAACTATCCATATTATCCCACCCTACCCTAGAGATTTTAACAGTTCTGCATCAGTTCCAATAAAAAAAATTTTATTATGGCCAATACATGATTAGCTTTGCTTGCACTTGAAAATACTTGATTTTCCCACTTCAAGTTATCTGAAAAAATTACTCCTAGGTCCCTTTTTGAATCTAATGTATTGAGTTTACAATCATTTATATAAATTGGTTATCTCTTATTTTTATACCCAAAGTGCATAATTAAACATTTTTCAATATTAAAACTAAGCAACCAATCTTGTTGACACGATTTTTGTGTCATTAGAGTACAATTTTGAAATATTTTTCAGAGACTCAGTAACTTATATGAGTAATAAATCTTTCAAATTTGATTGGTTTATAAATTAGATAGCGCAACTTCAAGACTTAAAAGTTAACATAAGCAAGATAATAATATTGTCAAACTAACAATAACAGACTTTAATAGTTAAGATGCCTTTAAAATGCGGTTTACCTCTTTGCAAGTCAAACTATCACTCAACTACAACAAAAATGTAATTTGTTGTTGTTGTTAAAAAGAACAGATTTTATTGTTTCAGACTATACAGCAGCATGTCGACTGCATTGGCCTGATGATGTACCTTTTGAAAGCAGATATAGGAAGCAATGGCCATTAAACCCACTATTTATTTTTAAAAATATTCTGCCTAGTTGTTTACCCACACCAGAAAATCAAGTTAGAAAAACTGTAACTTCAAGCGGTTTTTAAAATATTTTACCAGAGGAGTCAATTATTCTATTCGAGCACCTTGAAAACACCTGAGAAAAGTTAGTGTAGGTGAAGTTTTATATACTCCAGATATTATACATAGTGTATATAAGTATTTTGCTATGCGACAAAGTTTATACAATTGTTCGTGTATTGACTACAAGTTGCCAAGTATACTTTAACATGATTGACTTCAAAAATAAGCTCAACAGAAGACCTAAATTTCATAAATAGTATTTTTATGAATTTGAATCCACGGAAAAAAACTTCCACATATTTAATTGACGAGGTTTAGTTCAAAGCGTCATTACTTTACCAGAGGTACTTTTTTTGGTCATGCAGTAAACTAACCTGAGACGTTAGCTAAAACAATTTTATCATTTATGATTAAATATTTTTCTGGAGGTCCAGAACTTATATGTAGAGCTCAACCTGTTGCAAATTTTTTCTCAGAATTTCGTTTTGTTCAATGTCAACAAATTGTTGATACAATAAGTAATATTGATAATAATAAGACACTGGCAATAGTTAATGGTGGTAACCGTGTAAAACAAAGATTTTTTGAAATGTTTAAAACAGTTGATAATAAACCATGGTTAACAACATCAGATATATATTTATTATATGATCATTTATATTTCTTAAAATCTATATGAATCAATTGGTTGACAGAAAAGACTGGCAAGCTTCAATTTTTGAACAATGGAGAACTGGTTTTATCTAAATGGAGTGGTTTGGAAATTGTATTTAAAACTGAGTGCAATAGTCTTTTTAAACTCTCTAAACTTACAGCTAAATAAGTTTATCTGAAACCAATAGAGAGACCATCTGTAAAGTTTTGTTTGTCTGTTTTTTGCAAAGAAACAGTAACTACCATAAGAATGCATCCAGGATTGAAAATAAAGCATTTGAAGATACTGCTAAATTTATTAAAAGAAGAATTTCTTTTTAAAATGTTGTTAACGTCGAAGCATCTGGTGCTGGTATTTGGTTTAGAAATAAATTATGTAGAAAAATCTACTCAGTTGGTGACCAACATTTACAATTGCTACGAGATTTTGCTGAACAACCAAATTTTATAGTAATGCAATAGCGCATACATGCTATGACTTAATTGATTTAGTAGAAACTTTGTTGAGTAATGAAGCAAAGTATATCTTATTAGATTGGTTTTCAGCAGTTCCATTTGAAAAAGCTTTTTCTAAGCTTTGACAGATATTTTCATTATTGTTGTTTAATATATAGTTATATACATTGTTATGGTTCTGCATTATATTATTTGAAGTACCAAAAATATAATTATCTTTTAACAATTTTCTTTTTATATTTCTGTCTTTATTAGAGATTTGTAGTGAAAAATATAGGCTACCATTACATCCTACCTTATATAAAAATATATTAATAAAGTGACAAAAAGTTCCAAAAAAATGAGAATAAAAAAAGATCGACTGGTACCGCCCCATGGTACCAGACGACCAAATTTTGTGAAGGGTGACTAAAAATATTCCTTTGATGCAATTAAGTTGCCCGAAAGGGAGAGAATTGATTTTTATCAGCAGTTCTAGTTTTTTTAAATTCAAAAATTTTTTAAAAAATAAAAATAAAAGTGTTTTTAGTATAAAAGAAAAGTAACTCTAAATCTAAAGTAATAACTCTAAATCTAAAGTAATAATGAAACTATGTTTTTAAAGTCTCAAAATTTGTTTTTCACATTTTCTATTATTAATTAGAACATAAGATAATAGTACAGGCATTTAAGTGTATTTAATAAAATACTTTCGAAATAAAAACTAAAAAGTTTTATCCTTTAAAGAAAAATACCATTTTATTTATTTTTTACAAATTTTACTTAAGGATTTAGAGATAAAATAATAGAAAAAAATTTGCCAAAAAAAAAAAAAAACTTTTAGACTACCATTTCACCTTACCTTATATGAAAATATCAATAAAAGTAGTAGTTGTTTAATTGGCTTTTAGTTTTTATGGTGTTTTGTGCGTTGTCAAGGCCTGTTATTATAGAAGGCCCTGTTTTAAATCAATAGTTTTTTTTTCACCTTGTTACAAAACTTCTAGTATACAAAAGTGTGTAATGCTTTTAAAACAGTATATAAATGCATTACGAAAAACCATAATTAAGCCTATTGGCAAAATTATTTTAGAGAATTTTTTGATTAAACTTTATGTAACAAATTTATGAAAAGATGATATTTTTAGTTTTAAAATTGGTTTTTTTATTACCAAAAGTTTTTTTATTATCATTAATTTTTTAGATTTATCTTAGAATGAATGTCAATTATAAGTGATTAACTAGTTTATGAGTAGTAGGCAAAGATTTTGTTAAAACCAAAATCTTAATAGAAAAATTGTTGATTATTTTTTTTTTTTTGACCGTTATGAAATTCTCCAATAAACAATTGCTCACTCATTTAAAAAAAAAAATTGTGAGAAAGCAAACTTATGACGATAATGTTGTGTTATGAATGTTTTAATTTTATAGATATTTTTTTATATAAAAATATTTTATAAAAATACAGACTTGAAAATTATATAGACATAAAATGCTATAGAGTGTCCGCTTTGATGACATTAAAGTTTTTAATTGGAAAATTATTTTCATGGCGGCACTTTAGGGCAAGCTCAGTTCGTTTTTTAGGCAAATTTTATGGTGACAAAATAATGTGATTTTTTTCTGTTCATAACTCATAAATTGCAAAATTTACCTACAAGTTTGAATAACTCCGCTTGATTTAGAATATTCCATTTTAGTATAGGTTCTAAACCTTTATTTTTAGATTCCCACACGAATTTCGAAAGTTTAGCAGAGTTTAGAGAGCTTTTCATAAACAAAAGAGTTTTTATGTTTATACCACCTTTTTTTGAAAGTTTTTTTAGTAATTCCAATTGTATAATACCCTTCTTCTTCTTGCTGAGTTTTTACGTTGCAAATATAAATAAGGTTTTTTGTAAGGCATTTTGGATTGAGTGGGTATAAGGTGTAAGGTATTTTCCATTGAGTGGGCATAAGGTGGTTTGTCAGCAATTGCATAATTGATTGGCATTTTCACAAGAATCAAGTATTTTTATTATGAGAAGTAATAATACTCTTGATGTTTGAAAGGCAGCTATAACTAACCTTTAAGTTGTTCCAGTTAAAAAGTTAGTGAAATTTATGGCCTTCAGGGAAACATTTATCAATTGTACTAAAAAATGTTTTTGGTATGTTTGTTTTGGCATTGAGTGAATAAGGTGGGTTAAACCAGATGTTTCTTATTCAAGATTTAGTATTATATTTTTGGATATTTGGAATGAAATCGATCTTGTCTTTGAATCCACAATAATTGAGAGTGTTATTATAAAATGGTGCGGCTATATCAGAACCTTCCTTGCTTGAAGATATATTACTTACTAAGATATATCGAAGATATATAACTTTTAGTTATGTAATTGAAACATATCTTAATAATTATTTAGTTTTCACGATATTGTTTGCTCTACCAATTATATAACATGCTTTATTGAGCACTCTTACTGGAAATAATAATTCCTATAATATATATATATATATATATATATATATATATATATATATATATATATATATATATATATATATATATATATATATATAGTTTTTTTTCTGGGAGCATGGGGGGGGGGTGTCTTTGTGATAGTCTTCTTATTGCCCCTCCCTCTTAGTTGAAACCAGTGTGTGACAAAGATTTTTAAATGTCACTTTGTTTGTGTTCTCCTGGTTTTACCCGAAAATAAGGGGTTGGTTTAGCATTTTGTTGTAAAAGGTATTTCTTTGAACATATGGTTTTGAGGTGGACATACTTAATTATTATGCTAAAAAAAACTATTTTATAAAATATTTTAATAAATTTTTAAGTTGCAAATATTACCCTTTTTGTAAATGTTTTAAACTATTTGAAAATGATTTAAAGTATTTTAAACATTTAGTAACTATATTTTAGTAGTTTTGATATTAATAGTTATAAATGTGTAAAATACTTTAAACAATTTTTAATCAATATCTACAAATAAAGTAGTATTTTAAATTAAAATTTAAATAATAGTAATAATGCTTATTAAACGCTTATGTCTTGTATTTAAATAGTTATTGTCGACATTATAATATTTAATATAATATATAGACTATAACTATAAGAATTCAAAACATAATAAATCTGTTTACTATCATTTTAATTTTCATTTCGATTTAAATATTAGTAATTCTGTTCATTTAAATTTTACTTATGGGTGATAAGTTTCACAGTGCTTTAAGTACGCCTTTTATTAAAAGAGATAATTATAGCAAACTTAATGATTTAAAAATTTTATGACATATAATTTTAAAAAATTGCATTCGATAAGTATTTATTTAAAGCGCCTTTTTAATTAAAAAAAAAACTCTTAGTAAATGTAAATTATATAAGTTTCATATACTTATGATTTTTTTAAAATTTAAGACATTAAAGTTTAAAAATAGCTAAAAATTTTATTAAGTTATTGTGCAAACCTATTTAAAGTTTTAATGTTTAGCAAACAAAAAAAACTGACATTAATTGTGTTTTTGTTAAATATTTTGTGCAGACTGGTTGACAAGAAAGTGTTGCTCAACTAGAGTTAGAAATCGTTTACTGATTTTTGTAGACATTTTTGCTAAATGGTGAGTTGTACTTTTTTTTTAACATTTTTGCTGATTTGTAATTTTTTTGATTTTTGACTTTTGAATTCGTATTTAATGGCTGATAATGGCCTAAGAGGCATGAAACTTCAAGTTCCATATATTGTTGTTTTTCTTCATTCTAGTTATATAATGCTCTATTTTAAAATTTTAATTAAATTTCTAAATTATTGAGCACTGTTCCACAATCAAAAATTTTGTATTTTAATACACTATTAAACTTAATAGCAATTTTGTCTAATGCTGATGCCGATTGGTACAGATGCTGATGCCTTGGCCCTAAGTTTGAATATGTGCTATTTTCTTTTTTACTAATAGGTAAATAAGGAATTTTTTCAAATTTAATGTTAACGGTCAATTTTATTGCTTGCTTATATATTAAAGTTTGCTTAATGCTTAGTTGCAAATTATATGAATTATATGAAAGTTATATGAGTTACATGAAATTATATGAAAAGGATTGCAAATTATATGAATTAGGAAAGCAATATGAAGGAAGCGAATTCCAAAGAACTGATGTTCGAGGAAAAAAACTAGACAAATAAGAATTTTTGGAGCATTTAGGAACAGTCACAGGAAAAGGATGAGACTTAATTGAATAACAAGTAACACAAGAATGAATTTTAGAAGATAACAAATGAGACACTAGCTCTTTAGAGCAGTGCCCATTATAGTAGGATTATAGTATTTGTAGAAAAGAAAAAAAGAAGCAACATTGCGACAATGTGATAATGGTTGGAGGTTGGCTGCGAGAGCAGGTCCAACTACGTTTACAATGCATTTTTGCACCTTGTCTAAAAGAAAAAGGGTCAGATATGGCAATAGTGTTCCATACAAGGTCGGTCTTGAGATTTATGGAGATAGAAATTAGAATCTGAAGTAAGAAAGTGTTGAGCTCAATAAAGAAACCTTAGCAGATGCTAATTTTGCAACAGATTTGATATATGGTTTCCAAGAAAGATCAGAAGTAAGAGCTGATCCTAAAAAATGAAGAGTGGATGACTCATCGAGTACATTATCGTATATAAATAAAGGAAGATCTAAATTATTGCGATAACGATTGTCTGAAAAAATTTGAGTTTTATCTGAATTAAAGTTCCCCAGCCATTGTGAGCCCCATGCTGTAGCAGAAGTGAGATCCTTTTCAAGCTCAAATGCCCCCTCTAAACAATCAGAGAGTGTTGACTTCTTATCACGACAAGAATGAATGGTAGTATCATCAGCGAACAATACCACCTTAGATGTGAGAATATATGGAAGATCCTTAATGAAATTAAAAAGAGTATAGGGCCAAGGATTAAATCTCGAGGAACCCCTGGAGTTACAAAATCAGAAGAAGAGTGCTGTCCATCAAGGACAACTTTTATACTACGATTGGAAAGGAAGGATTCAATAATCTTAAAGATGTTACCAGAGACGCCATAAGAAGAAAGCTTATGGAGAAGACCAGCATGCCAAACTTTATCAAAAGCTTTAGAAATGTCAAGAGCGATTGCCTTAACCTCTCCACCTTTATCTAATGCACGATAAAACCTATCAGTTATTACTGTTAGCAAATCAGTTGTAAAATGAGAATATTGAAATCCACATTGATGATCAGAAAGTAAGTTATTAGATTCAAGATGAGAAATTAAGTGTTTGTTAATTAAAGATTCAAAAATCTTGCTTATGATAGGAAGAAGACTAATGGGACGGTAGTTAGATGAATCAGATCGCTCTCCAGAATATTTGAAGATAGGGATAACAGATGCCGTTTCCAGCAGGATGGAAAACAAGACTCTGATAAGCACTTAATGAATAGTTTTGAAAGTATAGACAATAGTTCTGGTATGTATATATATATATATATATATATATATATATATATATATATACATATATATATATATATATATATATATATATATATATATATATATATATATATATATATATATATATATATATATATATATATATATATATATATATATATATATATATATATGACTTAGAAATAATGACTTAGAAATAAAAGAAGAAATAAATCAACAATGAGCAAAGCAACTAATAGACTAACTCTAATAGACTGTTTTAATATAGATGAAAATAATGGTTCAAAGCAATTTTTAAATTTTGAAAAATAAAAACATCATTTTAAACCTATATTGTATAGTTTGGATATCATAAGTCATATTATTGCTTTCCTAAATTATAAAAAGACATTAATTGCAGGGAGCTCTTGATAAAAACATTTCAACAGATATTTAAAGGTTTAGTGGTTGCAGATATGTCTACATAGTAGCTAAGGTTTATACATGCGTTTTCATTTATGGAATAATTATATTTTTGCATACAATATAGAAATACAAAAGTAGAAAAACTATATTTTAAAAACATTCAGCATTGGCTGATGGTTACCATTGGCTAAAATGTCAATGCATCAGTAGGCCAATGCCGATGCATTGGTGCACCCCTAATATATATACATATATATATATATATATATATATATATATATATATATATATATATATATGTATATATATATATATATATATATATATACATATATATATATGTGTGTGTGTGTATATATATATATATATATACATATATATATATGTGTGTGTGTATATATATATATATATATATATATATATATATATATATATATATATATATATATGTATATATATATATATATATATATATATATATATATATATGTATATATATATATATATATATATATATATATGTATATATATATATATGTATATATATATTAAGGTGGTTCTAAAAACAACTTTTTCTGAAAATGACTGCTGGCACCCCCTGAATATGTTGTATATAATTAAAAAAATGCTAGATTTAAGAAATTTTTGAATAAAAAATATTTTAAGGGGTTGCTACCGACCCTTAAACATTATATAGGTCCCTATTATTATTAAAAAAAAAGTTTTTCAAAATTATGTCATGTTGGGTCTCAAACGAAGCAAAATCATATACAAATTTCAAAAATAATATTCATTTTATAAAAAAACATAGATAAAAAAAATTATAATCAAAAAATCTTGTTAAATTCCCTATTATTCATTTTTAGTTAAAAAACGTAACTTTTTGTTTACTAAAATCTAAAATAAAAATTTAATTATAAAATGATTAATATTTTTAAAATTTTTATATAATTTCCCTTCATTTGAGATCCAACATGACATAATTTTGAAAAACTTTTTTTTTAATAATATTAGGGACCTATATAATGTTCGAGGGTCAGTAGCAACCCCTTAAAATATTTTTTATTCAAAAATTTCTTAAATCTAGCATTTTTTTAATTATATACAACATATTCAGGGGGTGCCAGCAGTCATTTTCAGAAAATGTTGTTTTTAGAACCACCTTAATATATATGCATAAACTCGTTTAATGAATTGTTGTGAATGATTGAAAGTCTTGTTTTTTAAAAGGCATGACCTTTATAAATTTAAATATTAGTTAAAAAAAAAACAAAGTAGCAAATTTACATTGAGCTGAAAATACCTTACGAACAGTGCTCTGGCTAAAGGATCAAAGCCCCTCCCCCAACCTATAGGGCCAACCTATAGGGCCAACCTATAGGGCCAACCAATAGGGTGTTAAAATCCTAAAGACCTTCCATTACCAGGTGTATTACTAGAATAAATATCCTTATATTTGGATAAGGACAACTAAATTTGCAAGCCCTGCAAATTGTCTAGCGTGGCTAGCCTCCTTGCTTAAAAACTATGCATAAAAATGTAACTTGGGCTTAAGATATTGTTTTTTTGAGTTCTAATTTTTTAGTTATAAGTCTTGGAAAATTTTGTCATGGAAGTAAATATAGTTCAAACACTAAATTTTTTTATTACAATAAAACGTGTAGGCAGATCAAAGTTTATTACAATGTGTCAGAATTATGGCTTCTAAGTTGATGATGATTCTTTGAAGAAATAATTTAACATTCACAGGTGACTTTGTACACTTTATTTGTGTCCAAATATCACAGTGCCTATCCAAACACTCAAGGCAATTGCCAGTTAATGCCAATTTTAACTTGGTTATATTATTAAAATTTTTTCTGCAAGAGAACCATGGCCCAGTGATCTACAATAAAATTGCATGCCTCTATTATTGATTCTTTTTTTGTCTGAGTCTAAAGCATATATTTCAAGCATGGATGGATAGCTCTTGAATTCCATTGTGCATTTGAAATAAGCACTGGTTTAAAAAAATTAATTGCGGTTAAATTCATTGTGTCTCCATAAGACATTCTTTACTTAACAAATACAGCTCTGTATAATCACTCCTGTTATATTTTTTACTTTTAATAACTGGCCCGTTAGGCTTGTTGTTTCAATTAAATCATGCCTTTCTCTAATTTTTAGATATAAGATATAACCAAAGATTTAGACTTGCTTGAATGCAAGTGCTATAATGATTTTGTTGATCTTACCATAAAAAGGTAAGCATCACATTTCTTCAGAATAATCAATCAAATTCAGAAGAAGAATCAATCAAATATAAGATTGAATCAAGCTTAATTCATGCACAAGAGTTGTAGATGCTTTTTGGACTGGGGATCTGCTAATCGATGTCTCACCAACTGCATTAAGTAAAGCTTCTGCAATCTTTGCCGTACAACTTTTCGGATACCCTTTATTTTCAGATATCTTAGCTATCATTTTACGGGTGATCTTTGCACGTTTCAATGTTATTGTGTTATCATCACTTGTTTATCTTTTTTATCAATTTATCTTCTGAATGTTTTGAGAACATTCAAATTTATGTGATAAAAACTTGTTTTTAGTTTCCAAAATACCAAATAAAATTATGGTTCACCTTAAATATAATATACCGCTTGTTTATTAATTTATAATATTATAGTATAATAAACCAATGGACTTAAGTAAAAAATATATATATATTTTACTATAGAGTTTTTGGTTTTTGCACGAGCTATCTGTTCTTTCATTAAAAAATTGTTTTTAATACTTCTTTCAAACATATACCTGTAATCTTAATGTTACAAGAATATATACATAATGAGCGTTGTTTATTGCCTCATAAAAAAATTCTTTAGAGGAGCCTTTTCTTTGGGTTTTTGCTCTAACTATTTATTAATTAACAATTTTATTCATTCAACGGAAAATTTAATAAACAAAAAGCTATATAAGTTTTTACTGTTTATAAAAAATATTTTATATTTTCCTGCTGTAATAGAATGGAGGAAGTAAAAGAATTATTACAACCAGGGACTATTCTAAGGAATTTTGCCGTAAGGAGTTTTGATGAAAAGATATCTTTGCAAAAAAAAAAAAAAAATTGGGGTAAAAAAAGAATAAAAAATTCTTGCTGACTAAATTTGGGTAGCACCCAAATACGGTAAAATTATTTATACAATAACAAATATTTTAGCAGAACATTTAGTTTGTGCATGTTGTTTTTTTATTTTCCTCAAATTGTTACAAATTTATACAACTTATTTAATAATTATAATTAATGTATAAAATATATAATTCATTACATAATATAAAAATTATTACACAATAACTAAGTTTGTAATAATTTCATATATATACAAGTATGAACAAAATAAAAATAAAAGCAGTACACAGCGTAGTTTGCACAAAAATTTTTAATGTTATTATTAGAGAAAAAAAAAAGTATATGTTTATGAAAAAAATATACTTTTACGAGAACCATAAATTGCTCCCCTAACTAAATTTAGGGGAGTGTGGGCGAGGGCACGGGCTCTCGCTTCCCGCCAAGGCCTATATATATATATATATATATATATATATATATATATATATATATATATATATATATATATATATATATTAGGGTGTTTCATATTTTATCAATTTTTGAAATCGAACTTGCGAATCAATTTATAAATTGACTATTTGTATAAAAATAAGTTTGAGCAAAAAAAAATAAAAAAAATTTAATTTTTAGGGTCCCCGCCAGTTCGATTTTGGGCCAAAATTGTCGGGTGTTTTAAACGCCTGGCGGGGACCTTAACATTTATCTAAATTTATCTTCTTTTTTTTTAAATGTTATATGTTGGATTGAATGTTTATCACATAAAAGGAGCATGTCGAAAAAATAAAGAAATTAGTCTACATAATATTTTGAAATTGGTGAAAAATCCAAATTTTCTTTCACAAAAACCTATTTTATTACTCGGTGGCGTATAAAAAACTTTTTTTATACCCTAATAAACTGTTTCCAAACCCGGAAAAAACTATAATTTGAATAGTTTTTTTATTAGTGTTAAATGAAGTCTAAAAAAAAAAAATAATTGGATCCATGGAGTAACATGCCCCGGGCACTAACCTTAATGGCCCCTACTTAATAAACATTAGAGAGCAATAAATTGAAAATCCGGAAATTTGATCGGAAAATATTTTTAGAAAATGTATATACCAAGGTACTTAAATAATAATTTAAAATTTAACAACTACTTTCCAATGCGAAGACAAAGTATTTAAACTAAATTTGCGTTACTAATAATAAGTGCTTTAATATTTTTTTAAATAATATTCAAAATGGCTAAAATTACGAGACTAAAAGCTAGAGCTTATTTATTTGAAGAAGAAAGCCTGATAGAAAACTTAACTCAGATAACTTTTGCAACAAATAAAGAATTAATTCTTAACTTTCAGTTTAAAAGATCTAGTAACAAGTTAACTCCATCCAAAAGGTTTATTGGTTGTACTGATGGGCCCGATAAATTCGCAAAGTGCTCCGGACTTGTCAATTGCCCTGACAACTGTATTCTTTTTGCAGTAAAAAAACCATGGTTAGACGGAGGTTATAAAGATGGATTATTAACGGATAAATCTATAAGGTAAGTTTTATAATTTCAATTTATAATAAAATAGTTATTATAAATTTGTATAATCATTCGAACTTGATAAGCTAGTAGATGATTAAGGTTTTTTTGTAGTACCACTGCAACTAATTTTTTTAGTTGTTATTACGTGTGGATTATAGCTTAATAATGCAAAATATAAGGTGCATCTTAAAGTTAATATTTCTATTTTATTTAATGTATTATCTTAATTTTTTCAGGAATAATATTACTCGTTTAATCGATAGTTGGGAGACATTAAAGAAAAGTAAGAATAAAGACTCTAAAGCAGCAGAGAAATCTAGGGAAGAATTCAAAAAGAAGGGGGAGCAGGTACCCCAAATAGACGAATCAACTACAGATCTAGAGCTTCTCTCAGATATCAGTGACGTGAGTACAGAATCAGATATTTCTTTTGATTTATCGCAACCCGGCCCAAGTAACGCAAAACAAGAGTTAAGGAAATGTTTTGTTAAAGATATTGCCATGACATCAGTCTCAAAAAATATTTCATCAAGAGATCTAGTGTATGTATGTACGGATTTAATCGTAAGTTCAGGCGGAAATGTGGCTGATTTTTCAGTGTCTCATTCAACTATTTGGCGAAAATGCTGAACAATATAAGAAAAATGTAAAAATTGCTACCGCTAAAGCTACTTTTCCCATAATAGCACATTTTGATGGAAAAATTATCGAAGACATCACAGAAGGTATAAAATCAAAAAGAGATCGATTTGCGGTCTCGGTAAATATTGATGGTAAAATGAAGCTCCTTGGCATTCCAGCAATTGATCGTGGTACTGGACAAGCTCAATATGATGCTTTAGTTAAAATACTGGATGAGTATGGAATATGTGATGACGTGAAAGGTTTATGTTTTGATACAACAGCTACAAATACAGGAAGACTTTCTGGTACAAATGTCAGGTTTAGTCATAAACAAAACTCAATTCTACTAGAGCTGGCTTGCAGGAGGCGTGTTTATGAGTTACATCTAAAACACTTCTGTGAAAGACAGTGCAGTGGAAAAACTAAATCTCCAGAAAACCTAATGTTTAAACGGTTCCAATTAAACTGGAATGACATTAAAAGTAGCATTGACTCTTCAAAGTTTGTAAAATATGACACTCAATCTATTGCTATTACTTTCTTAGAAATCCATAAACTCGATGCTGTAAAATATTGCGAGATTGCTCTAAAAAAAAACACTTTTCCCAGAGGAGACTACAAGGAGTTATTGAAACTAACCCTAATGTACTTATGCCCTGAAAGAGATTTTAAAATTCAAGCTCCAGGGTGCGTGTCTCATGCACGTTTTATGTCCAAAGCTATTTATTATCTCAAGATTCGGATATTGAGTTTGCAACTGTCTTATAAATTGATAGACGATCAAAAGAACGAAGTGCAGTCTACTGCTGAGTTTATCTCAATCTTTTATACCGTCTGGTTTTTAAAAACCTCTTTACCTTACGCTGCGCCTTACCAAAATATAAAAGCCTATTGGCAAATGACAAAATATAGAGGTTACGTAGAACAATATGTTCAGAATTCTGAAACAATTTTAAATGGATTTGATGCCACAATGGTTTCAATGGAATCACATTTATGGTACCTTGATGAAACTTTAATTCCGCTGGCTCTTCTAGACCAAGGTATTTCTGTTGCAGAGAGAGAAGAAGTTGCAAAAATGGTCTTTTCGAAACCAGTTCCTGAATTTTTTTGGCATTCCGAAAAATTAAATTTGTTAAAAACTCTTAACTTTAACCTAGAAAAACCACCAAGTATTGCCCAACTAGTGGGAGAAAACTCTTGGTTCATATTTAGTTTGTTAAACCTTACTAAGCTAAATGATAAACTTTGGTTAAACAGCCCGGCACCACTATGGGAGTATATTGAACAGTTTAAGATTTTTTCCCAGTTTGTTTCCAACCTTGCAGTGGTTAACGACGTTTCTGAAAGATCTATTAAAGTTGTATCAGACTTTGTAAATAACGTTCACAATGAAGACGATCGTCAGGACTTACTGCTAGCTATTCACCAAAGGAGAGAAAACCTTAACAAAGCAAAGACTAAAGAAGATTTGCAATTAGCATATCAAGCAATTGCAAAATAGATAATATAGTTTTTAAATGATGACTTTTATTTAATGATGTAATATTGATTTGTAAATATGTATTTTTTATTTAATTATACTTAAACATATCATTCTTTTTTATTTTTTATTTTTTACAAAACCAAAAAAAACTTTGCAACAATACCAAGAAAATCATTTAAAGTTGAAAAGCTCTTACTTTCTAATCTTGAGGCAATAAAACTAATAACAACAATACCACTTTTAACAATGTTGCAGTAAGTTCATTAAGTCTTTTTTATTATAAAAATAACTAAAATAAACAATTGTTATTAGGCTATTAAGGTTAGCGTAAGGGTTAGGTTACCTCGAAGGATAAAAGAAATTTTTTTTTAGACCTGTATATACCTCATTTGACACTATTATTAAAAAAATCTAGGTTATTGATTTTTCCGCGTCTGGAAACAGTTTATTAGAAAATCAAAAATGTTTTTTATACGCGATTGAGTGATAAAATAGATTTTTAAGATGGAAAATTTGGATTTTTCACCAATTTAAAAAGATTCTGTAGACTAATTTCTTAATTTTTTCAACATGCTCCATTTATGTGATTAATATTCAATCCAACATATAACATTTAAAAGAATAAAAAAAAAATTTCGATAAATTTTAAGGTCCCCGCCAGGCCTTTAAAACACCCATCATTTTTGGCCCAAAATCGAACTGGCGGGGACCCTAAAAATTAGATTTTTTTTTTTTTTTTTGCTCAAACTTATTTTTATACAAATAGTCAATTTATAAATCGATTCGCGAGTTCGATTTCGAAAATTGATAAAATATGAAACACCCTAATATATATATATATATATACATACATACATACATACACACATACATACATACACACATACATACACACATTCATTCATACATACAGTCTTGATCATATATAAGTTAAACCCAATTTTTATCAATTCTTTTGTAAAAAAACTCTATATAAGTTGGTCTCTATAGAAATTTCTATGTATTTAATGGATACTGAACAACCTTCTAACCATTTAATCAGGGTGTTAAAAAAAACTACTGTTCTCATGTATTATGAAAAGTGTCACTAAGTTAGTGAACAGTAAAGTTATCATGCTCTATTCCTAAGCTAAATGAAAATTAATTTTTTTTAATGATTTAGGGTTAGTGAATATTATATCATGACAATTATTAAATTTTGCTCATGTAACTGTTTATTTTGATTAAAAAGTTTAGTTTAACATCGTTCAAATTTTTTTTTTTAATTATTTTTAATTTTTAATTTCATCTAGATTTATTCTATTTGTAAATAATGAGTTTAAGTTGTTGTTATTCAAGCTGTTATAAACACAGTGTGTGGTTTTTAATTGTTAATTAAAAGATATCTTCAGACTTATGTAAATATATTAAAATATAAAGTGTTTAAGGCAACCTGAATAGCATATGTGTATGCAAATTGCATAATACAAAACACCTTTTTTTTGAATGAAGACCTGCAAGCAGGTTGTTATTCAAAAAAAAAAACAGTTTTATTAAAAAATTAAGGTATATTGATTTATAAATGTAATATCAACTATAATTTTAATTATAATTTCTATAACTTTATAAGTTCTATAAATATTATGTGTATATAGGTTTCTAACAATAATATTTAATCTATGATTATCTCTAGGCTGTCTATTTGTGAACCATTTTCATACTTTATCAGAGATGCCATTTAAATTTTTATTTTGTGGTAAAGCTGAAAAAGAAACAAATAATGTGTTGGATTACAGTCATAAAAACCTGATGAACGTCCCTATCGATATTTACAATCATGTTCATACTTTGGAAGAGTTGTATTTGGATGCAAATCAATTAAAAGAATTACCTAAGGTAAATAATTTTAATAAGAAAGCAACAATACTGATGCATAATTTTTAAAGTATGTGTTTAAATTTTTTATAAAAAAAAAACATCTAATATAATGTATATAGATCAACAATCGCTTACTAGTTTTGCTTATCTTTATAGCATACTGTTTTTTCAGAAAAACGAGAAGAAAAAAACAAAATATAACTAAAGAGAAGGTTGCCCCCAATCTAAACCCTCATTTGGTGTAGCAGCACTCCTTTGCAGCAGTAGGCCTATAAGATAGTTGAACTGATATATATATATATATATATATATATATATATATATATATATATATATATATATATATATATATATATATATATATATATATATATATATATATATATGTATATATACATATATATATATATATATATATGTATATATACATATATATATATGTATGTATGTATGTATGTATATATATATATGTATGTATGTATGTATGTATGTATGTATGTATGTATGTATGTATGTATGTATGTATTTATATATATATATATATATATATATATATATATATATATATATATATATATATATATATATATATATATATATATATAGTATTGGTGATGGAGTATCGTATTTTTTGTTGCAAAGCAAAAGAATTGCAATTGAAATTCCATTCATTCTAAGTTTATACAAATAATCAATCATTCTTTTAATCAGAGATTTTCATAAAAACTTACGAAAGTTATTAGAAAAGTTATTGAATCAAATTTTTTCTCGAAGAGTAAGAGCACATTTTAAATATTAGTTCTTCATCTTTTAAATAATAAAAAAGTTTTTAAAAAAGCTAACCAAAACTTTTAGATAAATTTGCAAACTTGCATTACTCATATTCAAATTTAAAATGTGCTTTAACTAAGCATCTTTATTTGAAACCTTAAATGTAAAAACATAAGATTTAATAACATCACACATAATAATAAAAAATTTTTTATGACAAAACTTACGAATAAACATATCTCAATCATGTATTTTTAACTTACATTCCATAAAAATTGCAAAAGTTATTTTTTTTATTTTTTTTGAAATTTTTTAATAAAAACAGTAAAGTATTTGACCAATGATAAATTAAAGATGCCTTAATTCCAGAGTATATAAGTCAGATTACGCAATTAAATTCACAGTAAAAATAATATTTTTTGATGATGCATTTATTAACAGATGATGTTGGAAAGTTCGATGACTTTTGGAACCATTAAAACAACTTAAATAAAGTAACTATTATCAAAAATCTTATTAAGATTGACAAAATCTTTTTGTTCTTGTGAGTAAAATTTTCTACCAATAGTCTTCTACCGCATTATATATGGTTTCTATGAGAAGTCAGTAGCATGTAATTATCTGAGATGGCATAATGGACTTCCATTCATCAATATCAGCAATATTGCAACAGTAAACAACCAAAATAAATAATTCAATAACTTTAAAACCTTTCCTAGATGCCTATCAAGATATGCATACAAGCTAGCATGCCAGACTTTATCAAATGTCTTTTATATAAGCATATCCCCTTCCCATACCACTACTTAATTGCGTTTCTCTCTTATAACATTTACCAAGTCAGCAGTAGAGAGAGGATTGAAATCCATGTCGATTGTTATAGAGGTCAGACTCCAGATAAAATAAAAGTTTGTAGATTGAGTAGATTATAAGAAGATTAGTTTTGCAATAATTTGAGGTCAGATTATTCTCCAAAGTTTTTAAAAGTTAGAACCACAGATGCCATATTCTAGCAGGCATGATTCAGACACTTGTAGTTTAGAGAGTAATGAGTACTTCTATTTACCTTTGTTCTTTTATTTTCTGAATACTTTATTAATATTTTATGACAGGAAACAACATTCGGACCACTAGAGAGGAGTTTATGTGAGAAATGACTTTAGCAATTGAGTAATTTAGATGTCAATGGATTTACATTTCTAACAATGGATTAACTTGCATGTCCAACAATGGATCAATCTGTTTCTTTGGGATGACAGGAAGGTTGTGGTAATTAGATTCAAGAGAGGATAGAGGATATGTTAGAAATTTAGAGGATAAGGTAAAAATATATATTAATTAGTTATATATAAGTTAGAAGTAATATATTAGAGTACAAGTGAATAGTTCTTATCCTTAGCAGAAGTAATAAGATCAGATTTGTTAATGACACAATTAAAATTTAACTCTGTAACAGAAATCAGTTTCAAGAAACTTATCTCTGCGATAGAGTTCAAGATTTAGTAATCAAAGAATAATGAACATTAGCATCAGACAATATCTTTTTGCATCATTTTTCTACAATGACAAATACTCTCCAGAGAGTGGTTCTTGTTGAAAAGATGAAAAAAATAATTGGGAATAAAAGCTTCTATGCGTGTCTAAATCCAGGAGATTATAACAGAAGCACAGTGAGGCATAGAGGTGAAAGACATCAATCCAAAGACCATCATAAAGAAAATTATAAAAAGAATCCCCTGAAGGTAGTAGTACTAAGTGCATAATAAAAAAACAATAAAAGTAATTGAGAAGCAGTGCTAAGCAATGGCACATAAAAGAATAATTATATTACAAAAAAGTAAATTGATATGTAAGTATATGCCCAGGTAATATACTTACATATCAATTTACAAAAAATTAAATTGATATGTAAGTTTGTCATTCTTTTTTTTTTTTTTTTTTTTTTTTTTTTTTTTTTTTTTTTTTTTCTTATCAGTAGAGAACTTGACTCAATTATAAATAGTGTATTACAGCATAAGCAAAAAGCTATATGGTTGCTTTGATTAGATCAAATAAAGAAATCATTAATAAAAAATAAAAATAAAACAAATATAAAAATACTTTTTTTATTATAACTTTTTTGTAAATATATTTTTGTATAAAAAACATATAACAGCTTATTTTTATGATCATTTTAGCAGATCATTCACTAACCTTATTTAAATCTAAAGAAATTAAAGTTTTTTAGAAAATTTAGTAATTATCTTGAAAAACTAAAAATTATTTTCTTTCCTGTTAATTTATAACTATTTTATAACTTATTAAAATTTTTATTTAAGCAGTTAATTATTACTATTGTTGCCTAGGCTTTATTTACACTGCAACATTTGAAACTTCTTAATATTAGTGATAATGAAATTGTTGTGCTGCCTTCAAATATTTCAAATCTTTCACATCTCCTAGAGCTTGACATTAGTAAAAATGGTTTGTTGTATTTATATTTTATTTTGAGTACAACCTAATACCCTTTGTGGGTATTATGTCTTATTTAATTACTTTATGTAAACTTCAGTGTTACATAGAACTCATTTTTAAAGGTTTTCTTGAGTTACCTGATGATATCAAAGGAATGAAGTCTTTGCAGAGTTTTGACTGTAGCGTAAATCCAGTTGGAAGGTTTGTTTACGTTTATGTTTAAGTAAGAATATTCTTTTAAATATTATTTTATGTTAACAAATTTATTTAAATGAAAATATCTGTTTAAATCAATTGTAGTATTTACATATATGCATATAAAGGGCATACATATGATTAAATGTAGCAACTAAGAAAAGATGATTGTAACTTGATAATTTATACTATATTAGGACTAGTATATAGTTTAGGTGCTAAAAACATATTTTATTGAGCTTATTTTTAGTTGCCATATTAATCACACATACAACATGATGACATATAATCATATATATCATAATATTTGTACTCACATAATATATGTAAGTAAAAACATATATCATAATTTGACTTTTTTGTGATCACATGTTTTTTTTGTTTTTTTTAAACATCTTCACTTCCAACAAGGCTGCAAGCAACCACTAATTGGAGTTGGAAATTACTGGAAGAGAAAAGATGAAGATTGTAGAGCAAGGTAATGATTGACAGACGACTTAAAGGATTGCAAATTATATGAATCAGAAAAGCAAGATGAAGGAAGCAAATTCCAAATAACTGATGTTTGAGGAAAAAAACTAGAGGAATAAGAGTTTTTAGACCACTTAGGAACAGTCACAGAAAAAGGATGAGACTTAATTGAATGGCAAGTAACATGAGAATGAATTTTAGTAGATGGCACAAAAGGCACTAGCTCTTTAGAGCAGTGCCCATTATAGTATTTGTAGAAAAGAGAAAAAGAAGCAATATTACGACGGTGTGATAATGGTTGGAGGTTAACTGCAAGAGCAGGTCGAACTATGTTTACAATGCATTTTTGCACCTTTTCTAAAAGAGAAAGGACATCATTAAAAGATCCACCCCAGATATGGCAACAGTATTCCATATAAGTCTGGATGTGAGATTTGTAAAGATATGCCAAACTTTATCAAAAGCTTTAGAAATGTCAAGAACAATGGCCTTAACCTCTCCACCATCACTCTTTGCCATCAGTTATTACTGTTAGCAAATCAGTTGTAGAACAAGAATATCGAAAACCATATTGATGATCAGAAAGTAAGTTATTAGATTTAAGATGAGAGATTAAATGTTTGTTAATTAAAGATTCGAAAGCCTTGCTTATGATAGGAAGAAGACTAATGGGACAGTAGTTAGACAAATCAGATTGCTCTCCAGAATTTTTGAAATAAGGATAACAGATGCTGCTTTCCAGCAGGCTGGAAAACAAGAGTCTGATAAGCACTTGTTGTATAGTTTTGAAAGTATAGACGATTGCTCCGGAGAACACTTCTGCAAAACTATAACAGGTATGTTGTCCAGGCCACAAGCTGTAGAAGAGTCTAAGCAGGAAATCACTTTAGATTCAGAAGCTGGAGTGATATGAATGTCAAGCAAAGGATCAAGCTTGATCAAGTTTGATGGCTATATCAGGTAGAACGCAACTAGTGGAATCAAGCGATGATATTGATGAAAAGTTCTTAGCAAACAATTCAGCTTTGTCTTTAGGTGAGGTGACAAAGTCTGGACCATACTAGAGAGGTGGAGTTACAGATTTGCCCTTATTATTGATACTATTAAAGATTCTCCAGAAGTCACGAGAGCCTAATTTTTGTGATGAATTATGAGATTTCATGACCTGAGAATAGTGGGCTTTGGCATTAGACAAAACCTTTTTACAATGGTTTCTAGCAGAAATAAACAGACTTCATTTTCTGAAGAATTGTTTTGCTGATAGATATGGAGGTAATGGTTTCGATTGGCAATTGCAGCAGCATAATGTGAAGAAAACCATGAAGAATAGTGAGGCTTGACCTGGAATTGCCGATAGGAATAAAAGATTCCTTGCTAGCCTGAATCTATGACGTTATGTAAGAAGCACATTTGTCAACGGGAAGACAAAAGATTTCTACCCAAGAGCTATCACGAAAAAAATCACGGAAAGAGTCCTAATCAGCTTTTAAGTAGTTGTAAGAGGTATGATGATAGGGGGATTCAGATGATGAAGAAGGATGAGATAATAGTTTTAGAGAGATCAAACTGTGATCAGAAGCACCTAAGGGTGAATGTGGAGAAACTGAGGACTGACTAGGATCAGAAACAAGACATTAGTTGAGTAGAGAAAGTAAATGATTCATGTTGTCTGGAAAATGAGTTGGGAAGTTGATTGTTTGAGTTAGAGATTGAGAAAGGCAAAAATTGTGGGCTTTAATGCCTGCAGAGTCACTGAAACTATAGCCAAGCCATTCAGTGAGATGCATTAAAGTCATAGAAAACAACGATATTGACTGATGGATAAAGAGAGAGGGCTTGGTCAATATGATCAGAAATAACATCAAAAAGAGTGCAGTCTTGAGTTGAAGGAGAGTGATATAGAACAAAGAGAAAGTCGATAGAGTGAAGTGGTGCTAAACGAAAGCACATGGATGTCTGTGGATTTAAATCTAGTTTCACGACAAATGGGTGAATTGTTATGAATGTAAATGCCCAGACCAAGCATGTGACTATTGGAGTCTTTACGAATTAAAGGAAGATAACCATCAACACTAAGATCAGAAGATGAGACAGCTGAACTCAAATTAGTCTCACAAAGAGCAAGTAGGTCTGATGAACTTTGCAAGAGATAAGACTCAGCAGAAGAAAAGTTACTTTGAAGACCACAAATATTAGTGCATTTGGTACTTTATTCATTTTTAAATTTGTTAAAGAACTTGATTCAAGCATAGATAGTACTCAGTACAATGTTTAATAGCCCAATTGCCTCATTACTATTTATGAATCCTTAGCCGTAACAAAGGGCCCTTGTTACAATAACAAAGGGCAAATGTGCCCTTGGCAATGCACACCAAAAGTACAAACAGGGACACCATCCATGCGCAACATGGCACTGTTAATACTTTGATATTTTTCAGCTGCTGATGGAATCAGCCTCTCTGAGAGCTACCACAGAGTTCGGGAAACCTGACTACCAGCCGGCCTCAGAACCATAAAACTGAGTTTTAGAGCTGTACCCTCATTAGGAGATAATAGAATGAGTTGTCTAGTCATAAAAACAGAGACACAAGCACAACCCATGCATTGAGTCAAGAAGATCCAGCATTCAACATCTTAAACTGGAAACAATGTATTAAAAATGCATCTGCGCCAGCCTAATAGATGAAGAAAGAGTGCAGATAGAATCTGTTTACCCCTTAAGTCTTTGCCTAGGAGGCCTTCTACAAGACAATAGCTGATTGCATTTAAGATCTGCCCGAGATGAGTACATTTATCCAGACACCATCTCTAGCCTTTGAACAACCAAG
>NC_088933.1:8832500-9017500 GCF_038396675.1 Hydra vulgaris
GGTTTAGGCAACAATCTTTTAAAAAAATGTCCTGATACATATTTTAGTATTTCTATTATTCAGAAATATTTGAGTATTTTAAAAGGTACAAATCAGTAGGTCCAGATAATGTTCACCCAAAAGTTTTAAGGCAATGTTCAGAATCTTTGTCGAGTTGTTTAGCATTATTATTATTATTTATTATTTCATAAATCCTTTAGTAGAGGAACTATTCCAAAGTTAAAGTCATGTGCAAGCGTTGTTCCATTCAAAAAGAGCAATAAATTAGATCCAACAAATTATAGACCTGTTTCATTAATATTAATCATCAGTAAAATTATGGAGCGAATTATTAGAGATTGTATGGTGGTGTTTCTTATTAAAAACAATTTAATTTCTAAAGAGCAACATGGTTTTGTTAATAATAAAAGTTGTATAACAAACCTGTTGGAAACATTAGATTTAATCATGCAAGCGTATGAAGAGGACATTTCAGTTGATGCTTGTTTTTAGATTTCAAAAAAGCATTTGATTTAGTCTCTAACAGGAAATTACTGGAAAAATTATTTAAACTGGGATTTGGGTCATCTTTGTTAAATTGGTGTAAATCATTTTTGTCAGATCGAACTCAGAGGGTGGTGATAGGAGAATATATTTCAAGTTGGAAGATGGTTACTAGTGGAGTACCGCAAGGTTCAGTACTCAGACCTCTTTTATTTGTTAGTTTTATTAACGACCTATGTAGAGGGGAATACTAAAGTCAATAAATTATATGCAGACGATACCAAAGTTACTTTAATCAATCATTGTTATAATGATAATAAATCATCACAAGAGGGCATTAACATGTTAGTAAAATGGTCTTTAAGATTTCTTAGTTAAATTTAATGAATCAAAATGTAAAATTGTGTATATTGGTAAAAAGAATCCTAGATATGAATTAAGTTAAACAACAATGTTTTAACAGAAACAACAATAGAAAAAGATCGTGGGGTTTTCATTTTAAATAATGTAGAGTGGAAGTATCATATTAATTCAGCTATAGGCAAAGCAAACAGAAAATTAGGCATGATTGAAAACTCTTTTGAGTATTTAGATGAATGTTAAATCTAAAATACTTCCAACGTCCTCATTTGGAATATGGAGCAACAGTTTGTAGTCCATTTTGGAAGAAGGACATAGACAATCTTGAACTTGTGCAACACAGGGCTACTAGAATCAAATCTTTAAGGGGGAAATTGTATGAAGAAAGATACTTGAATTTTCGACTTTGCATGATAGAAGAAGAAGAGGTTTTCTGATTCAAATGTATAAGATCTCAAAAGGGTAAGATATTGTTAATTTTCACCACCCTCCCTTAAATTTTCAGCTGGAACGATCAGGTAGAAGTAACAATTGTAGAATAGGCAGACAATTTACCAATTCGAGAATTCGTCACCATTTCTTCACAAAGAGAGTTACAAACGATTCGAATTCTTCCACAATATATAATAGATAAAGATAACTAATGCCTTTTTAAAAACAGCATCGATAAATATTTTGGTTTCTGAAAACTATTTTTTGTAATCAGCTGTCATAGTCTTAATTCTACTTAAGTAAGACTCAACACACCTTAAGTATGTACAGCATCTTTTCTATTCTATTCTATTTTAATTTAACTTTAAGACATTCATGATTTTTATCAGTCCGTATGAAACTAATTTGATATGTATGCTGAGTAAGAAATTAATTTTCTATGTATGCTAGAACTATGATAAATTTTGTTATTTTTTTTTTTATGTTTATTCGTTTTCATGGCTTTGCGCTTTCAAAAATGTTTTTGCTACATTTGCCAATTTTTCTCAATACTTATATAATAGTAAAATAAAAAAAATAAATTGCTATTTATTTGTAAAATATATTATTTTATTAATAAATTTTGCAATAGCGAAAGAAATTAAATAAAAGAATAGCATGGTTTTCTTTATAAATGTATTTACCACACTTATTGTCTGTCTGAAATTGTTTCCTTTATATTGCCCAATTTCCAGCGTTAGTACAAATTACTAGAGATAATGAACATAATGATTGCTCTTTTTGAAAAAGTATGTTTAAAAACTTTTGTTTTAAAAGTTCAGTAAATTAACAATTTACTAGCCCACAAGCTTTTGGAGCTTCTTCAATAACAAAAGTTCATCAGGGAATAAACTATTGGGTTTAAATGCACAACAAAAGTGCACGATATTTCAATGGGGGTAATGAAAACAACCAAATATTTTATGTTGGATTATTAATATTAATGACTTTTTATTTTCTAATTATTTAAAACAGTAAAATTTAGCAAAAATGATTAAAAAACAAATTTAAAAATTCTCCGTATTTCTACCCCAAATAATAAAGTATTTCCGTAATATAACTGACTAAAGTTGTGTATAAGTTGTATATCAAAAAATGTTTTTATTTTTGTTATATTCTTATCTTAGTATTTTTCTTTGTTTCTGCTTTTTTCCTCTTTTTACCTTTTGGTAGTGAAAAATAACCCCTAAAAAAAAGAAAACAAAAATCATCAAACATTTAGGTATATTATTTTTTTGACAAATTTTTTCTTTTTTTAATTTTCAATTTTTTTTTAGTTTATTTTATTTAGATTTTATTTCAAGATTCATGGCTCCTGTTCAATTAGATTTAAGAGATTCCTGTTAGATTATATTTAACAGCCATAAAAAAAGTGTATAATATTATATAGTATAATATTAATAATTAATTATATATTATATAGTATAATATTAATATTATAATTATATACAGTATAATATTATAGTTGTATAATATACTATACAGTATAAAATGTGAGTTTGTAGGAAATAGTAACTTGTATAGAGGTCTAAATTTTTTAAAGCAAAAACATAAGGAAATGTTTCTGATGGAGTGGCAAAATTTATAAAGAAAAAGAAATTTTAAAAAGATAACATACAAGTTCCAATAAATTGTCCGATGAAACTCTAATCAGTATAAACCAAATACACGAATCTCATAACATAAAATAACAAAGATTACTATTATTGAACTAGTCAAATCTGTTTATATAGAATTCAAAAGAAATCTTTGACATTAAACTACCAAAGACTATCTAATTAAAAAACATGTTTTCAATTGAGTAGGGTTAAACTTTAATTTTTTCTTTTATCTTTCCTTATTTTCAAGTATATCTAAAAACAATTTTTCTTTTCTTAGGAAATCGGCAACTTGATTAACCTTGAATATCTTGATGCAAGTGAAAATAAATTAGAGTGGATTTGCAATGAAATTGAAGGCTGCGAAATGCTAACAGATTTGTATTTGACTGCTAATAATCTTGTTCAGTTGCCAGAAAGTTTATGTAACTAGATTTTTTGGGGCTTTTTTACTTGCAATATTTTTAGTTTTTTTATAGATTTTTTTTGTCATAATATGTAGTAGAGTTATGTTGTGCAATTATTTATGACTTCAGTTAAGTTATTGTGCTTTAGCTTAACTTGAGTGGTAAAGGTTTTACTTGAAATCTTTAGCTTAAAAGGCATGTTTTTAAATTTATATTTGTTCTTGGGTTCTAAAAACACTCTCAGCTCTTGTAGTGTAAAAGTTGTTACTCAATTTATACTAAAACCTATATAATAAAAAAATAAATGTATATATATATATATATATATATATATATTCCATTTTTATATTATTCACCTCCCAAAGGCTGAGATAACCGCTACAGTCGAGAAGGCTGTTTTTTTTCTTCTTTTCACTCTTGGCTCTTTAACTCCGAAACATGAACCTTGTCAAACTAGACTACTGCACAGAGAAACAACTACTTTCAGGTCATGGTGTGGATCTAACTCTGAACTTCTCACTGACAAAGCCAGCACTCTACCACAACTGCATTATTGTATTTACACAAAAAGTTTTTGCGTTAAGATTAATCCAATAATATATTGTGTTAATCTTAGGTTATATTTTAGACTATTTGTGGTACCCAAATAGTCCATATTTAAATAATTAGAAGCATTAATTTTTCTCATTAAAGTTTCTTAGCTTGCTACAGTAGATTTATTTTAAGTATACATTACATAAGAATACATATACAAAAGAATACATTAATTTAAGTAAACAGACTTTAAGACAGACAATAATATTGTGTTAATGGAGGATAAATTTGAAAATAACATTTCAGTCAATACTAGTATTTATTATAAAATAAAATTAGCTAAAAGTTAATTTATTACATACATACATACATACATACATACATACATACATACATACATACATACATACATAAATACATACATACATACATACATACATACATACATACATACATACATACATACATACATACATACATACATACATACAAGATAAATAAGTTGTAGACTATAAAATATTGTATTTATAAAGAATTTATTTTAAATATTTTAATTTTTTTATTTCATAATCAAAGAAAAAAATAATAAAAGTATGTTCAGTATAAATATAAGAATTAAAAAAAAAAATACATGCAAAAAAACAAGAATAAAAATACAAATATTTAAAATACTGAAAAAAAAACTTGATTATGACCATTCAAAGTAGTGTGTTTAAACCATTGTTTAAATACGCTTCTTTGAAAAAGTATGTTAATAAATAATTAATAAAAAATAAAAAAAGTAATAAAAAATAATAAAAAATAAAAAAAGTTAATAAAAAAGGTTTTATTATGTACTGCTTATTATCATTTAGTTTTACATTTCTATACAAGTATAGTAATGTAAAGTAAAAGTAAACGAAATATATAAATGATTTATATAAGTAATATGATATCTAATGTATTTTTAAAGGGTTTTAATTTTTAAAGGTAAATTGAAAATGTTGGAGATTTTAAAAGTTGATGAGAATCAGCTGACTCATCTTCCAACTTCTATTGGAGGGTAAAAATATTCTTATTTAATTGTTACTATTATAATAAAAATAAAATTTATTTTTGTTTTTAATATTAGACTGGTCAACGAAACTTTTTTTTCATAACAGACAAAAATAAGTATTTTCGATGCTTTATTCAAATCTGGTTACAGTTTTGTTCTAGCGTGTATAATTTTTTTTTTCCCCCTGTATTCTATGAAAGTATAAGTAATTTTATGAAAATTTAGGGTGTAATAAATTACAATTTAAGCAAATCATTTATTTTTAAGAAATAAGTTATATATTTTACACTAAATTAACACGCAATGTTGCGTGCAACAAATTTACATTAAACATAGTTATGAACATATTTGTAAACAAATTATATACACATTACAAGATTTTAAAAGCTTTTATCTAAACATTTGTTTTGGAATTTCACAATATAACATCCAACAATGGTCAACCATCATGCTTTTGAATTTTTTAAAAATTTGACAATTATTTCTTTATAAGCATCAATAAATTTCTTAATCCCATCCTTATTTGCATATTGTTTGTTCTTCCCTGAAAGTTTGATTATATCCATTTGAAAGCCAGCCAAGCTTTCAATTCCAGTAAAATTAGGGTTCTTTCAAATTTTATATTCAATAAAACCTTCCTAATTTGTGGGTCAAAAAATATTCTCGCCTTCACTTTGCTACATTTTTTGAAATTTCTCAGAAAATATTCGAACCCTTGTGAATTGACTTTAACCCATTGCTTTAACAAAATTCTTCTTTAAACTAAGTTTAATGTAAAAAGGTGGTAGAAAGATCTTTGGGGATCAACTGAAGGAACAGACTGGACACTTCTTGTTCCTGGGAACTATGTAGACTTAAGTGTCTAGTCAAATTTGCTATAGTGTTCAGGGATTATTTTTTTCTGGATATTTCCGGAATTCCAGATAATTTTCTCAGTTTTTAGTTTTTCCGGATTTCAAAGCATTTTTCATACATACAAGTTTAGGTGTACATTTTTGTAATGTATTTATTTTTTAAGCTTTTACGCTCAGCACTCATAATAAATAAAGAAAAGTTTGAAAAAAAAGTTAAAAACAACTCAACTAAAAGCAATTAAGAGGAAAATAAAGAAAAATATATTCCAGATTTTTTCCGGATATTTTATCTAAACAATTTTCCGCATTTTTAAAATATGGTCTAGATGATCTATGAGTGTTTTGTTGTGTTCTACTTTAATCTTGAGGTGAGAAGCTTTTTATTGATTTTTTATCCAGATAGGTCTCTATAAAATCATTCAACTGCACTTGGATTAGTGTTGAAAATTTCCTGAAATTTTCAGGGAAAATTTGATCAAAATTCCTGGAAATTTTCAAAAAAATTTTATTGCAATAAACTTATATACTTTTATAAAATTAATTTCTTTGTTTCAAAAATGAGCATTTTATCATCATAGTATTTGGGTATTAATATTTCAATATTATCAATTTAGGTATTAAATATTTCAACCAAAAGTATAAAATAATAATGGCCCACAAATTCAAAACATTTTTTAGTCAAATTTTTTTAAACATGTTTATCAATTTAAGAATCATGCATTTGTTAAAAAAGCAATAAAATGCTTAAGTTGTTTTACGTTGTTATAAGTTTTATGTTGTTATATTTTTATCTTTTATGATTCCATTTCAAATTTTTTTATAAAAGGCACATGGTATAAATGCACTAGCTTTGTTAGATAATAATAATTTATCTAAAAAATGACATCAGAAAACATTTGATAAAATATTCAGTATAGTAATTTGCTTGGTATGATACTTATAAAATTGGCAGTATTGATTAAAAAATACAGTATACCTGTAAACCATTTTAAAGTGTAGCATTATTTTTTAATTTGTCTATTAATAACGTCAAAAGTGCCCTAGCAAGGTTGTGGCAAGTGATACTCAAGTCTTAAAAGCAAATCTCAGAGAGGCGTTTATATACTGATAGCAGCAGAATTTATGACCTCGAAATAGTTCTTTTTTTATTCTGCTAATAATATTTTTAAATGGTTTAAATTTAGTAAAAATGTTTCTTTTCTTTTTGTCTTCCATTAATCAATAACATCGTTAAATCGAGGAAAATTGTAAAATACTGTAAATATTCACTCACTTTTTATATACAATTTTACATTTTTCAGTGGGCCAATTTAAAAGACATTGGAAAATGCCCCTTCTCTTTAGGGATGAGGGTGCAAATTATGATTAGCCTCAAACAGCTTCCTAGGGCAATGAACCTCAATATGCTAAATAACAGGATACAACAATTTTAGAAAATTTTTAAACAAATTGTCATAATTGCTATTTATTGTTACAATAAAAATCTCAACAAAATATCAAAAAAGATTCTAGAAAATTTTTAATCTGTTTCACAATATTTCTCATCAAATTGTCCATAACAATAGCCTAAATAAGACATAAAATTTTACCCAATAATTATAAAAAAACTTATCTTTTCTTGAAATTTTCCGGAAAATTTCCAGAATTGAAAATTTCTAGGAAATTTTCATCCCTTGGTGCCAATGGTTTGTCTTGTCCACTTAGGTGGCAACCAAAATAAAGTTGTATATTCTCTTAAGGTTGGTTGTAATAGTCTGTTGTTGTAGTTTAGTTGTGAAATTACATAACATTTAATTTCATACATACATGCTTACATTTTATTATGTATGCATACATGTGTACATAACAAAACTTGTCTGGGTAATTATTCTTACATTCTCGAGATATGCTGATTGATATAAGCATATGAATTTGAAACTAATTATTACCAGCACCAAACTTCGCACGCCAGTAGCCACTGGCAGAATGTAGCATGATGTTCTCTGAGATAAGAGGTACCAATTGAGCATGTTGCCATACATACAATAAGGTGTCTGCAATAAACAATACTTTGTTTACAAAAATGTTAAATCTGTATTTGCATATATGCTTTTATCATAAAAACTATGTGTTAGAAAAAATTGGAGTTTTGGAATCAGCATCAAAAATGATAGGCAAACCAAATCTCTAATTATTTGTTTTATCTTTATATTATTTTTATATTATTATATTTTTTGCTCACATACAGATCTGATGGCTTTGTTGCACATTTAAAATGGTTTTTAGATTTTAAAAAAAACCTAATTTAGGTATTTTGGTCTGTTCTCTGTTTAGGGTTGATTGAAAAGACTCTTTTTTAGGAAATAAAATATTTAATGCATGAGTTGTTTGGCTCAAGAAGATCTTGCAGATTATTTCTTAAAAAAATATTTGTGAAGTATTGAGTATAAAGCAAAGCGTGAATAAAGTTTTATTTTTCACAAATGGTTTCTTTAATGGCCCTATAAAAACTTTTACAATCATTTATTTAAAATCATTTAATTGAGAATATTTTAAATCAAGATAAGGTTACTTCATATTTTTAACTTAAGGTGATTCATTGACAATGTATGCCCATACATTGCTCAGTTGCCTCTTTGGTGCTAAAAACAATACTTTTTAAAAGGTTGATTATACAAAAAAAATTTTTACATTTTTGGAATCATCAGAGAAAAGTAATTTATAAATAATTTTTATAAATAAATATTTTATTATAGAGATGATAATTTTTTATTTTAGTCTGTCAAGTTTAAGAGAGCTTATATGCAATAGAAATCAACTTGAGGTATTTTTGCTATATATTTTTGGCTTTGTGCTGTTTTACAAATCATACTTTTGAGTAATTAAGACTTTTTTTTGTTATATTTTCACCTATATACTATATACACCTATTTTTGCTATATATTTTTTGCTTTTTGTTGTTTTACAAATTGTGCTTTTAAGTAATTGAGATTTTTTTTATGTTATGTATTCACCTACCCAAGAATTAGGGGACCACTACAGAAGTGTAGAAGGCTACTTGTTTATTTTTTTTGTTATTGTATTTTTTATTTATTTTAATATTCTTACAGTTCTAGCTCCAAGTTAGTAGGTAAGATAAGTGATATTGTAGGGATAGAACAATCAATAATATTTAAAAATTCTTCTGTGTTTTGTCAAAGTGATGTATATTTATTTGAAATTACATACATGTTCATTTGGTTCAAATTCATTATGGAATTTTAAGCATGTGTTTTTATGTATTATATCATATACACTACAACAATCCTTAAAAAAAAACAAGTCAGTATAAAAAAAGTAAAAACTTATTTAACAGCTAGTTAAATGATGTATCGTGTTACCATAGCAATTTGTTCATTCAAAAGATTATGTATTAAATGTTTTTAATTCTTATATGAAGAGTTCTCAATGTTTTTAATTACAACATTTTTTTTTATTTAGACAATGCCTCCAGGTATTGGGTTGTTACGAAAGCTCCATACCCTTAATGTTGACGACAACTTTATAGAATACTTACCTGATGAGGTTAGTTTGTATACCTACTTATATGTAGTTACCTAGTTAATAGATCTATAAATAGTTTTAGTAATTTCTTTATCTAAGGATGTTGACTACTTAAGTTATTATTTAAGTTATTACTTAAGTTATTACTTAAGTTATTATTACTTAAGTTATTACTATTTAAATTTCCTAAAACTTTACGACAAAGGTGACCATTTTTATTATTTTTATTGTACTGTACAATGTTGTTTTAAAAATGGGTTATTGGTTTGTACAGTAGTGTGCAATTTTTTAAAAGATTGTTGTTTGAATTAGACTTTATTGCCACAGTTAGCATCTATCTTTCTATTGATTAAGCTTCCAGAATTGTAACAACAATATGAACTGGAGTGTTTAAAATATAATATACCTAAAAATAGTCTTGCTTCTCCAGATTGCTCACCAATTGATCTGTTGATTTGTGGATTCCTTTTCATTTTCTTACAAAAAATAATCTTTAAAATTTATTTTTGATTATTGATTTTTTTGTTAGTGTGTATTCTTGCTGGTTTAAAATAAAGTTAAAATGCTCCTGGTTGGGTGGAGTATATTTTATTCTAATTTTGTTTATTCTATTGCATTCTAATTTATTTTGCTAAATCAAAAAAAAAAAAAAAATTAGTTGCAATAATAGTGAAAAGGATATTTATTTGCATTTAATGAATGAATTATTTAATTTTTTATTTGACTTATTCTATTAAATAAAAATCATAAGTGCAAAAACTAAAAAAAATGAGGAGTACAGTTTATACTTATAAGATGGAGATAAAAGATCAGAGGTGGTGGAGATATAAAATCAGAGGAGATGGAGATAAAAGATCAGCGGTGATGGAGACAAAAAATTAGAGGTGATTGAGATAAAAGATCAGAAATGATGAAGACAAAAAATCAGAAGAGATGGAAATGAAAATACTTGCTTTTAAGTTAATTCAGTACACAAACTATGTTGTGTTGCGAAACTCTCAGTATACATACTTATGCTAATAGATTGAATAATCTATTTGAGTGGACAGGTTCACATTTACAAATATTTTAAATTCTTTTAATAACTCTTTTATGCTAAACTAATGATAGACTCTTTATATGCTAAATTAAATACTTTTATACTGAAAGTTTGCAATTATGAATGTTATTTATAATTATTTAATTATTATAGTTGTTATTATTAAGGTACTTTTTTTTCTTTATGCATCCTAAATATCAATGACTACTATATTAAAAAGTAACTTAAGGCATTATGAACTTAAACCAATCATTTTGTAGATAGCACATTTTCAAATTTTAAATTTAGATAGGAAGCTGTATTGGTTTGACAATTGTTTCATTAAGACAAAACCGGCTAGTTCATATACCTGATGACTTTGGCAGATTAGCCAACTTGGTTGTTTTAATGATCAGTTCTAATATGTAAGTTGTTATTTCTTTATTTTTTTTACATTTACTATATTACAATTATTGAGCTACAAAAGCAAATACATTTTATTATATTACTTTTTATTGAAAATTTTTATATACACACTGGAACTTTGTATTTAGTGCTAACTTAGTACTGTCAGTTATTGCATAATTTGGTACTTCATACTAACTTAGTACTGACAATTATTACATAATTATTACCTATTTCTAACTTAGTACTGTCAGTTATTATATAATTACATGTCATCTCATCTCTTTGTATTCCTTAACTGAATTGCCAATGGAGTAAAATTTGAAGTTGACACTTCAAATTTTACTCCATTTTTTTAGTATCTAAGCTTTTACAGCTTTAGAGTTATCAATACTGTCTCAATTTTTTTTTATTAAACAATAGAACCAATAAAATATTTTTTAAAAACTGTTTTTCTAATTTGTACCATGCTATTTTTTAGTGCATGGAATTGAAAAATTTGACACAAACCAAAAGTCAAAATCTAAAGTCAAAGCTTTCAAAATGATTTCATAAATTCAAAAAACTGCAGGATTTACTTTTTTTAATTCTGATTTATTTTCATTAAAAATTTATAAAAATAACCCTTAAAAATAAAGTTGCCTTTTAGTAACAAAAAAATATATACACATTTTTTATACAAAGTTTATAATATCTGGTTGCTGATATTTATCAATTTTCAAATAATAGTTATTTTAAAGTTATTTTTTAAACATTTTTTTTACTGTAAAATTATTTTTTTCCAAACTTATTAGTATAATTGGTTTTAAAAATTTTATAAAAAATTGTTGTTTTCATTTTAAGAAATTGTTGTTTTCATTTTAAGAAAATGCATTTAAATTTTACTCAAAATACGCAAAAAAAAACTATTAAAAAAATAATTTCAACTTCTTTTAACTAAATTATTCAAACTATACTATAGATTATTTATTGCTATATTAAATTATAAAACAATTGAATAATTAAGTAAAAAAATAAATAAATTTGTTATAAGCAATGATATTGAGATATGAAGAATGTTTCTGCAATATGAAGAATGATGTTGAACATTGAAACGTTCAACACTAATTTGTTTGATCACGAGTATATTAGAAAAAGTGTTGCTACATAATCCACATAATTTACTGTGATCCATTTAATTCGCACAACAAAAAAAGGAGAAGAATTTTAAAGACCTTTTAGACTATTTTTAAGAACTTATTAAAACTATTTTATAATTTTATGCTGAGAATTTTTTTTTTGTTGCTAAAATATCATGCATGTTTGATATATTAAGTTTTAACAATCTTATTTTCCTTGGAGAAAGTAAGAAAATTAATATTTAGTTTGCTCGTGAATTAAAAAATATTGGCATAGATGTCATTCCTGGAAGAAAGGTGTCTTTCATGTAAGATTAAAGTGACTTCATATAAAGATGATGGACCAGGAAAACAAGTCTGCAGCCAATGAAGATAAAAATAATGAACTTATTACCAAACAAATTTTTAAAATAAAATCTTTGTTCTTTTTTGACCTCCATGAAAATTTAAAATTTAAAAAGTCCTTTTATAATGCATGCTGTAACTTGTCACTCAAGAGTTGCTCTTGTTTTTAAACTGTTAAACTTTTCATAATTTTTTTTTACTAAGAGCAACTCAAAAGAAGTTATGAAAAGTTTATCAAACAGTAAGAATAGAAATTGAAGGAGTTTAAATCTATATTCTGTTTAACCCAAGAAAAATCCTTCAATAGATTATTTAAAAAAGTTGAATATAAAGCAAAAAAAAAAATTCATCAAAAAATCAAATGTAAAACAAAAAGTTCTAATTCCACTGGCTGCATTATAAATTATGGTTACACTGGTTCCATTATAACAAATATATAAAATAGTTTAATTTTACTATGTAAAAGGTGCAGTTATTATGCTAGTTGCTACAGAAAAATAGTATTTATCTTTTTCTGAAAAAAAATGGAAGTTGATATCTAAATTGGCGCTGGCCAGAATTTTAGACGCGAGAGCCGCATATAAATACTGGCGTGTGCCGAAGAGCTGCAATAAATATCTTGCTATGCCAACTTCATCTTTAAAAAGAATAATTGGAGAATGTAAACTTAGATTTTTTGTACATCAATATTTTGATTTTTTAAATGGAAATTGTACTTTTATAAATAAACTTAATATGTGCACAATTTATATTTAGTATTTAGTTTTTTTTACAATAAAAAAAGTAAAAGCTATTCTTTAAATGTAAACTTGGCTACATAAATTCTGATTCCTTTCTATTCACACCAGAAAACTATTTGCAGACAAAATTGAGAAAGTCTCAAAATCATAATTTTTTTAAATTAACACAATTACAACAACCATAAATTTCTTTATAAAAATAATTGTAAGCAAGATATAAAAATTTAAAGATAAAAAGGTTTCTTTGAGAAAAAAATTTTTTTAATGTATTTGAATTTATTCCAATTGAACTTGCTTATAACCACTCAATAGCATAAGTTACTAAACACTGCAAAATATCAAATAAATAAATGACTACACAATAAAAAAATTTCAATGAACTTCAATTAAGTTCAAATTACTTTTATTTTTACAACTGGAAAATATCTTTTCATCATTCAAAAACTTAGACATAACAGAAAGAATTGTTTTTATAACATCGATTATTTTTTGTAAAAGACCATTAGAAAATTCTTTTTGTATAATAACTTGCATAATTTACTGTATATTTATTAGGCACTAAGATTTTGAACACTACTGGTAAGTTTTTAAAAATCTGGTTTCAAGTTGTAGTTGATATTTTAAGCAACTGTAACAAATGTTCACTAGTTAGATTGGCACGATACTTTGATTTAACAAATTTCATAGTTAAAAATAAAGATTCACATGTGTATGTTGAAGCAAAAATTGAAATAAGTTTTATACTAATCCTTTTTAATTGAGGATTTAATTCAGGAACTATTTTCCAAATATCCAATTAAGTTAGTGTTTTATGCAATGTATTGCATATTGTTTTATGTATTTTATGCATATTTTTTTTATATAACATAGTGTTTAATTATTTATTGAAGATTTTGATCATCTTGGAGATCTAGTAATTCCATTTCAAATTATGATGTTTCGTCAAGTATATTTTCTGGTATTGGACAACCATTACTAATAATATCAATTAAAAAAGGATTTACTTTCCGGTATGATTCAATCTTGTGATCATCATACTGAATCATAGGATTAGGATTATGAATCATCTTTTTCATTTGAGGAAAATGATTAAAAGTTTTTAAGGTAAGATCTTTTTGAAATAGAGCAATTTTTTTGCTAAATATAGTCTGAGCAAGATCAGATATATTTTTTTCTTTTCCCTGAAGCAACAAATTCAGATTTTGTAAATGTTGCATTACATCAGTTAAAAATAAAAGATCTTGCAAGAAATTCACATTGTCAAAGATTTCAAATGTATTTTGCTTTTCAAGCAAAAAACTTTTAATTGGTTCTAATAGTTCTACAAACCTATAAAGAATGTCACTACTTGAAAGCCACCTTACAGTACAGTAAAACAATAAGTCACTTAGTCAGCAAGATCCGATTCACTAACGAAATTTTTAAACTATCAGTGATTTTTTGCAATAGATCGAATATAATTTACAATCTCCAGCACTAATTTAAAAACAATTGGAAAATTAAAATGTTTTTCTGCTAAATGTTCTCAATGAATCACACAATAAACTGGGATAAACCTGGGATAAAGGATATTTAGGATCACTATTTAGTAAATTAATAAGCCCATCATGTATTCCAACCGTTGCTGTTGTGCCATCTGTACCAACACTAACAAGCTTGTTCTTTAGAGCCATTTGGCCATCCCTGATCTAAATAATTTTTAATTATCTTTTTCCACTTCCAAGACCTAGATGATTGCAATCTGCAGAGAAAACTTTGCTAAACTTAATGTGGACATTAAAAAGATCAAATGATAAAATAATCCAATTTAAGAGCAAAATTGATTTCTTTCTGAAAATCATCAATGAAGCAGCTCCTTGATCATTTCCTTAAAATGATTAACACACTCTACAAAATTCTCTTCATTAATCATTGTACTGTTTTTTATTGAATTTGATATAAATTTGATATAAATAGATATAAATAAATGGGACGCAATATGCTGCAGCAAGTTATTTCTGATAAAAAAGTACTGAGCAATGCTTTTTTTGCTTAGTAAATAATTACTAAAAATGATATGCATCTGATGTCTTATTATCAAATCTCTCCACCTTTGCTTATCTTAGTCTTCAGAATAAGGCAAAACCCAATAGAATAAACATGTGGAGCTTTGTCCTTGCCACTGTATTGGTGCCATTCAAACTATAAAATTTTACATTTACAAAAAGTACTTCAGCCTTCTTTCTACTAATAATTTCCACTAATCCCAAGAATTCTTCCTTTACTTTGTTTTCAATACTATTGTTGCAGATGAAATTGCTAAATCGACATATTTAGCTTTATGTTTATTTGCGTTTAATTTCCTGATTATTAGAGAATGCTTTTTTATGAATATAAGTCTTGGTGTTTCATATATGATAACTATCTATGGAAAGTACTAGTTGAGGAGATTAAAAGTTGATGTGTGTTGGGTTTAATCAAGAAACTTATTGTTAACAATTTGTTTTCCAATAACTGTTACAGAAAAATGATATAAAATTAGATTGAGCACCAAAGCTTTGAAGACAGATGGGCGAACTTTAAATCAGAGAACTAAATTTTAATCAAACTGTTTAAAATTTTTAATTACTTTCTTGATTATTTTTTGTAGTTTATTTTTTGTATTTATTATTATATATCTTTCAATCAAAATTAATCAGATCAAAATAAGAAAATTTTTGTAGTTTTAAAAGTTTGTTACATATGAAAGTATATAAGAAAAAAATTTCGGAATCCTTTTTTTTTAGGCATCTCAAGATTTACTTCTTTTTGTATAGGGCATCAGAAAACCTAAGAAAATATTTTTTTGAAATAAAATTTTGAAGATTTTTGTGGTGCTTTTGTTTATTAGTAGAAAAAGTTCTGAGTTCTTCACTTTAAAAAATTATTTTGGTACAAATGGTAAGGTACAAGTATTTAATACTGTTGAACAAATATTGCATAAATTAAAGCTAGTTGTGTGACAAAATGTGCTCGACAAATAAATTGGCGCTGAAAAAAAAGTATCAATATCTGAAACCATATGTAGTGAACGCTAATATTTGTAATGTTTTTGTTTTGTTTTTTTCACAAATGTTTATATACCAAAAATTATTAAAGTCTGAGACTCTATGGTCTCAAGCATGTTGAATTGACCTGGAACAACCCACTTAACAGTTCAACTGCTTTTATTTTTTTTCCCAGTTATTTATAATTTAAACTTTTGTCATAGTCTTGTTAATAGTGAATTTGTGCGTAATGATTTGTTCAGGTGATAGAAATAAGTTTGATTCTCATAAAATTTTTGCTTGTACAGGTTGAGGCAAAATTAACTCCCCCATTTGGTTTGCTTACAATTTTGAAATAAATGAAAGATTTTTTTTTTTTTTCAAATAATATTTTTATTTAGCATTTAAATTTTTTGTTTGTCAATTTTCAAAAATGATATCAACTAAATGTCCACCTTTAGTGGTTCTACACAAATCAGCTCTTTTTATTGAATTTTTCATTACTTTTTTAAGTATTTCAACCAGTATGTTTTCTATTTCTTGTCAAATATTATTTTTTAGTTGATCAAGAGTTTGTGGTTTATTCACGTGCACCTTTTCTTTTAAATAACCCCATAAAAAGAAGTCTGGAGCTGTTAAATCAAGTGATCTTGCAGGCTAATCCAAATCATCAAAACAAGAAATTAATCGACCTAGAAAAAGGTCTTTCAAAATCTGTGTTGTTTCATTGGCTGTATGTGGTGTGGCACCATCCTGTTAAAACCACATATTGTCCAGATTTTGTTCTTCCATTTGTGACATTAAAAAGTCTTGGATCATTTGTCAATAATTATGACCAGTAACAGTTGTTGTTTGTCCATTTTCGTCTTCAAAAAAATAAGGTCCAATGACATTTTTGGCATGAATATCACACCAAACTGTTATTTTTTGTGGATGCAATGGTGTTTCATGAATGATTTGTGGGCTTTCATTTCCCCAGAATCGAGAATTTTGTTTATTGACATGGCCACTGAGATGAAAATGTGCTTCGTCACTCATTATCATTTTTTCACTAAAATTATCAATTTCTCTCGCAAGATTCAAAATGACATTACTGTACTTCAAACGCTGATTATGGTCTGATGATAAGGGAAAAGGTGTAAATCTCTTTTCGAAATTCGTTGAAGAGAGCACTGAGAAATGTTTAATTGTTAAGCACGTCTTCTTGTTGATGTTTTTGGTAGCTCTGCAACATTTTCACGAACACAAGCGATATTTTCTTCAGAGCGGGCGGTTCTTGGTCTTCCTGAATAGTGAGAGTCTAAAGTTGTTCCATACTGTTCAAATCGATTTGATAAAGCATGAATTGTTTTCTTATCAGGTGCTGATTGATTGCAATGTCTTTTTCGATATTCTCGTTGAGTTAACACAACTGACTTATTTTTTTGAATAAAAATAGTCACGATTTCTGCACGTTGTTGTGGAATGAATCGATTCATAATTAATTTTTTGCTATTCTACTTTACAGCTGTAAAAAAAAAATAATGACAGTTAATATCAAAATAAAAAATAACAGCTCTTTCAAATAGGGGAGTTAATTTTGCCTCACCCTGTATAATGATTAACATTTGTTCAGGTGATACTGAGGGTAAGTTTGATTCTCATGACGTTTGTGCTTGCAAAAATGATTAAAATTTGTTCAGGTAACTGAGCATAAGTTTGATTCTCTTAAAATTTTAATTATTTACAGGATAGAGTATCTGCCCTACTCCATGATGAAATTAAAGAAGCTGCAAGCGCTTTGGCTCTCAGAAAACCAGGTATTTGATAATAATATAAAAATACTTTCTATGATGTTTTATAATTTACATATAAAAGATAAATTTTTTATAAATAATAAATAAAAAAGTAGATCAATGTATAATATATAAATAATATAATTAAATTTGTATATATACTTATGAATATTTATACAGGATCTATTTATCAGTTTGTGACACTGCTTCCATAAATGCCCTGTTAAAAATGTGTTTAATAAAAAAAGTATATATAAAAACAGAAAATGGTAGAAGAATAAAAATAAAAAATGATAGAAGTATATGAACAAATGGTTGATCATTGATTTAAAAATGTATTTAAATTATCTTGTTCTGAATCTTAATCAGTATAATTTAGAAGTTCATTAAATAGGATGCTACCTTTAAAATAAAAGCCATAACATGCAACACTCAAGCAACAACCTTGTTTGTCAATTTGTTTCTCTGAGCAACAAACTTGTTTGTCAATGTTCTTGTTTTGGAGTTGAAGTGTCGAAAAAGGCAACAGTGACAAATTAAAAAAACAATTAAAAAAAAATTAGTAGTCTCTTAGTCTCTTCAACTGCAGCAGCCTCTGCATTTTTTTCACTGTAGCCTGTGAGGAGGTTTTTTTCACTGTGGCCTGTGAGGTTTTTTTTGCATATTCAATTCAAGTAATTATTATGCATAGACTGCATTTTTTCATTAGAAAATTTGCTTTAATTTTAAGAAAAGTTAGCGTTTAGCATATGGGTTACCATAGGTGAAATTACAGATTTATAATCTACTGTAACTGGTTTTTTGGTAAACAACAGTAGACATTTGTGCATTCAATCAAGTCATAATAATGCTGTCCTGATGATGTTGTTAAAGTTTTTGTTTAAATTTAAATGAGGGTCAAAAACAATTTCAGGATATTTATAAGCTTGTTGAAAATGCTTGAATGTTTTTATTATAGGAATTTAAGCTACTGCTGTCATTTTGCTTTTCTAAACATCATTAAGTTTTTACTACATTTAAAATGATAGTTAAGTTGTTTTTGTTTTGAAGTTTAATGATTTCTTCTCTTTGAGATTTTTTTAATGATGGAAATGTCTGTGTCCAAAAAATATTACAGCCTTGTATGCAAATTTAATAATTTTGGAATTTATTTGCCAAATTCATAGAATATTAGAAATAGGTCTTACTTACGCATATTATGATTTACACACTTCTACATCATATTACAGAAAGTTTTTTCAAAATTTTCTTATTATTTTCAACACATTGACATTGTATAAACAAAACCATTCTAATTCAAAAGTACAAACACTGTAAAAAAAAAAAATTTTAATTGTAGCATATAATAATGAAGATTGTAGTTGAGCCAAAAAAAATTGCAGCCAATACTATCAAGGCTTTATTGTAGCCTATAATATCAAAGGCTTTGTAACCTTTGATATCAAAGTTGTAGCCTATAATATCCAAGGCTTTAGTTAAATAAAAAAAAATTGTAGTTTATAATATTGAAGGTTTATTAAGCCTTCAACATTACAAATCGAAGGCTTTAGTCAAGCCAATAAATATTGTAGCATATAATGAAGATTTTAGTGAAGCCAAAAAAAGTTGTAGTCTATAATATCAAAAGTTTTTTTTTTTTTCAATTGTAAATTTATCTCCACAAAGCCATGAAGGCTACTACAGTCAAGGAGGCTACTTTAGTTGTGGTTACAACCCTCTCCAAAACGTATAACTCCAAAACACAAACCTTAATGAATGAGGCTGCTGGGCAGAGAAACAAGTTAAGTGCAGTACTACAAGGAACATGGTTGGGATCAAATTCAGAACTTCTCACTTATAAGGCGAGCGTTCTACTACTATCACATAATTTAGTTAAGCCAACTAAAGTTTATATTAAGTTTATTATTTTTGTTTTTTTAATTTTATTTCTTATTTTTATCAAAACTTTCAATATTTTATTTAATCACTATTTAAAAAAAAATTGTTACTTTTCCTTTTTTGAAATTGATACCTAAAATATTTTATATTAGGCAAAGCCGTTGATTCCACTGCAAACAGACTGGGATCCAATAAATGAACGCCGTTTTCTTACCTGTTATATGTTTCCTCAGCGTCCTATTAATGATGGTGATATTTTTGAAGAGAATGAACCAGGTTAGTTAATTTTTTTATATTTATGTTCCTAGTTTTTTTAAAGTATTTTTAATTTATAAATTTTTCATTTTATTTATCTTTTATAAGATAATGAGCAATCAAATTTTCAAACCACTTACCACGAGGAGGAATGGAAAAAGCGCACTTCTGTTTTGTTTGACATAGACGAAGAGGACCCTCAAGTGGTGAGTGTTATTGTTTTGTTGAGGATTGATTTGTTTCTATCAGTCTTGCATTACTCAAGTCATCTTTTAAACTATTTAAAAGGTTCGCTTATCTCGTCAACCTACTCCTTTTCCTAAAGACATTAAGGACCGTGTGAATCAATTTCGTCAGCATGCAATTGCTAAAGGTCATGTAACTGAACACCATTCTAATGGTGAAATGGTATTCTCAGAGGGTGACACAGATAAAGACTATAATGTAAGTTTAAATAAACTGTTTAAACTAAAAAATTAGGCAATGTTTTAAAAGGTTTTTAATTTTAGATAAGATCGGAACATATTATGAGATTATTAGAAACTGAAACTGTGAATTCATCATCAAAAGCAGGTGAAGAGGATGAGGAAGAACAATTATTGGATCAGTTACAGAATACATCGCTTACTCGTCCCAACAGTCAGTCAATTCAGGTTTATAAATTATGTGTCAATTTGCTTACATGTTTAGAATTTATAAAGATTTGTTCACTGTGGGAGTGTGAATATGGGTAAGGCTAAGACTTGTATGTGTTTGTGTGTGTGTGCGCATGTGTGCATGTGCATGTGTAAAATTGTGGATGAGGCTAAAAAAATCTGGATGTGTATGTCAGTGTGTATGGATATAAGGCTAATTAGAGAGTTCTTTTTCATTTACTCATTTAAAACTTTCCAATGATTCAGGTAGGTCAAATAGTTATAAAACTTGATTATATGCTTGTGGTAGTGATGATAATAAAAACTTTGATTATATACTTGTGGTTGTGATGATAATAAAAACTTTGATTATATACTTGTGGTTGTGATGATAATAAAAACTTTGATTATATACTTGTGGTTGTGATGATCAAAATTAAATAAATAATAAAGTAGCTAGTAAAAAATGAAGAAAAATTTCCTAAAGAATTTTCTTTAGAATTGCTTTAGAATATTCAAAAATAATCAAAAAACATAAACATAAAAAAAAGTTACTATCCTCACTTCATAAGATACTTCATAACTGCAGATATTGTTGTTTCTATGTTATTACTAAAACCTATTTTCTCACTTCTTTCCTCACTTTATAACTGTAGATATTGCTGTTTTTATGTTTGTACAAAGTAACAGTAATATCAGAAACCTGGTGTAACACCTTCATCTCATGTCTACACAACCTTATTATAAAATCTTCACCTCTGAACCGTGCTTAAACTATATAATTGACAAGTCAAAGTAATCAGAATGTTGATACAAAAATTTTCTTAAAGGTGTATCTGTCTACAATGTTATGTATCTGTTAACAAGGTCACATAGTAGACCAAAACTAAGTAAATAATATTTTTCGTTCTGTAGAAAGGAAATCTTAAATTGTGAGCATTTTAAAAAATTTTATATGTTTTTATTTGTCATCAATAACATTACATTTTTAGAGACTTACAAGTAACTCAAGTAGTTCATCATACAAACTTCCATCGCTTGGTTGCTACAGTGATGATGACCTTGATTCTTCAGTTAAACCAAACATTAAGCTGAGTTCAGATTCCGGACTTGGAAGCATGCAGTTAGTTGAGGAGTCAAACTTATGGAGGAATGGTAGTAGTCAAAAAAAAGTTTTTTCTTGAATTATTAAATATAGGTAATGTATAAGTTGATGTATATTTATGATATTTATGATGCACTTGTTTTAAGAGTACCCAACAATCCACGAGATAGAAGATATTGTAAGTTTTTAGATTTTTATTTGATTTGTTTGAAATTTTTTGTTTTGTTTCTTTTATTGTTTATTTTACTTTATTGTTAACTAATAATCTTAGTAATAATAAGTAACTAATAATCTTAGAATTAATTAATAACCTTTTATTAATCAATTGTATTAATAATTGTAATTAATAGTTTAAAAATAATAATAGTTAGGTAATTTTTGAATAATTAATTCTGTCGACTAGATTCGGGTTACCATCAAGAAAACACCAAATCTGGGCTTTAGCGTTTCTGGTGGTGTTAACTCTCCTGGAAATCCTTTTCGACCAGATGATATGGTATATGCTTATTTATCAAAATTCTGATAAAAGTAAGATATTAGTAATTAGTATCCTTCTTCTTATCAAGCTTTCTTTTTTTTTTCTCAAGGGAATATTCATAACAAAGATTTTATCTGATGGTCCTGCTGCTTCTCTGTTACAACCAGGAGACAAGGTCCTTGAGGTATTCATCTTCGATGAGATTTTTATTGTATTCATCTTGATGACATTTGATGAAATTTTTATTGTATTCATCTTGATTATCTTAATTATCAGGTAGATGTGGATACAATTTGTAAGTGAATACTTAAGTAATCCAAGTATTAGTGTCGATTTTTTTTTTCCCCAGACAACGAGGTTAATTTTGGAAATGAATTATATGTGGATTCTTATGTCAAAATAGTTGCACAAGTGAAACAAATATGTTACATATTTGAAACATAAACATGCAAAAAAGTTCAATTATGTCACTTGTAAAGAGACGAAGTTTTTTTTTCAATAACAGTTAAACATTAATAGACCACCTGTTTCTAACATCAAATTATTGCATTAGGGTCAAAATGAATTAAAAATTGCTTTCAATAAATTAATTGTTTGGTGAATTAAAAAAACTGCTGAATATAAGAAGAAACTTATAAAAAGTTGAACCACACATTACCATTCCAGAATGCATACTTAATGATCTTTTCTGCTGATCAGGCTTTTTTGTTACAGAACTATAACAGTATTAAAAAGTAGAGTGCTGTCTAAAAGTTTAATGAACATTGACACTGGTTTTGTTTCTCGTTCCAGATAACTCACTGCAGCCAACTGTTTTTGTAATTTTTGTGAACATATTTCAAAAAATTTTGAAATCTAGTTATTAACTTACAGTTGGTGTTTATGCAATAGCGATGAAACCTCTAAAGAAATTTGGTCTGCATTTACTAAATGAATTATTCTGACTAATTAGTATTCCAACAATGAAGAAAAACAGGAGAGCAAAACGTGCTAGAGAATAAAGGGACTCCAAACGCTATACTTTTCCTGCCATTCCAATTAAACAGGTTAACCCATTTTTAGACATCCAAATCACTCCAGCTTCCATTGCTAAATTTATTTCTCAATTAAACTCTTCCACGACTTGTGGTCCAAGCAACATTCCTGTCTTACAAATTTTTCCAAAATAAATACACAGTTTAGAGATAATTCAGCAATATCTCCAGTTTTAGATAAAACTTAAAAACTGTTTTTGTTAATTGTAAATTAATTTCAATAAAGCTATTAACAAAGTATATGAGTTCTAACATAATTGTTTGATTTAAATTTCTTGGATCCATTTTAGGTTATAAATACATCTACAAACTGATATATTTTGCCATGGGTAAATGTTTAATGTAGTAATTCTTAGTCTTTTTGAAACCCTAATAAATTTTAATTTATATGCTCTTTTTATGATATTTTATAACTAAATATTTAGTTTTAACAAGTATTTAATAAAAAATCGTGAAAAGTTTGAATCTTAAAAAAACATACACTCGAATAATTAATTATATTGTATAACTACAAAGTTTTCTTTAAATAATACTCATTTTGTTACAAATTTAATACACTTTCTTTATAAATATATTATATTTTGTAAAAAAATTACATTCTTCTAAGGAAATGACGTCAAAACACGTAGCTTACAGACCGCGAGTTAAATTTTATCTAGCATATCGATCTTACGGCAAGAACTTCATCTTGGAACATTAAAATATGAAATACTTCAATATAAACCATCTCCGATATAATCCAATCCGCTGAAAATGGCTTTGAATATAAAGATAGGTAAAGGAAAGTGTTGCAAGAAAAATTAATGAAAAAACATTTGACGCCTCAAAGTTATGTTTGATCACAGTAACACAGTTTTTCAAAGGTTGCAAAAAATTTAAATGTAGCACAGCACTGATTACGGGTTAAAAAAGCATCAGTTTTAGGATAAATTCCTGCCTCAAGAAAGTTGACAAATATCTCGTAAAAGACCCATTCAAGTTAATTCGTTTTAGTAATGGAAAAATCAGAATAGTCTAATAGAAGATTTTTGAAATTGAAACTAATAAAGAAATAATACTCTGTATAAATACATTTCTGTTTAATTTGTAGCTTAAAAATTTTGTAATAAAGTAATAACAAATTAAAAATTTCACGAATTTCAATACCTATTATACTAAGTATTGAACTTTTTTTATATTAATTAATTTTTTTTTAAAGATAATTTAATTTTATTTAATTTAGGTCAACGATATTGACTTCACTAACATTCATCATAACGACGCTGTAGATGTCTTAAAATCATGCGACGTAGTCTACATGACGCTCTCTAGAAGGCATTATGATCAGACGTAATGAGATTTGTGTAAATCAGTACTGCATTAGTATAGAATGTTACTCTACGTTGAGCCAAACAATTCTAGAGGAAGATTTATGGTAAAGGCGAAAATTAAGTTCGGTTTGGTTAGAGTGCCGAAGATGTGCATCTCTCAATTGCCTAAAGAAACCTCACGTTTTTAGTAAATGACATTTATATTCATATTCCATAAAGCAGTTAATTTTACATTGAGTCGGTGAAGCCATTGCTGGGCGAAAGGTCTTTGTCGACCGTATAATCATTTAAAACATTTACTATGTAAATAATTACTTGTATTAACTATTTCCACAATATTAAAATTGTTATTACATATGTCAATTAAGTTATTGGAAATAAAATAATATAAGTAGTCAATAGGGAATCTATTGATGATTTTTAGCAACCTTTTTTAGCAATTTGGATTGATGGTAAAATTGTTAAAAAGTCCTTATTGCATATGCTTTTATATTTCGATGGACGTTGTTAAAAGTTGCAACATTTTATATGTGTTTTAACTATTCATTTAGAATGTATTGATTTTTTTTTCTATTTATCAATGAATTTGTGAAATTTGTAAATAGTTGTGTTTTATAAACATTTTATTAATTGATAATAGCGAAAATCGTTTGTTTTATTTTTTATCCGAAGTTAAATTTTGCGGGTGAAAAATATGAATGGTAATTGGACCAGACAGGATAGAAATCACCACAACCTTGATCTAGGATGATGTCAAAACTCACTTGAGAACAAACGCTTTTTTTATTATTCCAAGAAATCAATGCAAAAAGGTGCTGTCTAATGCTAAATCTCGTATCTTATTTCAGAAGTGAGACTCTAGAGGCTTTGATCAACATCTCATCTTTCATGGGTTTGATCTTATTACCTATCCAGAGATAAAGCAGAAGAACTTTTTGCAAAGAACTTTTTCTCCAATTCGTTTTTTAAATTCACTGGCATTACTACTGCCATTCTAGTTTAGACATCCGAATCACTCTGGCTTCCCTTATAAAAGTCATTTCTCAATAAAACTCTTCCACGGCCAAACTTGCCATAGTCTTAGAAAAGTTCCAGAGTTCTCTTTAATTCTCTTTAAACTATTTAATATTTGCTTGAGTCCATAATCAACACACTAACACTCTATCTTTAGTCTATAATCAACAGTCTTTGAGCCTATAATCAACACACTTCTAACACTCCATCTTGAGTCTAATAACTCTCTAACAATCAATACAGTTTTCGATCTGCTTGTTCTGCGGCTGACTTGAATTGACTTGCGTCTCCAACTAAAAGATTCTTTAGTGTATTAGATAGAGACGGTAAGGTAATGGCTATTGATCATGACTTATCAAAAGATTTTGTTAAAGTTTGACATGCTGGTCTTCTCTACAAGTTAGCTTCATATGGTGTATCTAGGAAAGTTTTTGAAATTAAACCATTTCTTTTTAACTGCAGTATAAGGTCACTCTCAAAAGCCAACACTCTTTACTTAATTTCCAGTAACATTTTGAATATCTTAAGGTTCTAACTTTAAGATTTTCAAAATGTTGACTATTATATCTTAACAAAACGTTTAATTTGTCACTTAATAACTTGTTAAACCTATTTAATTTGGAAATCAAATAATCTATAATTGTCGGAGATTTAAATGTCAGTTATTTGAACGACAAATCACACGAAATAAAAACAATCATAAATTTTTATGGATCTTATACATCTTATAAATCAAAGCAACTAAAATAAAAATTGAGTCAAAATCGTTAATTGGCGTAATTTTAATTCTTTAACAATTGTAACAACTTCAAAACAATAACAAAAACAAGAAACGCATCCCATTCAATTTGGTTTTAATAACGAGAATTCGACCTTGCATGTTGAATTTAAAAAAAAAAAAAGTGAAACGAATAGACATTAGATCAACAACAATTCGCCTTTTAACTTATGTTCGCTAGATGCTGAAAAAGCTTTTGACAGCTGAAATTGGAATATTCCTTTTGATAAACCATACTTTGATAGTAAACCTACCTCTCTAAATAGTCAACACTGTATCTTCTTTATATTACAACAGAACACACTAAAAAATAAAGGTAGAAATATTTAGTTAAGGTAGGATATGTGATATACTCTTAGTAAGGTATAATTTTCTACCTTATAAGGTAGAAAATTGTACCTTTAAGTTAGAAAATTGTGTGACAAATAATTGTTTTTAATATAATTTTCTACCTTAAAAGGTAGAAAATTATACTTTACTAAGGGTATATCACATAGGATATGTGATATACTCCTAAGGTAAAAATTTCTACCTTTTTTTTTTAGTGTGAAGTGCAACTGTTAGTGCAATATTAACAAAAGGGTATTAAATTTCCAAATATCAATGCATATTTGGTTTGAAAATATGATTCCCTATTCAAAAATATACCCTAGTCAAACTCAAACTTTTATTCTCTTGGTATTTTAAACTATTATTAATGTATTTTTACCTTGTAAAAATGTTAACAGAGGGTGTTTAATAAAATAATAATAATTATAATAACTAAAATATAAAAATAAGAATACCGCAAATAATTGTAATTGCACCGATTCTACGCTATCATTTTCATAGAAAAATGGAACTCTCTGCACAGGTCATTAAAACGTTGTGTTTATGAAAGACAGTTTTTAAATTAATTTTTATTTTCCTTTTTTTTTATTCTTTTTTATTTTGTAGTTTTTAGCGAATCACTTTTACGTTTAAAAAGCGACTCGCTACAAACAGCAAAATTTAATATTTAAAGTTGTATATTATTAGATAATATTTATATATCAGTTTGCATAAGAGATTAAGGTGGCACACCACCAAATATTCTAAAATGTTCAAACTTAAATAAAAAAAGATAAATTTTATATCTATAAAAATTGCATTAATTTAGAATGCTATTTCATACTTCATTTTACTTTGCCTCGATTACTTTGCCTCGAATTTATCGAAAAAACATTCATTTTAATGGGTCCATTGAAAACGCGATAACTTGAAATACTACTGTGATCAAAAAGTAAGGTGAATTTTTTTATAAAATGAAAAATCTTTATTTATTCTTCCAAATCTGTATCGTCCCCCTCAAAATAATCCCCCCCCGGCCCCAATGCACTTTTGCCAACGTTTTTTATAGTCTTCGAAGCATGCCGAAAAGTTCCCGGGTTGGGATAGCCTCAATGCGCGTGCCGATTCACGTTGGATCTCTTCAATGGACTCAAAACTATTTCCCCGGAGTGGTCTCTTGAGCTTTGGGAACAGCCAGAAGTCACACGGTGCTAAGTCGGGCGAATACGGTGGTTGTGGAGCAACATGGGTAGAGTTTTTGGCGAAAAACTCACGAAGAACCAGTGCTGTGTGCGAAGGCGCATTATCGTGGTGCAAAATCCAAGAGTTATTGGCCCATAATTCCGGTCTCTTTTTGCCAATAGCTTCACGCAAACGTCGCATAACGCTTAAATAATATTCCTTGTTGACAGTTTGGCCAGTTGGAAAGAATTCGTAGTGCACGACACCACAATAATCAAATAAAACAGTCAACATGACCTTGATTTTTGAGCGACTTTGACGTGGTTGCTTCGGTCTTGGCTCGCCTTTTTCACGGTATTCACTCGATTGGTCGGTTGTTTCAGGGTCGTATGCGTAGACCCAAGTCTCATCGCCAGTAATAATTTGTTTGTAGACGTCTTGATAGTCAGAAAGCATTGCTTCACACGTTTTAAAGCGACGCTCTTTTTCAAAGAAGTTGAAAAATTTTGGCACCAAACGTGATTTGAGTCTTCTGAGGCCCAAATGATCCTTCAAAATTGCTTGCACCAACCCAAATGATATTCCAACCATGTCAACAAGGTCTCGAATGGTTAACCGACGATTTGCAAGCACCAATTCTTTGATTTTGTTGATGTGGCGATCATCAATCGAAGTCGATGGTCGTCCGGAGCGTTCCAAGTCATCAACAAGTTCTCGGTCTTCTTTGAAGTCTTTGTACCACTTGTAAACATTTTTTTGAGACATAGTCTCTTCACCGAAGGCTTTTTGCAACATTCGATACGTTTCAGCAGCAGAAATATCATTCCGCAAACAAAATTTAATAGCACTTCTTTGCTCAACAAAATTAGACATCGTGAAAATCGCCGAATGCACTTTTGGTACTTCAGAAACAAGCGTAAACAAAAAAAAATAATTATGAGTTTGACATGCAATTTGGCGCAAATGTTAATGACATTCCTACCAACTTAAAAATAAAAAAGATTGGACGATTCGAATAAGGCGGGAAGTTTAAATTAAAAATTCACCTTACTTTTTGATCACAGTAGTATATTAACACAAAATCCATGAAATTTTTACATATGTTCTAGACATTTCAAGTAAGGTATTGACATTTGGATTTTAAGATTTTCAAAGTACATAAAAAATCATATCAATTTTTTTTCATCAAGTAAAAAAAAACTTTTTGAGACCTTAAAATTAACCAAGAAAATAGTATAATAAACATTTCCTGGTATTTGGAAGTGGTTTACACTTCTGCTTCACAAGATAAAAACGCAAAAGAAAATTAAAAATTTTTGTCATTTCCATATAAACTTTTTTTACTTAGTTAATTTATCGAAAAATTAAAAAATAAGTTGGGAATAAGCTTTTTATATTATTAATCTACAATAAATTGCCGGTCAAATGAGCGAACAATCAAAAAATCATTTATTTTTCAATTTTGAGAAAATATTTGGTGTTGTACCACCATAGTTATTCGCAATATAAAACGCTTTTTGAATGTTATTTATGAATTTCTTAGTTTCAAACTAGATTTAAATAAGTTTGTTATAACTTATTTAAATCTAGAAACATTACATAACAATGTTTTCTATGGTTTACTTCAGTGTTATGTCTTTAAAACGGGTATTGTGTGTTGTAGAAGGAAAACGTCTTAAACGACGGAAAGATTGAAAGGGGAAAAAAAAAATTGCACTTTTTCTATGCAAGACCAGTCGTCTCATCAATTTCTCTTAGCACTGCCTCTACTGTTAAGAATACATCTTTTGCGAGCCCTGCAACAACCGCTACTACCGCATTTTTATTAGTTACTATTTCAATTTCTACTAGTTTCAATAGTGCTTTTACAAGTCTCTTGCTGGCGTCACTACTACTACTAGCTATTTTGCAAATGGATTTGCATCTACTGTTGTTACTTGGCAACATCTACTGTTACTTCGGCAATGTTGAATTGCTACAATCTTTTATAAATGTCTCATACTATAAAAACTTGTTTTCCACAACCAAATTTTGTTTACTGTTTCTTACTTTTTTTAACTTTCCACATCACGTAGGGGAGAGTGAGGTATTGGCAAACAGCTGAGCGGGAATGCAAATTACAGATACCAGTTGTACGAAACTGATATTATATATTTTTATTGCTTATAAATTAGTCTAACTAATCAGTCACAACCCTTCAAAAACAATTTTTATAAATCTTATTATAAAATAAAAATTTAGGGCTAAAATAAGACCGTTGGTGTTTAGAATTATCCTACGTACGTGGGGTAAAAAATGTTGCATAAAATTATCAGAAAAAGTTAGGATCAAATTATCGTGAACAACAATCATTACACTACTGTACGTCTGTAACTGAGCATGGGGTCCCCTCTCAGCAGGTAAAAAGCAATTGTCAAATATATTTTTGTATTATGCTGTTTTGACCATGTTCGGAGTTACCCCACGTTCGCCATTACCCTACGCATTTGAAAATATTTGAAGGTCATATTTTATTTCATACCATAAAAGAATTTTTTAGTAACTTTTAGTAACTTATATAGCAATATTCTAAATACTATTTGATCTATGTAATCGCATTTATAATATTGAAGCGATGTGATTCCATGTACAAAGTACCCATGAATCGAGCCGTAGATACACTGATCTCCCATGTAAACGTTTAAATCTCCGTATGTTTAAAAAGAGTTGTAATTTGAGCAATACAGCTACGAGCGTTGAATAACTTACACTTAAAAGTATATTTATGGAACTTTTAAAAACAAGCTACATTGCTCTATACATAAGATATAGGTATTATAATAGAAGGTTAAAAAATTTAATTGCAAAGAGACAGATTGACTGCGTTCCTCCCATTCATAGCACCCCTCCTCCCTCCAAGTTATTATCAATAGCTTTTTGATATACGTTGATTAGATTTAAAAAAAAAAAAAACGTTATTAGTTTTTGTTTATAGATATAGACAATCAGGCCTCGGCGGGAGTAAATGAGAGCGAGAGCGGAAAAAGGCTCTCCTAAAACGAACATGGTGAGCCATACAAGCTGCTCCTTCAAACATCTTTATACGAGAGCTTTTGGTTTGCACAAGCTATCTTTTTTTTTTCCATTAAAAGTTACTTATTAAATGCAAAATTTGGTTTTAAACTTGTTAAAAGCATATGTTTGTAACGTTAATGTTACAAGAACATATGCATAACGAGCGTCGTTTTTTGCGCCGTTATGGCGCAAAAAATTCTTTAAACGAGCGTTGTCTTTGGGTTTTCGCTTTAGCTATCCATTTATTTATTAACAACATTATTTATTTGATAAAAAAAAATTTATAAAAAACTTATAAAAATGTTTTATAATTTCTTATTGAAATAGAATGCAGGCATTTTAAGAATTAATACAACAGTTACAAATTCGACAATGAAAGTGAATAATATATTAAAGTAATTAATATACAGTGGTTTTCATAAATTTAAACCCAATCATATTTGAGAATAGAAATTTTTAGTTTTTTAACTATAAAACGAAATCAAAAAAAGATTTCGGTTTAGTTTTTCTTCTGTTTATTAGATAAATACATACAGAATACAAAATTTAAAAAATATTTACAAAAAAAATACAAATATTAGGTAATAATTAGGTACAACTACATGATATTAAAAAAATACGACAAAAAAAATTATTCATAAATTTAGACGCACGATACATTAGGAGGCGTAATTTATGAACCAATCAATATTTTGTGTATCCGGCTTTTGCTTTAATACAACTAAGAACTCTTCTAGGCATAGACTCAACAAGATTTTTGCACATCGCTTCTGGGACCCTATACCAGGCCTCCTTAAGGACGTCCTTCAGCTGGCCAAGTGTGAAAATTTGAACCTTTGCCAATTCACGGTCAATCCAAGCACAAATGTTTTCAATCAGGTTCAAATTAGGTGAGTATGGAAGCCACGGCATTGTCTTGATATTATTATCGTTAAACCACTCTTTTGTATGGTATTCAGTATGTGCAGTAGCGCCATCTTGTTGAAGTTTCCATGGTTTATCATTGAGCATAAGCAGGTCAGTTGATGAAACTAGGTTGTTTTCCAGTACTTCTACGTATATTATGGAGTTGATTCTTCCGGTGTATGTTTGGCACATACCAACAACTTTGTAATTGAAGTATGACCAGATTCCTACCGAGTCTCCTCCACTTTGTACAATCGGTCTAATGTACCTGGCTAATACCTTCTTTCACGGCACCATTTTAGTTTCGTTTGTTTATCATACGGACGAAGGAGTGGTTTCTTCAAAGCAGTGTAGACTCCAATCTCGTATTTGATAAGTATTCGGCGGACTGTACTTTGAGAAATAGATGTATTTTGCGTTGTATTAAATTATGTGGTCAACTCTTTGTAACAAATTCTTGGATTAGCTCTGACAGCTCTAAAAAGGACACTATCGTCCTTTCTGGTGGTTGACAAGTGTCTACATGGCCTTGTTTTCTCGCTGGCACCACCAGTGTGATGAAAATTTTGCTTCGTTGTCCGAACATTTCTCAGAAACTCCAATTAACCTGGCAATTTGTCTCCTACTTTTGGTTCCTTCTTTGATGTGAGCAATAATTTGCCATCTTTCACCTTGAGTGATACGTCTTTTGCCCATTATTGTTTATTAATTAAATAATGATTAACTAATTCCAGGTAAGTCATATTTACATAAGGTTTTTTGACAAAATCAATTAATTTAGGTCTATTAATGAGGAATATGGGAAAAAACTACTAATTAACTATCAATTAACAAGATATAAGACTTTTTTGATTGTGCGTCTAAATTTATGAATAAAATAAAATCAAGCTTATCAATTAACTTTTATGTATTAATTGGTATAGAATGAGTAATAAACATCCTGTAAAAAAAATTAAAGTACTCTATAATAGAGTTTCACTTCCTCTATTAATTTATATATCAAACATTGCGGTAGCACTTTTATTTTATTTTTATTTTAAGTATTTTCTTACATATATGTAAAAAAAATGAGTGCGTCTAAATTTATGAAAACCACTGTATAAAATATATAATTCATTAAATAAAATAAAAATTATTATGCAATAATTTAGAGTGTAATAGTTTTATTTTTTTATCAGTTAAATAAATATATAGTTATAATTATATTTTTTATAAATTATATAGTAATTATAGTTTATCAATATATTTTAGTGTGTAATAACTTTATATTTATCAGTTAGCCCAATCTAATCAAAAACATTTGCATTTAAATCGTGCCTTTTTAAAAGCATTGCAGTTTATTATACAATTAATTTTTTTATATATATAAAAATGACTTTGTGTTTTTCATTTTAGTTACAATGATAATCATACTTTTGAATGAAAAAATTACTTTTGCAAGAGCCGTATATTGCTCCCGTAAACCGTTTTAGGGAAGTGTGGACGAGAGCGAGAGCTTAAACTCTCGCTTCTCACCGAAGCCTGGACAATAGCTTATTGAAGAAAAAAAATTATAAAGTATAAGGATAATAAGCGAGATAGCAAGAAGAAGCAAATATTAGGAGAAAAAATATATATTAGAAATAGTGCGGAGTAAATTATAAAATAACAACAATATTGACAGAAAAAACAAAAAAAAAAAAAAACTTACGTCTAAAGAAAAATGCATCTTATCAAATCAAAAACTTTCAACTAAGAGGATATGATTAATAAACATGGTTTTAATTTACATGCATTGGTTATTCATATTCTAATATTTCAAAAGGGTTTTGATGACACAATTTTCTTTTTCTGTAAGAGTGCAGGTAACTTCGTAATTGAATACTAGGTTATAAATGCAGGTTATTTCTCAAGTACCAAAAAAGATTTTGTTTACACATAGTTTTATTTGTGAGAATTGGCAAATACATTTCAATACCGGTAACTCGAACATCGATTCACTTGAAGTTTTGTTAAGCCCCTCGAATGCAAAAACAATTATTTTATTTTGCTTTAGTTGAGCATTTGTGTTTAAATCATTTTACATCAATTTCTTAGTGGCATAAACAACCAAGACTTCATCTGTATACGAATATACGAATACAAACAAATTTGGATGCTTTAAAAAATCTACTAATTATGTTTTTATTCATGCATACTTTTAATGAATTACAAAGGTTTCTTGAAGAGCACTGTGCAAAAAAAATGTAAAACTAAGCTCTTGGCTCTTTTTTTTAAGTTGCAATGTTTTAATTATTACAATATTTATTTCCTTTTATTTATTGTTCCATATATTAAAATATCTATATAATATCTAGAAAACCTTATAAACGGTTTAAAAACATTGCAAACATGAAAATATCAAACTTAATACCGTTAAAACAACTTAAAGAAACATAATTAAATAATTTATTATAAGTAAAATAAATAAGTAAAAATATGATTTATGCACAGCTAATTAAAATAAATATGTAATTTATTTTTTATAATGCATTAGTAAATATCAATGGTAGTGAAATTTATACCAATTATTATTAATTTCTTTGTTAAAATAAAATATAAAAATATAAAAAATTTAAAATATAAAATATTTTTAAATATAGCTAAAATATAAAAAATTTATTGAATTTCATTATTTTATTTTTGTGAATTAAGAAAAGAAGCAATTGTCTTTATTATTATTTTTTGATTGCTAGGCTTCTAGTAGAAAGAAGGCAGAGACTTAATTTATTAAGGCTTGGTATGGTGATAAATCATAGTGATAACCTCACTACACTACATATACGACTTAATATACTATAAACTATACAACCACAGCAATAATAATAAGTTGGTTAAAGATGAAAACAGTTGTAGATGAAGATTGTATATTTAGTGAAGGTAATAATCTACTAATTAGTAATTTAACACTAATTTAAGCAACAAATGTTCAAAATGTTTATGTAAATAAAAAAGCATTTTAAATAGGCATACCTTAAATTAATTGTATTTTTCATTTATTCATTGCCATTTTAACTTTGCATATAGCACGTTTAGCTCGTTGAGTTTGTGATCAGGTACAAACTCAAAGCCATTTTTATAGAAAATGAATGTATTATATAGCAATTTTTTGTATACAATATTTTTTGTTTTATGTTCAAATGTAAAACAAGATCATCTCTATTACTTTTTTGTAATCTGTATATATCAAAAACAAAAAACGAATAAATTTTACGGAACTAGGATTTTCTAGTGCAAACTGTTTTCGAAAATTAATTCTAGCCAATTTTGTATACCGTTTATATATAAACCATTTCTTTGAGCGTATCTGTGGAACAAAAATTTCTTGAATAATATTAATTTTTCATGTGAATGGAATTATAACTCTTTTAAAAGAAAGTTAAAAGAGGTTATTTTTTTTCGACAATATACGTATGTGCTTTAAAAATCTTTTGAGTTACTATTTTATCAACACAAGTTTTCGATATAATGTAAAAGCTCAGTTTATTCATAACGTTTACATTTATATATTTATATATAATGCGCTATTTACTTTGCAGTGGTTCTCAACAACAAGATCCTTAGATGTTTTGCAATTATCAACGCTCTTGAATTAGTTAAATAATTTTTATTGTAACTTGTTTGTATGTATCTATTATGGTAATGAAACATTTGTATATATTAATTTGTAATGAAAAAAAAACAAAAAACAAATAAATAAAACCTGTTGAATATTTTTTTCAAAACTATTAATTTTTTTATGTTGTGCACAAATGTTAAATACAGTTAAATATCTTAAAGCTTTGTTTCATAAAAAGATTTAATTTAAGATTCATTAGACTTACTTACAAACAATTAATTGGATGTTCGCTTAAATTAGACGCGTAATAGATTTTCAGACACTCCATCATGACCATCTTACCTACATTTGCATGAGATATTCAGAGAAAATCTGAGTATCCAGCGTGCCAATTGGACCCGTTATAGCAAAAGAGAAATAGGAAAACTATTCTCACAATAGTTAGAGTGTTAGCATTAGTAATTTTATTTAAATCTACTCAGTTGTCTGTTGTACTACTACTGTTGTCAAGAGACAGTTTTCCAGAGAGAGCTATGCAGATTATCTAAAAGAAACTGGCTTTTATTCGCAGTTTTTTATTAACTGAATGGTTTGTTTTTATGTTATGGGGCGCGCTTGGTTTGTATTTTTGTTTTGGAATGAGCTCAATTTATTAAAATGAGATATAAGAGGTTATAGGAAAGTCTTATTTATAAAGCGTTGTTTATTTATGCGTAATTTCTACTCTAAAACTTAATAGATCATACAAATATTTTTTAATCATATGTTAAGGATTGTGGTCCAACCTCCGCCTAATTTTTCTTCTTCAGTTGTTTGTGGAGACTTTATTTCGTCTTCTAATAAAGTCTGGCACAAGTCATTAATCGTTTATTCCTCCTTTGTTTCATGTTCGAAAATTTCTTCAAAGATTTTTATGTATTTTTGCACCTCTTCCTCCTATTCTATTAATAGACGATCATACACATATATACACACTCATACTTAAACTATTGTGTATATCCATATATCTATATGAGAATGTGCATGATGCCTACACACCTTTATATGAACCCACTTACTTACTCATAAATGTGTACACACACACGCACACGTAATAATTCGGTGCTGTCTTTAAAGAAGGGAGGTAGTATTTCTGCTAGGGTTTGAATGTGTTCTGTGACTAATTTGGAAAGATTATCCGTGGATCCTTCACATCCTGTGACAATTGGATGGAGGGGTACTCTTAATTTGTCTGTTTTTGGTAGTCCGTAGACTAACGGACATTGACATGTGTTATCTGGTCTGAGTTTCTCCCCTGTTTTTATCTATCGAGTATTTGTTACATATATAATCAATTAGAAAGTTGACCTCGTTGAGTGTATGTTGGGTAGGATCATATTGTAGTCTCTTGTAAGTGTTACAATCTTGTAACATGCCCAAGAATTTGACTTTGTAGTCATCGGTGTTCACAACTCATATGTTTCTCCTTTGTCCGTATTTTTGATAGTAATTCCTCGTTTTCTTTTAGTGATCTCAGGGCTTTGAGTTCATCCTTCGTTACATTACTGGTTTGGTTTCCCCTCTCTTTATCCAACACTAATCTAAGTTTTAAAATATCTCAAGACTTTTCTACTATCTGTTTATGGAGGTTCTCATCTTGGTTTAGTTTTTATGTTCCATAATTTTTTGAATGCAATATTTGTTTTTGTTTTGTTGAAGAACAATTTTAGCCTCATTCTTCTTATAAATTTCCCAAGTTCTGTTTGGTAGTAACTATTAAGAATGCATTGAAGTGCCACAATAAACTTTAGTCGTTTACTAAATACGTTGAGTTCATTGTTTGTGAGATTAATTGCGGAGATATTGGTGATTCCTTTGTCCCGTAAGCATGTCTCAACTTTTTTTCTTTGTTCTCTCAGTGCTTATATATATTCCTTGACGTTTTTGTCATTTTTCAATTTGGGTAGAAAAAGACTGTTTATTGCTCACGGTTTAATGTTTCTTGTTGCGTTTGGATGGAATATATATTTTGTTAGGTAAAGCCTGAGAGGAGGAGGTAAGAGATTGGTTAAATCATTAATAGGATGAACTTTTTCCTTTTAAGGAATAGTTAATTTTATTATAGGAATAACTAGTTTTTTGTTAATTTTCTAACGAGAGAAAGCACCCTTTTACCCTTTTTAACACCCTAGAAGCTACACACTCATTTTCCCATTCTGTTATACTTTGTTGTTTTTGGACAAAACTAGTCTTTGACTAGTCTGTTATACTTTGTTGACTGGTCAAAACTAGTCTTGGACACTAATTAATTTTTTATCGGGATTTTTGTTATGTTACTTTATTGTGATCTTCTTACTTACTTTATCATAAAATTTGTTCCACCTGTTGATACTTTAAATGCTTCTCAAGTTCTGTTGAGAAAATTGAATGTGTCACCATATTATTAAATGTGTCAAATTTTGCTTGAACTGGATTGATAATTGAAAGGCCACAGAAAAGTATGAAATAGTTATTTACTCATTAAAAAAACTTAGCATAAAGGATAAGTAATAAAAACAAACAAAATCGAACAGGTGTTCAGAATAAGCATTTATTTAAAGGAGAAATGGTTTATGCACAAGTCATAGTCATCAATAACTTTATTGTTAAAACCGTTAAATTAACGAAAAACAAATATTAAACGACATATTGCATTTTTTCTTTTTCTCCTTCTAAAATCTTTACACGATTACTATCGGTTACACAATTACTACACAATTCTACCATCGGTTTTGTTACCATTTTCGTTACACGAAAGCAATAATGATTTTTTTATGTCTTACACCTCGTATCATATAATTTTTGTTTATTTTAACTATTGTTTATTATTTATTTTATACGAAACCGATAGCAGAATCGTGTAGTTGTTATAACAGGGTGTCCACTCGCTTAAAAAACTGGAAAGAGGTGTTTTTGAAAAACATGCTGTAAAAACTGGATAATGTATTTTTTGTAAAAATTTTGAGAATTTGCACTAAAGTTGAGAATTTTCACAAAATACCTTGAAAAATTCTTGTTTTGCAGAGAAAATCAAATTCAGTTAACTTTCGCTATTAACTTATATCGCCGACTTATGTATTAAATTTCAATTTGTAAAACACGTGTAATCAATTCTAACATAATGCACGTATAAAAAAACAGCAAATGTATAAATTCATTTTTAAATAAAATTTTCTAGTAAAATTAGTTTTGACTGACCGAAATGTCGGTATCGGTAAAATATTTGACGAAATGTCGGTTTAGGTTTCGGCACCGAACTAGAGTAACGAAAACTTTGGTTTATTTCGGTTTTGGCTTTTTTTCTTTTTCGGTCGACCACTATTCGAGAACATAAAGTAAATTAACAACTTCGTAAAGCAACCAGTATAGTAAGGACACGTTAAGGACGAAAAGTATAAAATTTAACGTAGTGTATGTTTATTTTTTTAAACACATATTGCAGACATGTTTTTTCAAAGTTGTTTCAGAGTTTTTAAGTTGTTTCAGAGTTTATAGTACTTTTATAATATTTAGTTATGTAGTATAATGTCGTGCAATAATAACAGTGTTGGAGTAGCATACTAACAGTGTCGGAGTAGCATACTAAGGGCTCATAACATAACATGTGACATGTTTTTTGCATTTATATCTGTATATTTTTAGACCCAAATGTTAAAAATGTTTTGGAAGATTAATTAACAAAATCATGAAGGACTCCAGGCCAAAGACACATATAATTACTTAAACATGAATATTCTCAAGTCTTTTAAAAGTAGCATTGACATATGCCACGACTTAACTCTAAAAAAAAAGAATTGCAATTTTTATATATCTTCTATTTCAAGAATTTTACAACTTTTCCTTATTAAAGTGAATATATTTAAGACTTTATCAAAACAATAAAAATAACATATCAGAGGCGGATCTAGGGGGTACCCTGCAATGTCCTTATAATAAAATCTTCTTGATAAATTGAAAAAAAAGTAAACTTATGGTATGAAAGTATATATATATATATTTATGTATATATATATATATATATATATATATATATATATATATATATATATATATATATATAGAGTGTGAGAGAGAGAGAGAGAGAGAGAGAGAGAGAGAGAGAGAGAGAGACAGACAGACAGACAGACAGACAGACAGACAGAAAGAGACATATACATAAGAAAAATATTACGGGTTCGATAGTTTGAGGAATTTTAGCAAAACAATCAAAGTACAACTCTTCTCCTTTAAGTTAAAAAACGGCTTTGATGCGTACTTAAAACGTCTGACAATTAAAAATAAATGTTTAAAAATCTACGGAGTAACTTTTCCTAAGTCAAACAAGTAACCTTAAAATAACTATTTAACTTAAAAACCCAAAACAAAAAAAAATTACTTTTTGTCCAGTTTTAAAGCTATTCTGCCTAAATAAAGTGACAAAGGCTTTGCATAAACCTTAAATAAATATTTTTGTGGCAATCAAACTTATGGAAGCAACGCGTACTAGTCTGTCTAATCTCCGACCCAATGAGTTGAAGAATAGTCTTGTCAATGCCACTGCAATTGCAAAAGAGCTTAAAATTCCTTGTGTATTCATTACAAATTGATAACGTCGAGCTAAACGACAGTTTGAGTATGAAAAGTCTGACGAACAAATTGCTGATACAAAAGAACATCTTTGAATTAAATTCTTCTTTTATTTTATTAACGTGGCTCAACAACAGCTCAACAAACGAATTTCAATTTTGAAGAACTCAATATCAAATTTAGTTTCCTATATCATTTTCAGCAAATGAAAACTTGCTCAAACAATGATTCATGAACTTTTCCACAAACGTGCAAGTTGCTATGACGGACTCTATGTTCAATGAATCAGACATAGATGCAAAAGAATTAGCTTATGAGCTGCGAAATATCTGTTTGGATACACAAGAAGACTTCAGATCTCCATTTGTGTTAACGTTCATTGCGCGTAATAATTTGGCTGAAATCTATTTAAATGTCTATGTTGCTCATAGAACAGTATTATCAACTTCAGTTTCCGTGGCAACTAAAGAACGCAGCTTTTTAAATTTAAAATCAAAACATACATGCATTCAACTATGAGTCAAGAACGTTTATACGGTTTGGGGTTGCTAGCTATTAAACGAGAAGTTTGAAAGCAACTAAACTTTTGCTTCGTTTTCTTAGAGGAACACTAAATAAACTTCAATAGATGATAAGTGGATGCTGTTCACCCAGATAAAGCCGGCTGGTCTTCAATTAGATGCAGTGTAATCAGGCTTTATGTTACAAGTATGTTTTGCAAAAAAGATTTTTAATTTCATTTTACTTCAATATTTATGAAAAATAATTTTAAATTGTTTAATTCTAAAGGTATTTTTTTCCATTATGCGAAATCTAGAGGTGATATATATCGCTCAATAAACATAATGCGTATTTACAATGCCTAAAGAGGTTTAATAAACAAACCTGTCTATTATTTCTGCAAAACGGAGGCAAGATATTTTTTTAAATTTTTTTTACTTTTGTGAAGCAAATTTAATGTGTTACATTATATTATGTGCTACTCTATGCATCAATAATTTTTATCTAATTATTTTCATTAAGTAGTTTTAACGTTTGGTGCGATATTCTTCTTTTATAAAGTCATTAAATTTGATAAACTATTCATAATTTAATTAGCTATTTAAGCAAAAAAACTATTTTGATTTGCCACTTCCCTAATATATCTAATAGGGTGTGTCATTAAATTTGATAAACTATTCATAATTTAATTAGCTATTTAAGCAAAAAAACTATTTTGATTTGTCACTCCCCTAATATATCTAAGCGTCTATTCTTATTATAAAGACGATATATCGTACGATATGATCCTGTATTTATGTAATTGAGACAACATTTATTGATAAGATTATAGTAGACATAATTAATTATAGAAAGTATTTCATTAGCTTCGCTGACTAATAGTTTTAGTTTGATTATAATCTTATATATATAAACTTGCACAATAAATTTAATAAGTTTCAAATAAGTTTTAGATTTTACGTTTTTCAAGGTTGGTTTTAACTATGTGTGATTCAAATCACGTAGACGACTCAAAAATAGTCAACTTTTTTAACAACGTTGACTTTGAAACTTATTTAGGCCTAGAAAATTCATCAATTTTTCAAGATTTACAGAAAACAACAATTCAAAATAATTTACCGAATTTAAAAGGCAAAAGAGCTTATGAAGTTGGGTTTGGAACAGGTTTTTGTTTAAAAATTTTGTTAGGTAGAGGACTGCAATCGTACACTGGTTTAGATGTCAGTTTGGATATGGGTTTTTTTCTTAAAAATCTTGCTCAACAAAAAGATTCAAACATACTTGTTAATTTCATTCAAGGAGACGCTACTGATGAAAAAACTGCATCTGAAGGCCGCTACGATTTCGTAATTTCAACATTTTCTATGTACGTAAACAGTTACGAGAAGTTACTAAGGTACGCTACGCATTTGTTTAAAGCATTAGACGATAATGGAGAGTTACACTTAATGGTACTTCACACAGATTTTATTCACAATGAATGGCGCGAAAAAGTCTTAGATAGTTTTAACAATTATTTTTTCCCTAAACTTAAAAATGGTGAAAGGTATGAAGAGTTTTCAAAAATTAAAATAGTTTTTACGCCACCTTACCTTCAAAAAACTTTAGAGATGGATGAATATGTTGTGGGGAAAAACACTCTTATTAAAGCATTAAACGAAGCAGGCTTTACAAATATACTAGAATTAGACATGATATGCAAGCATGAAAATCAACAGCTGCTTGACCTCGCAAAGGCTGTTGGGATGGCTTATTACAAGTGCAAAAAGTATTAAAATAACATTCCACGAACTTTTTAGTTAATCAAAGTGTTGTATATGTTTTTTTTTAATTTTTGAGCAAACAAGTTTTGTATTTTTTTACTTCATATAAGGGATTATTTTTTAATAACTTTAAAGCCAAAATAGATTTAAAACTTCAAAAAACCTCTCAACTTTAAAAAAAACTTTCATCGGTTCTGATGCTTAAATACAAATGTAACAATTAATTAAATATTACATAATTCCTCCTTGCCCCTCCTTTTGTTTTTTTTTTTTTTTTGTAAATGTAAAACAATTTTTAGAATTTCATTTCAAATCAGTTTAATTAAAAACTTAATTTATGTGAAAATTATTTAAATTTTTTTTTCTTTATTAATTATTACTCTTTAGTTATTTTAATTTAGTTCAATTATTGTTTAGTTTGCTCCACAAAGACCTAATAAACTTAACACATAGTACTAAGGAAGATTATTCAAACAGGAAATTTACGCCTTTTTCCTTACTAATGTCGTCTATTTGGTATTAAGCCTCAGGAAATTTACACCTTTTTCCCTACCAATGTCGTCTATTTGGCATTAAACTGAGCCAGAACTCTGCTTTTGATAGATTGTTTTTTCATAAAAGGTTTTCAGATGAAGTAGTAATTGTTTATATAAATCTTAAGTAAAAGTCTCATACTTTTACTTAAGGTTTTTATAAACAATTTTTTTTTCAGTAGGTTGATATCACATTGAATTCGTTAAAAAATTTAAAAATTGCACCATTTTTTTTATGTGCCTATTTTTCTAAAACTATAAAATGTTTAAAACATTTAATGGTTTTATAGTTTCTATTTATAGGCCGTATCTGTTGAGATTATAATGTTGAGAAATAATGAAAAAAAAGCAATACTTAAGTTTCAAACTAAATGGTAAGAATATTAGTAAAGCTGTAAATACTTCTTCGTTAAATAGTTGTCATCGGGTTAAAAAGTTTGGGAAAGTGAAACAAGAAACTGATAACTGTCCTTGATAAACTTACTGCAGTCAAAGAGCATCAATTGATACTTAACTGTCTTTCATACTCAATTGTCTCTGGTGCTCATTTGTCTCTCATGCTCAATTTTCTCTCATACTCAATTGTCTCTCATACTCAATTGCCTCTCATACTCAATTGTCTCTCATTCTCAATTGTCTCTCATGCTCAGCAGTCTCAACTTTTTTGAAGTACAACTATCAAAAAAACTTAGAAAAATAAATAAAAAACATGAAATTTATTTATATTCCTGGTATTCATCACCCTTCAGTTAAAAAAAAAAAACTTTTTTTAACTGAATTTTTTTTTTTAACACCTCATTTTAGTTTTTTAAAGTTATGAAGGCGTGGAAATCTCCACGCCTTTTGTAACTTTAAAAAACCAAAATGAGGTGTTTGTTGTGCGCGAAAAACATATCTGTTCTAGTAACAGTTAAAATCCTTGCAACCGTAGGACGAGCTCTTTCTGACTAAGTATACAAAAACTAATCAAATGTAAAACAAATATAAAACTGAAACTGTTCTAAAATCAAAGTTAAATCATGGTTTTTTAAATTATGTAATGTTAGAAATAATGAAAAAATATGTTTAAAGATCCGGAAAACAGTTAAACACCTATCCTGTTACTACTTATATATATTAATGTTTATTGTACTGATTTATCCATTTTAGTAAATTAAATTTGTTCATTCCGAAAGTTGGATCATTTTAGTTCTGATGCACATATAGGTGTTGATGGAAAACAGTGATCTTTAAAGAAAGTCATGAGCGTGTTTGACCCACCTGCATTTTCAACCAAAAAACTACAAGAGCAACAAGATTCACAAGGTAATCGTACAAGGTAATCATTCAAAAGAATCATAATTAAGTGATCGTTCAAGTTAATTTTGTTTCGCCGGTTTTAGTTCAAGTAAAATGTTTACCGAAATGTCAGTTTCGGTTTCGGTATTGAACATCCGAAATTTCGGTTTCGGCATATTTTCTGTTTCAGTCGATTACTGCTTTCAAAGATAATTTCCTATCATTAAAAATTTTAAATAGATCAAATAATAAAAAGAAAATCACGCTTGATGTTAGGTATCTTTTCTTCTTATTGATAAGCAGAAGATCCTGCTCTGTGACATTAAAACTGAAAACATTTTTTAGTCCTTTAAAGCATTTTTTGAGCTTTTTTTTTTCAAATTACTGTTTAATTTTTTTTTTACGTTTTAAAATTCAACTTATAATAATGGATCTAATATTATTATGTTATTAACTGAACTAATGACTTGGCAATTTTAATGCGACATTTTGCTATATAGCCTATATATCTATATATCTATATACCGATATATATCTAAATATCGATATGTAGCTAACGATATAGCTTTCTATTATCGAGAGTTGCAATACCTATATTATAGGCATTGCAACTCTTGACATTATTAGGCTTTATCGTTAGCTACATATCGATACATTGTAGTTAACCACAAACAACGGCAAATGTAAAGCTAGTTAACGGCTACATATCGTAGTTTTTGACAAGCATTGTTGTAACAATATATAGATATCGATACATTATACCGATAGCTACACATTGTAGCTTTGTTCTAGGCGCCTATCACAAATTATCGCTATAGTGATAAGTGTATACATATATAGTATATGCGTATAACAAATTATTTTTAGTTAGCAATTTCAAAACACTATGGTGATAACTACATATCAAAGCCTTCCCAGTAGGCACAGCGACGTGACAAAAACGTGAATTTCACGTTATTTTGGCACGTGACAATTAGGTGACTTTTTGGTCCCCATGAAATGACCAATTCACGTGATTTATGGACGTGCTTTTCACGTTACTTTTGGCACGTGATATTTAGGTGACTTTTTGGTTCCCATAAACTGTCCAAAAGACGTGCTTTTTACGTTAATTTTGGCACGTAATATTTAAGCAATAATTATGCTTTATAATTACAATTATAAGTGTTTGGATTCGTGTAAAGAAAAAAAACTCAACGTCGAGGAAATATTTAATACGTATTAAAATACATGGTTTTATTAGTCAGTATATTAGTTCTTGACATAAAAATTTTTAATTTGTAATAAAAGCTGCACTTTTGTTAAAATATCCTCCTTATATCTTACTTTATCAAATCTTACTTTGAGAGTTGCTAACTACTTTTGGCAACAAGATTTTCTAGTGTGTTATTTGTTTTCTTTTATCTAAATCATTAAATAATTTTAAGAAAACAATACTACATACAGTGTAAAAAAATAAAAGTCATTTGCCTTCTAATTTTATACTCTGATTGCTAAAAAAGTAAAAAAGTATTTAATAAAAAAAGATGTAACAAAAAAGTCGACAGATGATTAAAAAAAAAGGAATACATAATAAAAAATACAAGTTTAAAAAAATATTTTTTATCTATATATATCTATATCTAATATCTATCTATAGATTTATCTATATCTATATCTATATAAAGTTAATAACTGATGGGCGTGATTAGAAAAAGACCTGTACTCACCTTATGTGATAACATCTGTGTACTATGTGATAACATGATAATTTGTTTTCTTTGTTTTCCATCTTCTTATATTTGCATCTTTTTCTGCATTAACTTGTTCATACATTAACTCACTAGATGCAAAGGTGACAGCCCACAAAGTTGCTTTAAATGAGTAATCTACAAAGTTTTGAACAGCATTAAATGTCATTTTAGAATGCACACAAAAATTAAAACAATTTATAAAAATGTAATAGTTATCACATAACCACAAAGCATTATAGTGGGGATTTTATATTATGATTTTCCTTATCCATGGTCAGATTTTTACCTTGAGGCTCCTTTTGCTGTGGAAACATTCACCACAGCTAAGGAGCCTCATCTACCCCTAATTATATATAATATATTAAGTATAAAACTAAAAATATGTATAATAAAGTATTGTCAAATTAGGTCACCAATAAATACAGAGTGCTGAAAATTCAACTCAGAATCAAGTTGCATTCTCCAACAAGATATGAATTAAATCAAATTCTTACTACAGAGTGCGATCACAAAAGAAGACAAAGAGAGGGAAAAGTGAAATTTCTCAAACTTTAAAAGTTAAAAGGTTATTGGGTCTTACTACAGAATGATATTCCTAGGCAATAACATAACAATACCATTGGGTCTTCCTAGTCAATATTATTTTATGCAGAAATTATCATTTGTCATGTAGCTTAATAAATTTATAATAACTTATTTATTATCAAATTAATTACATTGCTAAATAAGTTATAATAACTTATTTATTATCAAATTAATTACATTGACAAGTTTGACAGTCTAAAATAATATACAATATGGTAGAAAAAAAAGTATACCTTGTAGTAGGGTTTGATCTTTTGCGTGTTGCAATATGAGAATTATCTGCCATAACGTTACACAATTTTGAACTAAGCTTTATAATATATTTATTAAACCTAAATTGATAAAACTTAGTTATAAGATAATATATTTGGATAAAATATTATATATGTGACATTTTATTTTTGTCAAAAATGCATTGCGACGTTGTAAGATATCTTACGCCCTACTTTTTAAATTAATTATTATAAAATTACAATGCAAAATAATTACATTATTATAAAAGTAAAATAAAAAGTAATTACAATAATGAATATATAAACTACATATTTCATGTAATCATTATATTTAAAATATCCGGAAAAAATTTACGGAGAATATCCTGAAAAAATTCAGAATATTTCCCCCCTCATTTTTCCCTTAATTTTGCATTCGGCCAAGTTGTTTCTCAATTTTTTAAAAACTTTTCTTAATTTTTGTATGAATGATGACTTAAAACAACATAAAAACAAATAGATGAATAATATATACTTGTTATATGTTGTAATATAAGTTGTATGTATGGAAAACTTTTCAGATATTTGGAAAAAGATAAATTTCAGAAAAATATCTGGTATTCCGGGAATATCCCGAATAAGATAATCCCTGAAACTAAATCATAAAAAAATAGTAAATAAAATAAAGAATATCTTTCCAAGTTTCTAACCACAGGTTTTTATTATGAATAAAAAAAGTTCCAAAATACACAATATTTTGGCAACGTAACATTCACATTTTAATCAAGTAAAATTGTCAACTGGACAAGGTCACCTAAAATATACATGATTGAAACATGAAGAAGGAAACGGGGTAAGAGCAGCCATCAAACTTTATCTAATGAATAAGTCGATATTTTCTCCAATAACAGCTCACAACACCAAATTTAGCTCAAAAGAATCAAATAAAAACCTAAATAATAATATGAATATTAAATAATCATCTTAAATCACAAATTTTTAACACAAATCTTACATGGTAAGTCACCAACTGTTTTGGCAACAAGATTTTCTGGTGTTGCTATTACTTTGATCTAAATCATTAAACAATTTTTAAAAAAGCAATGCTATACTTGAGAGAAACTTGCTTTACATATTGGAAGGTCGTCAACATTGAAAGATAAGTAAAATGCAGTTTCAAATACAATAGCATCATAATCATCTTTTTGTGGGGAGAACATCGAACAAATCCGCTTTAATAACCTGTTTTATATTGTACATAATAACAATAGTAATAAAAGTCATAACTCGAATATATATATATTAATCATATAATATTTAAATAATATAAAAAAAGAAAATAAATAAGTATTAACCCTTTTTAACAAGTAAAGCACGAGATCAAGATGTCATATTTTATAAAAAGATAAAGTATTTAATAACAATATATACATATATCAATAATAAATAACATAACACATTTATTTATTGATATTATCTTGGATAAATTCTTTAACCTTGTTGATAAAAACCAAATAAAGAAAGAAAATCTATTTTGGGTTTTTATCTAAACGACTCTTGAGTAATAATGTATGCAGAAGTTCTAGAGACATTATTATTGCTCAAGAATCAAGAATAAGTTCTGCTAGAACTTATAATTTCTCCATGTAGCTTACTTAATTTAATATTAAATTCGTTATAACATAACTTATTTCGTACTAAATTAAGTAAGCAAAATGGACAAATTCGCCAGTCTAAAATATTATATCATAAAGTAGAAAAAAAGCATACCTTGTATTTGAGTTGAATTTTATTTGTGTGGCAAATAGGGACGGTAAATAGGGTACTAATTTATTTAACTTAATTTGATATAATTTAGATATTAGATATTGCAACTTAAAATATATTGTTCTTTTAGTTCTGTTTTAAATGCATTGCGTTAAAAGATTTTATATATACCAATTTTTTTTTTTTAATTATGATAATACTACAATAAAAATTAATTATATTATCATAGAAGTAAATAATTATAACTAACATAATGAATACAAAAACTATACTATAAAAAAATAATTAATTTAATAAAAAATATTATTTCACATTTCTTATGCCAGTTTTTTTTTAAAATAAAAAAGTTCCGAAAGACGAGATATTTTGGCACGTAACTTTCACGTGACTTTCACGTAAAATAGTAACCTGGACGAAGTCACCTAAAATACACGTGATTGAAACGTGAATAAAACGTTGCGTGCCTACTGGGTTGCAGCTTGCTATTTCATAACTATAAATCTATGCTAATATTGGTAGCTAAAGAGCTTTAAAGTTAGCGATATTATTATTATTATATTGTAACTAACCATAACATGACAAGAAGTCTTTATGCACTCGAAAGCTGCAAATCTTAGCTTTGTAGCTATTAACATGGCTGTTTTTGATAAAACTATTAAATTTGTGTTTATATATTTATTTTCATATTATTAAAGTAATAGTAATGAAATAAATATATAAACACAAGCAAAATAGTTTCTATTTATTCACAGCATCGGACAAATCATCCTAAAAAACCTAAAAATATAGTAAAACAGATGAACATAATAATTTTTAACCAGTTTATTATGTTATTAATAAAATTTACAACGTTTGATTTATAATAAGAAATACAAAAAACTTTATCACATTTTTCTTAAAAAAAGTTAAACAATATAAGGTAGACAATCAAAGCGATATTTTGTAAGATTTCATTGCCTTTATTTCATTTACTCTATTCTTTTGTGTTTTTTTTATCATAAAGGTAATTAAAAAGAATTATAATAAATTTTGCAAAGTCTTATCTTATGTTTTTTCAAATAAATTAAAAGCAGATTTAACTCAAGATATATTGCTTAAAACATTGCAATTAAAAATAGCTCACGACAAATTAGAAAGTGTTTTTATAAATTTTGTTATGAATTTTTAAAGGGAAAATTTCCAGCTGAAATTTTCAGAAAATATAATATAGCCAAGTCAATTCTTAGCAAAGTTGTAAAATCATTTAGATCTCTTGACTGCTATAAAAAAAACAGTTTTGGTGGACGCCCAAGGAAAACATTGCAAAGACTCGATTGATGAATGGTGAAAGAGCTTAAAAAAGATCTATTTTTATCATCCGTAAATTTAAAAGAAAGTCTTTAACTACAAACTCCAATTACACTGTAAAAAGAATGTAAAGTTATTTTTTCGAATGCCTGCGATAAAACCACTGCGATAAAACCACTGCAATAAAACCACAAACTTCTTTTAAAAGTTAGAAAACTTAGACCTGCATTTGCCAAAACATATTAAAATTGAACTGTAGACCTGTAGAAAACTACTTTTTTAGCAATCAATCAAAAAAGAACCTTTTAAGTAGCAACAAAAAAAAGCGAGTCTGGAGACAATAGAACATTAGGTAACTGGAGCCTGGGGACTAAAGGACAAAAAACAACATTAAAATATCAAGAAAAGTATTAAGTATGCCGGTGAATGTTTCTCAGCAAAAAAAACTAATCAAACTCACAAAGTTAATGAAATTACAGATTGTCTTGATATATAAAGATATCATGGAAGTTATTATGTTACCACATACTGAATGGAAGATGCCCTTAAAATGATTTTTTAACAGGACAAAGATCCCGAGTATACATCAAAAATTGAAAAGCAACTGTCTTAGGATAAGAATATCATCATGATGGAATGACCGGCAAAAAGCTCTTACTTGTATCCTTAAAATCAAAAATTTCTGGAAAATTATTGAAAACAAGATTAAGCGAACAAATGTCTAGACTAGTGATGAACTTTTTGAACAAGTTGAAATGGCCGAGCAAGAGATTGATATGAGTACTATTAAATCACTAACTGAGAAAATGCCTCAAAAAACGAATGCAGTAATTCAAAGTAAAGTAAGCTCTACCGAATATTAGGTAAAAAGGTAGTAAGTTCTACCGAATATTAGGTAGAAAGGTAGTAAGTTCTACCGAATATTAGGTAGAAAGGTAGTAAGTTCTACCGAACATTAGGTAAAAAGGTAGCAAGTTCTACCGAATATTAGGTAGAAAGGTATTTAGTTCTACCGAATATTAGGTAGAAAGATAGTAAGTTTTACCCAATATTGGGTAAGTTTTTGAAGCTTTTTGAAAAAACACGTTAATTTTTGAAATTTTTTAAATTTTGCGTCAATTTTTTGAATGTTCATGCAAAAAAAAAAAAAAGTACACTATTCTTGATCATAACTTGCTTGTTAAAATCTGATGAAAAAAATATTGCTTTGTTATGTGTGTCTTCATTAAAAAAAAGATTATTTTTTAAAAAGTCTTTTAAAAATGCAAGTTTTTGGAATGCTCCACTTTTATGTGTAATAAAAAATAAAACAAAAATCTAAATAGTTAGATTTTAATTTCATTGAATTTGTCAACTTAAATGAGTTTTCACCGGATATTGGTGGTTTTTTTGAGTCAATCCGCCAAACAAAATACCAATAATGGTTAACAAGCCAACACGTAAGGCTTAAAAAAATGTATCCATAATATACATAGCATTCATAAGCTCTAAAATCTAAAGCAGTATCATATCATAAAAACGTATAATCACAACTAGTATCAAATGCTATTTATTAATTTGTTAATGATAGAAAGTGCAGCATAAGGCATTGATGCATCTATAGTAGACATACTTCAACTTATTAGTTGTTTATTTTTCAAGCTTCTCCATACTATTTTCAAACTTCTCCATACTATTTTTCTTTCTGTTTATTTTCTATTTTTCACCTTTAATCTCCTTTCTTTTAACACACTTTCTCCAGGTTTCTAGTTTAAGGTTATGGCGCTTTAATTAAAGTTAGAGTTTGCTTCTGCGGATTTTCGTATGAGGGCTCTGTAATGCTATTAGTTGGAAGAAAAAAAATCTCTCTATATAATAGATATATATATATATATATATATATATATATATATATATATATTATATAGAGAATATATAAGTATATATATATTATTATATATATATATATAATAATATATATGTATATATATATATATATATATGTATATATATATATATATAATAATATAATAATATATATATACATATATATATATATATTATATATATACATACATATATATATATATATATATATATATATATATATATATATATATATATATATATATATATATATATATATATTATATAGAGAGATTTTATATATATATATATATATATATATATATATATATATATATATATATATATATATATATATATATATATATATATATATATATATGTATATATATATATATATGCATGAAAACAATAAGAGCGTGGATCTTGATGAAATCCTGATATTGTAAAAGCTTTCTCTGATATTATTAAAAAGTATTTTTATTCCTTCTTTAACAAACGACGTATTTCCTGTACAATTTAAATTTAAAAAAAAAGTTATTATAGTACCAATATAAATAAAGCAATGACTCATTGCGCTACTAGAGTTTGGAAAACAAATCTATAAGATAATTATCGTTATGCGACAGTCCAAAAGACTTTATAACACACTGATTACTAAGGCGGTTAAAATTATGTCAATATTTTTTCCAGTCTGTTGTCTATCATATAAGCTTTTAAGTTGCGCAATAGGGTTATGACTTTTTTTCAACCTCATGCTCCCGTACTGTAGTTTGATGAACTTTTACCTAAAAATCTCGAAATGAACTATTATTTCCATATCTTTTGAAAAAAGTTCACCCCGCCATTGAAAAATCGATACTTATGTCAAAATCGATTTTTTTGAAAAAACGATATTTCTGTCAAAATCGATGACATTGATGATTTTCAATGGCGGAGTTAACTTTTTTCAGAAGATATGTAAATAATAGTTCATTTCGTGCTTTAAATGTTCATCAAACTACAGTACAGGAGTATAGGGTTGAAAAATAGTCATAACCCTATTGCGCAAACTCTTGTTTTATATATGAATAGGTGAATGTTAAAGGGGCGGAAGTCCAATGATGTAAACTTTTGGGAAACTAAAAAAAACTGCATTTTTTTCCGTAGTAAATTTTTTTTTTTGAAGGTGAAAAACATTATCCTCTTCACAAAAAAAAATTATTAAACCATTAACAAAAATTTACCACGGGGGAAAATGCAGTTTTTTTTAGTTTCCCGAATGTTTTTATAGTCGGATCTCCGCTCTTTTAACATTCACCGATTCATATGAGTTCTTTTATTTTAATTAAAAAAAAAGGTTCTTACGGGGTTCACATGGAAGCTCATTTTTAATCCCATGTGCGTCACCCTTAAAAAGTATTGAAGTGTATGTTATGATTATTTTTTTGTTTTTATTTTTATTATTTATTGTTACCTAAAAAAAAATAACTAGGCAGGCTACCTAAATGTTTTGTCTTTTAAAACAGAAAAAGTTGCTTGAAGGGTTCGAAATATTAGCAAAAAACTTTAAATCTCTGTTTTATATTTGAAGTTGAATAAGAATTAATTTAAAAAAATCTTTTTAAGTCGTTTAGCCTTTAATTATGAAAAAAAAATTATTGTGATTTTGAAACCGTTTTAGGGCGGCACACAGGAGACAAAAAAAACATGATTACATAAAATTTTATTCCAATAATAGCAATAATATAGTCCCCCTTTTCACTTCAGAATATGAGTGATCATTTGCCAGTATCAATTGTAATTGAACTCATCGGAAGATTTCTCAAAGAGAATATTCACAAAATGACAGACAAAATTAGCATTCCAAATTATGCTTGGAATAATAAACGTTTTATACAATTATATAATGATTTCGTAAATAATAATATTAAAAGTCTTAGCCTTACAAATAACAATTACGATAAAGAACTTATCAAAATCTATAACTTGATTACAAAAAGTGCATCTGAGGCTCTTAGCCAACACTTATCTGAGAAAAAACAATCATTATATTCGAAATCTTGGTGGACTCCCGAATTAAATAGGAGTAAAAAAGTTCTTACATTTCATTTTAAGAAATGGCGTGACACGGGTTTCGTAAAAGATTTAAGTTCGCACATTTTTAACCAATACCTAATTGCACGAAAATATTTCCGAAACGCAGTTAAGAAAGCACAAAACTATAACCTTTACAAAAAATACATAACAATCGAGATGTTAAAAATTACCAATCCAAAAAACTTCTGGAATACTTTTAAAAATATACAGACTGATGCAAACTCAAAATTATTTACAATAAATAATAAAAAGGACAAGGAGTCAATCACTAGAGAATTCGTCGATAGTTTCGAAAAACGGTTGAACACAAAATCTATAACGCATACCGCGACGAGTTTTCAAGTTCCACCTTGTACAAAATTTGACTTTGTAATAATATCAGATGAAATTATAAGAACGGCTATCTCTTGTCTAAAATTAAACAAAACCAAAGATGCATTTGGAATCTCTGCAGAACATTTAAAATATTTGCGTTGTGAAGCCCTAATAGAATGGCTAAAAAAATTCTTCACATTTTCTCTTAATCATGGTCAAACGCCAAAGTCGATGTCTACATCACTTATAATACCACTTGCTAAATCTTATAAAAAATCATTAACTGATCCAAATAACTACCGTGGTATCAGCATCATTCCAATCTTCACAAAACTAATCGAATATATAATCCTAATAATTTGTCCAGATCTAAAAGAAGCTCATCTTCTTCAATTCGGTTTCACTAAAAATAGCTCAACCCTACACGCCGAATTTGTTATTAGTGAAACAATTAAACACTACAACAACAACAACTCACCTGTTTATATCTGTTCCCTCGATGCTGAAAAACCTTTTGACAGCTGCAACTGGGACATTCTTTTTGAGAAACTGTACAATAATAAAAAATTACCACTGTATATTGTTAATACAATATCGTCATTATACAGGGAAAGTAGTGCTTCTGTGTCTTATCTAGGTTGCAAATCATCTCCATTCTATCTAACGCAAGGAGTGAGAAAGGGATTGATTCTCTCGCCTCATTTGTACAATCTTTACACTCAAAACCTACTAGAAACCTTACAAAATAAAAGTGTCGTAGGAACATCAATAAATGGAAACTACACGGGTGTTGTAGCATATGCTGATGACATTATACTTCTTAGTTCCACCCTCTCTGGCCTACAAAAGCTAATTAATATCTGTAACATTTACACAAAAGAAAATTGCATAAAATTGAATGCTGACAAAACCGAGTTTTTGGTCACCGGAAAACATCAAATTAAAAAATGCACGATAACACTCAACCACCAAAAAATAAAACTAGACAATAAACTTACTCATCTAGGCTTTATATGGGACACAAAATATTCACCAATTGCCTCACTTAATCGTTTAAACATTGATAACCGAATATCCCATTTCCGGGCAGTAATACAGTCTTAAATTCAAGCTGGAATTCGTTTTGTTTACCCAAACTCTATTGTCCAGTTATACAAAACTTTAGCTGTTCCAACACTAACGTATGGTCTTGAGCTTTGCGACCATAAAGAAATGTTATTGCAAAAGCTTGATATAGTAGGAAGAATTGCACTGAAGTCACTACTAAACGTTTCAAAACATAGTAAAAATTATATACATCCCCTATTTTGCATTGAATATATATCTATAATTACGCAACAAAATAAGATAAACTTATTTATTCGCCTGTTGAAAAATAAAATGATATTCATTTGATATTCTTAAGTCGCAGTTGAACAACAAATCAGGTCCACGACCTTTTGTAGATAGCGTCAAGGCTCTGTGCAATAGTCATAAATTAAATATAGAGGAACTAATGCAACACAAAGAAAAAATAAAAGTTACTGGTTTAAAAAATATAATTCCTGAAACGGATCTTAAAATCTTAAAATGTGCAGTTGAGTACTGGAACTCAAAAGAACAAAGAACAATCTTCAAGGATGTTTTTGAAAATAAAATTCCTAGATCCTAAAGATTTTTTTTGAAACTTTTTATTTACCTTACTTGTAATATATAGTGGGTGTTTAACAAATATATAAATTAAATTAAAATAATATATTTAGGTTAGAAAACCCTACCTTTTATAAAATAAAAACTAAAACGTGTTTAAAATGGCTATATTTTGAAATCTTTTATTACTCGCTTCTTTTGAAACTCAAGTTGACATTTTAAAACTTTGACACCATAACTATAAATTAAGTCAAATTTTACAAAACAGTTAAACTCTTGACTGAACTTTTTCATTGTATGGTTAAATTTTCTTTTCTAATAATGTAATTGTTTTTTTCTATTAATGTAATTTTCTTTTCTATTAATGTAGTTACTTTTAAAAAATCACAATGAATTATTAAGTGTTTAATGTATGCAGGAATCGTTTTTGTGACACATTTTGACTCTTATTAAAACGAAACTACAAAAAAAAAAAAGTTATGGAATAATAAGGAATTTTTTTAGTTATTTTTAAGGTGACGCGAACTTGTTTCATAAAGTTGATAATCTCTGAACTAAACCCATATTATGTACAACAGACTGTGCATATATAGAAAACGATTTTAATCTATAAAAGAAGTTTTTATTTAGTTATAACTTTGAATTAGACGTTTTTTAACGTTTGAATTAGACATTTATCACTTGTTTGTAATATATACTACTTTTATTCATTTTAGTAAAAATAAATTGTTCATAAGAATATTCTTTCATAGTCGGGTGTGTCACCCCATAATTTATAACATACATCTCTGATATATGAAATGCGTATATGAAAGAATCTGATATATGAAATGCGTATATGAAAGTATCTGATATATGAAATGCGTATATGAAAGTACCTTTGTGGTCCAGCATTGAAATAATAAATTTTTTGTGACAGGAATTTTAAATTTCTTAAGATAAAAGAATTGGTTTTGTGCTTCCTCGATCCCCCTGGATACGCCCTGGATACGCCATGGATACGTGTGTGGTTAGAAATCAAAATAAACATGTAGCTTACAATTACACCTGTATTTTAACACCAATTAAAATTGCATTTTGAGAACCAAGAACAACTTTAACAGATGTGACTTTCAAATGCATATATTTTTTTCGCATTAGATTTTGCGGCAAATAGGGCGTGTTTGATGTTGTTTTTTTGTTTTTATGCGAAGAAATCATTTTTTTTTTAAATAAAAATTTTAAAATAAATAATACAAATTAATACAATCAAATTTATTAATACAAATCTGGCAGTAATCATTTGCGAAAGAAGAAATATGTGTACAAAGTGTATAAGAAAGACATCGAATTACTAATAAAATAACAAGAAGAAAACGTTTATAAACTCAATTGTGCAAATGCAAAATAACGAGTAATCGACAGCAAAAAGCAGAAACAAACCTTCAAAATATTTGAAAGACTAGAAAAAGATTTAATATAAGCGAAAGCTTAAAGCTTTCACGAAGAATTCATCGAAAAAAAAAGGTTTAAAATAATATTGAATCTGTCAATAAAAAAATAAGTTTCTTAAAACAAAGCACAAAATAAAAATTCAGCTTATCGGCCATTATGAAAAACTTAGAAAAATGAAGAGATAATCTCAAGATCGATAGACTAAAAAAAGAAAAGGAAAATGAAACATGAGCGGAAAGTAAAATAAAAGTTATAAAACTATTTGATTGGACTTTAAGATTTCAAAATGTAAAAATTGAAAGGGCGTATCACAGTGGACTTAAAGATGCAAAAACCAACGTACAATCATTATAAAGCTTTTACACAATAAAGATATTATTGTTATTATTATTATTGTTAATATAAAATATTTATACAGAAAATACATCATGAATATAAATACAAATCAGTTAAAAACTGCTATCAACGTGCGTCCTGTGGTGATAGGGAAAAAAGTTAAAAGTATAAATACAAAATTACAAAAAGTTTATTTCTTATAAGTATAGATTTTATAAAGAATGTTTCCTTAAGAAAACTTTAAAACCACTTTCGTTATTAGAAGTTCTAATCATAATCGAGAGGTTGTTATAATGCGAAGCACCGATGCAAGAAAATGTTTTAAAAATTCAAATTTGACTTTTGGTAGGTACACTAGTTGATTGATGTTTCTCGTTATTTTTGTATAATTATTTATAAAGAAACAATTTTCGAAATTTATGCACGTATTATTAAGTATAACATTTCTTACTAATTGGCAAGCATTTTTTACATTCATTGCGTATAAAATCAATTCTGCCCCGATATGAAAGAACACAGAATTTGTAAAATTTTCCTCTTGCACAATTTGCAATATACTTATTAATAAATATTAAGTATATTGCACATTAAGACATAAATGACCATCTGCCGACAAGAATTACCCACCAAAAATATGCAGAACGATTCAAAACCAAAGAAAACTTCTACATTTTTAGGTTGTATTTATGTTTTGATATTATAATAAATAAAAATTTTAGTTTTTTGGCTTAATTAGCTAAAAATGCAGCATGACGGATTCAGATACTGTGTTCTTTCTTATCAAGGCAAAATTGTACTTCAATAATTTCTTTTGCTCAATTCTCCAAGTTTCTTAGACAATTCGTTTGAGTTTGACTCAAATGCAGATGTTATAAGTTAAAATTGATAATGCCATTTCCTTGAATCATAAAGGTAGAAAAATAATGATATATTTATATATATATATATATATATATATATATATATATATATATATATATATATATATATATATATATATATATATATATATATATATATATATATATATATAGGGTAGGGTGGGGCAAGATGCCCCCTTTAACAAACTTTAGCGTATATAACAAGTACTTTTACATTTTCTTGTAATTTTTCTTTTTAATATCAAATTTTTCTTATCAGAGAAGAGATTGGTAAGATAAAATAACTACTTTATTACTGGTGATAAACTTTAAAGTTAAAAAAACTAAAAATTGTGCAAGGAGACATTTTGTCGTAGCCGTGGGGCAAGATGCTCCAAGGAGTGCATCTTGCCCCAAACCTTTAAAACAGTTGTTAAAAATAACTATCAGTTAAAATAAAAGCTATTAATAGTTCTTTATAAAAACTCTTTACATTTTATTAAAATAACTGAAGTATAAACACAGCAATTATTCTATGCAATTGTCTTGAAGATAAATAACTTTTTTTTAATTTATATCACTAACATAAATGTTCAAATATAATATACATGATTATGAGTCACAGTAGTAGCATAAGTCTGAATCATCTGGACCACATGAAAAGTGGTACCAAGATGTACATTTAATACATAGTGTCCAATCATCAAATGGAGGCACATTGTATGGACAAGAGCATATGGTGCATAAAGTTGTATCAGTGATGAAACTTTCAGAGGCAGAAACCATATCTTTCTTCCTTTTCATTTGTTTCTTTATTCCATTAGGTCTTTCTGCTTTCTGCTTTTCAGGCTTCTTCGCCTTTTTTTGTCTTTAAATTTATTGATTTTATTTTTTGCTTGATCACCTTATTAAGTGTAGCTTTTTCTTTATGCAATATGACTGCTTGTTGCTTCTTTTTTTAACATTGTTTTCATGCTCTTCTAGTCGCTTCTTGAAAAGTGAAGAAGTAAGGTTTTCAGCTGACTCTGTCTTTCTCTTTCGTTGTCTTAAAACAGGAATTTTGGGACGCGGAGAAATCTTTTCCAAAATTTTTAAGGGAGACTCAAGGCCAAGATACTTATCAAAATTTGGCAAAACTGCATCATCAACAGCCTTCAATTTTGTAGCAGTAGTAGTTGTGCTCATGACATTTGCCGACTGTATAGGTGCAACAAGAGGAAATTAGGCAATTCACTAGATTGCTGACAGATTTTCAATGGCTCAGCTTCATTAGTGAGCAAAGCTGCGTTAAAGGCTTCATCATTAAAAACAAGGTCATTTATTGGGTATAAACCAGAGCATCTAAACCCATTGATTGCTTTATCAATGTTTGCAGTAAAGTTGTAGGCAGTTGCAAAAATACCTTTTATGTCAAAAAATAAAATTCTACGCCCCTGATGTGATAACATCCAGTTGCTTGCTGCTGTATTGTAGCCAACTTTCAATGGTTTAAAAAATGTACGATCTAAAGGTTGCATTTGTGTGTACAATGAGAAGGATCCCATTGTCATGACAAAAGTTAATGGCCTCAAGTGTTTTGTGACTGTGATGACCATTAAGTACAATTAATTGCTCATTAATTTTAGATGCATGAGTCACAGCAACAAAATGTGTTAACCATTCAATGAATAAAGGTGAATCAGTCCATCCACTGGAGCTAACTCTAGTAATTGAGCCTGAAGGTGCACCAACAGCCAGCCTATCAGCAGCCTATCAGTCATTCGCTTACGGGGAAATATAAGTAAGGGTGGGACATAAGTGCCACTTGCACTCATTCCACATACAACTGTCACACTAGCACATCTTTCTCCACTAGTTATTTTAGAAATTTGTCGTTTGCCTTTCGTTGCAATTATTTTTCCTGGCTTATGGACATTTGTGGTTCCAGTTTCATCCAAATTCCAGAGCTGTTTGGCTGAAAACTTATGCTCCTCAAATAATGACTTGTATACTAAAAAAAACTGATTTACTTTTGCTTTATTGAAGTCAATCGCTCTGCTTATACTGGTGGCTTGTGGAGTTCGAATAGAAACTTGTGGATTGCGAGACATGAATCCTCGCAGCCAATCCACTCCTGCCATTTTTGACTCTTTATTAAAAGGATTATCGATTCCCATTTGTTTAGCAAAATCACATGCTAGGCGATACACATCTATTGTTATCAAGCCAAATAATGCTTTTTCCATAATCTGAACTTGTGTAACAATCTTTAATTCAAATTCTTTACTAAAAACAGGAAATTTTCCACCCAGAGACAAACCACCAGCTAGCTTTACTTTTCGATCTCGATGACTTTGTAATGTTTTTTTATTAATACTAAATTCTGATGCAAAATTCTTTAGACTGCAGCCCATCTTTATTACATCTAATGCTGACTTTATTCTACCATTTGTTGCACCTCTCTGTGTTTTTTGCACATAATTTCTAACCATTATTTGTAATATTTAAATATGTATCTAAAGAAATATTAAAACCATAAAATTTTAATTATATAAACATACAAACACATACACAGTATTATATAATTATTTAATACATTATTATTTTATACATTACATAACATCTATAAATAAACTCTCTTTGAGTTAAATAAAAACTTACTAAATTTACATGTACATAAAAAATTACTCAAGATTACACGATTACACAATACACGATGTTGCAATTATTAATATTGTTGCATTCTAAACACAGCTCCTTTTAGTAAAAATTGTATTATGCGCATGTAATAATATATGAAGTTGTATTAATACAACTTTATTCAGCTGAATGTGATCCATATTTGTAAAAGTTTTACAAATATGCATTGAATTGCAGCAATTGCATGTGATACAGTTTCATTTTACTTAGCATATACATTATAACATTTACTTAATATACAAAATTATTTTAAAAAGCTATTTATAAATATGTATAATAGTTATCAACATACAAACAAACATATAAACATTGTTAATAACTTAATTTGTAAACGTTCTTATGTTCTAAACACGCTTTAAAAATGGTAGAAATTCCGTAAATCCACGACGCAAGAAGGCATCTTACCCCACGTAACCGAGGACATCTTGCCTCATCTGTAGTGAGTGCAAGTTTAATACAAATAAAATTAATTTTATTGCTCAGTTATAAACTCTCTTTACTATATATTATTGTGGGATAAATTCTCTATAAAACAACACATTTCTTACTTTAATCGCATAAGTATTGCCAATCTAATAAACATTCAAAATCAGAAGCAACTTGCTAACAAAATACTCCAAAAAGTTATAAACCGATTTAAACCTCAACCACCAGCAATATTAAAAACATTTTTTATTTCACGATTTTGTTTTAACTTTATGAATAGTATTACAGAGGAATAAAACATTACTGTTCTATACTCTCACATAAGCAAAATGACTTCTTGCCCCACGGGTCATCTTGCCCCACCCTACCCTATATATATGGATAACTTAGCGCCAAACCAGCCTATTCAACGAATATGTTGAAAGAAGATAATTAGACGCAAAGATTGAAAGTCTTTAACAAAAACCACTTAACTGAAAAAATTAAAAGTAGCTGCAGTTAAGTTCACTTAAAAATTTTAATTATAGTATATTGGTGTTAGCAAAAAAACACAACATAAAGCTTTTTTTAACATAGACTAATTTTTTTCAACTTTGGTGTGTATTTAACCATATACATATATATATATATATATATATATATTATATATATATATATATATATATATATATATATATATATATATATATATATATATAGATATAGATATAGATATAGATATAGATATAGATATAGATATAGATATAGATATAGATATAGATATAGATATAGATATAGATATAGTTATAGATATAGATATATATATTTGGGAGTACGGAAAAATAAAATTATTCTTAAGGCAAATACGTCACTTTTAATTACTTTTAACTTTCGTCCAACATTTGCGTGTAGTCAGAAAGTAAAAACCATTAATTTAATTACAAATTAATCGTTTTTTTTAAAAAACCGCAAAAACGCAAATTTTATTGACCAGAATTTTTTTAAAACATTCTGAATCTTTTTAACAAAATAAATGTTTTTAATTTTATTTTTTTTAATAAAATGTTTTTATTTTTATTTTTTTTTAAGGTAAATCATGCTACATCGTGTACATCGAGTGTTGCTACATCGACTACCTTATAGCCTGACTCGCAACAAAGTGCTGCTACATCGACCGACATATAGCCTGACTCGCAAGGGAGTGCTGCTACATCGACTGAGGGTTTAGTTGGGGCAGGCTGTCTATCAATTAATAAAAAAAAACATTCCGGTCTTGCATTTTAATTTTTACTTTTTGTAAACAAAATACGGAAAATGTATGTATTGAACGCCATAATGTTTATTGAGTATATTTTTTAACGAAAAAAACAATGTATTTTTTACCTGATGATTGCTAAACGCATGAAACTTTTAGTAGTAAAAATCATATAGTTATTTTTATTTAATCTCGTCAAAAAATCAATTATATATATAATTAAACGTTAAAATTACAATTAGAATTACGGTGGCAAGAGTTCTAATGACTCCATGGAAACAAAATTTTCAATGTTTTGAAGTATGACGTGACGTAAACGTGACGTAAATCAACCAGGATCAAACTTCAATATCAAATGAGGAAATAAGTAACTTATTTTTGTGGCTACACTTCGAGATTATTTCACTCCTTGTATTAAGTAGGTTATCTCCTTTATACATCAAAATTTAAAACTTCTTGTTTAAACAGAAGTTGCAAAGGTTTGATACTGGGTTGTATGGTTTGCATTGCTAAACAATCTTCCATCTGACAAAAGGTGTAAAGTATTTTTTTCTAATTTCCATACTTCTTTTGATAACTCTGTATTATTCTTATATCTAATTGCATTAAAAGATTTTTAAGTTGTTTGCATACCTAACTTTAAAAGATGTTTCGCTGAGTCCAAAATACACTTTTTCTTTATATTCCGCATTGTTTGAATAGATGGTGGCCTGATAAACATTGTTGTTGGAAAGGCAATGGTTGTTCATTAGACATTTGGATTTGTCAATGCAGTTGCATTTCATTTCATTAGTTTTTGCCTTCTTATGTAAAATGCTTTTATTATGAGAGTTGATAATGGATTTTATGTTTGGCATGCAGGAATAACTTATTTTGATTGTGTTTCTATTAAATATTTTACAAAGTTTGTGGTTAACTGGAAAGTGGAAGTCAATGAGGCTCAAAAAACATTTATCTATTTTTATTACAACATTTGCACTGAAAGGAGGATTATACCAAAATATCCTGCGTTTATAGTTGCCGTTTGTTGATTTTATACTTGGATGGTAAGCAAGTTCGCAATTGTACCCTGATTTTTCAAGACTTCTTGAAAAGGAGGAATACTTTCTTTAAAAATCGATTCACTTGACGATGCTGCTGACAATCTTAATTCAATAGTCTTAGGAAAACTTTTTATTACACTTGGTGGATGATTAGAACTAATATGTATATAATTCACTATATTATCTGGTTTGCGGTATGGCTGAAAAGAACCATCGTTAAGGTTAAGCGTTAAATCGAGATAGTTAACTATTTTGAAATTAAATTACAGAGACAAGAAGATTGTTTGAAATAAAATTACAGAGACAAGAAGATTGTTATTTTTAAAAATTTGTGCAAAATGTTTCTTTATCCTCTCCATTTTCTGACCACTTTTGTTCCTAAGCATAGCTAATCCATCATCTCAATATATACCGAAATTGCTTTTATCATAAAACTCAGCTTTATGTCACTACGCTAAAAAATTTGAAGAAGTATAAAATTAAAAAAGTTAATTTTGTGCCAAAAATGCTCAATCCACCAAACTGCTTACTATTCCTGCCTTTCAAAAAATATTGAGGTATAGACAAAAGATATATTTTTGAAAAGATTTTCTTTTCTCATTTTTTTTGATCTCATGCTTTGAGAGCTGTTTTTAATAGCATAGCGTAGTACCCATTAGTACTACGCTATGCTATTAAAAACAGCTTGCAAAGTTAAAAAATATCGCAAATATTGACTGTTTTTCAAAATCTGAACTCAAGGTTGAACTAATGCGTATAATACAACGTTGATTCAGTGTATGTGTATCAACTTTGATCTAATGTATACAACCATAAATGTATATAATCAAATGTTGATTTAATGTTTATGAATCATGTTTATCAATTGTATATAACCCAACGCTGCAAGTGCAAAATTATTCAGCTTAAGCAAAGTCGTAAATCATAAATAAATAAATATATATATATATATATATATATATATATATATATATATATATATATATATATATATATATATATATATATATATATATATATATATATATATATATATATATATATATATATATATATATATATATATATATATATTAGGGGTATGGCTAAAAAGCACATTTCATTTTTTTGGAAGTGGCATAGTGGAAAAAGATGAACTTTTACTTGTATTAACTTAAAATAATAATAATACTTTTTTCGTAATTAAAAAAACTTTCTCACCAAAATTTGGTCCCAGCTGTCTAAAAATGCAAAAAATTCAAGTTGTTGCATTTACAGTAGGGGCAGGGTCACTTAAAAAAATTTCAAAAATACCATGAGAATTAGTTTTGTAGTTTGATCTATCTACTTTTAGATTATGCTTTTTTTGTTGGTAAAAATGATGGGAACAGTTGATCTTAACCATTTGCAATCATATGTATATTTGAGAGGTTGGGGGAAAGGGCTTTTTAATTTTAAACAATGAAAAGCTACAACTTTTAAATTTTAAACAATGATAAGCTACAACCATTAAGTTTGTTTCTCTGTCTTCTTTGGTTTCTAAAAGTTTTAATAAGGTCTTGACTAGAATTAGAAGCATGTTCTGCACTGAAATGTAGAACAAAAAGACCAGTGAGAAATTTTTAAAAAATCTTTTGTAATCTGGAAATAAGTATATAATATATAGCGATATATACATCTAGCACATAGCCTCAATAAGTTCCAGTTTGATGTACTGGTTTTCAGCCATTCTGTCTAAAGTAATGTCATTTTTAACAAATAAAAGAAAAATCAGTTTTCAGGTCCGAAAAATCTTTAATTGTTATATGGAGAATTTTCTATTTGAGTTAATTCAAGAGCTAATTTATGTACACTCAAACCATAGTCATAATATACATAGTCTGGCCAGTTGAAGAGCGCTTTTGTTTATCTTATTGTTAGCGTTTTTTTAGAACCCAGTCTACTAACTAGTGCACACTGTTTGTAAACAAAGACTCATTAAGAATAATATTTACAAAAAGGTTGTTGATTTATCCTTGGTATTTGCAAATGCCTGGTGCTAATTGTTTTATTTTCGGTTGTGGTACTTCTCGAAAAAATAAAGGTGTTTCACTTTTTAAGATACCATCCACCGATGATGATTTCAACAAAGAATGGAGGAAAAAACTTATACATATTATAACTAAAGATAGAGTTATTGACAAAAGTCTAAAGACCCAAATTAAAAAAAATATATTGTTTATTTGCGAAAAGCATTACGAGGCTAACATGTTAATTGTCAATCCAATTAAAACTACTCTCAAGCCTGGTTCATTACCTACATTAAATCTTCCAGTTAAAAGTTTTTCATCGCAATGCTCTTCTTCATGTTTGCTTATTCCCAAAGCACGAGGATCAGCTTCTTCTATATCCCTAAAGAGATCAGCTTTTCCTTCTATATCAGATGAAGCAGTTAATAGTAAGTCATATAATTCTTGAAAAGAATTGGTTAAACGTATTAGTTTTCAAAACTAATACGTTTTGAAAACTAAAACTTGACTGGGATATAAATGCGAGTGAAACTTTTTTTAAATTGAGTAAGATGGATGATGTTCACACTGTTCCGAAGTACGAAATTTACATTGATGATAGTCTCTCATTGACTATTCGTATATTTTTATGGCTTCTACCAGATAATCATAAAATATACTTGCATTTAAAAAGATCAATGTTTAATACAACTATTTCTAACCTTATTTCAATTTTGTTATCATATATGGTATGCCCTGGTATTATAAATAAATCAGTTAGTTCTTATGGATATCTTATTCATGTTATACCTAAAAAGTTTGAATTATTTAATAGTTGTTCTTTACCTTTAAATCAAACAGAACATATCCGATCTCTTTCATGCAAAGTTTTTATTACTAAGGATGAAATTTGTAAGGCATGCCAATGTCTTCAGTCTCAAGAAAAAATATCTTTTCAAAAAAATAGTGATAAATTACTTATTCCAGCTAAACTAAGAGCTCCAATTTCTAAAACTGCACCAGAACGTGTTAAATTAACCCTATAAAATTATCGTTTAGAAAATAAATTGCTAAAAGAGAACATAAAAGAAATGCAAAAGGAATTAAGTAAATCCTCTCATCTTGTAAGTGATGACCTACACAAAGACTTGGTTTCAATCATATCAAAAACTTATAGGACAGACACTCCATTTATGAAGCTATTTTGGGATGAGCAACAAAAATACTTAAATGCTTCAAAACATGGAGTTCGTTATCGTCCAATGATTATTTGCTATTGTTTAGGTCTTGTTGCAAAGTCTGCTGCAGCTTATGAGGAAATTCGTTTTAATGAAAAAACAGATTCTGGATTTGTAATTTTACCAAGTCAAAGGCGTTTAAGAGACTACAAAAACTATATCCGACCACAAAGAGGATTTAACCATGAAATTGTCAATGAATTAAGTTTAAAGGTAAAGGATTTTTCTGAGCAAGAACGGTTTATCACTCTTTTATTTGATGAAATGAAAGTTCAGGAAAATTTGGTTTGGGATAAGTATTCTGGTGATCTTATTGGATTTGTTATCTTGGTGACACAAATATTAACTATGCAACTCTTAACAAAGCTGATGAAATTGCAACGCATATCCTTGTTTTTCTTGTGAGAGGTGTTGTAAACCCTTTTAAATATAGTTTTGCAAACTTTGCTACTACAAATATCCAAGTTATTCAATTGTTCCCCTTATTTTGGAAGGCTGTCAGTATTTTAGAGCTTCCATGCAATCTTAAAGTAATTGCTTCAACAAGTGATGGTACCTCATGCAATCGTAAATTTTTTAGCATGCATTTTTATATGACAGAAGAACAAGATATTAATACAAATGTTAAATTTATCTATCGCATCAAAAATAAATTTGCCGATGGTGATCGTTTTATATATTTTATAGCTGATCCTCCACATTTGATAAAGACTGCTCGAAATTGCCTTTTTCATTCTGCATCAGGTATAGGAAGATATATGTGGAATACTGATAATCACATTTTGTGGAACCACATATCTGAATTATTTTATGAAGATCTAAACTGTGGCCTTCACACTTGCCCAAATCTCTCCTTAAAACACATTAGGTTAAGCCCATTTTCCAAAATGAACGTAAGGTTAGCAGCTCAAGTACTTAGTTCATCTGTTAGCACTGCTTTAAAGGCATTTGGTCCTGCTGAAGCCTCTAGAACTGCTGAATACTGTCAGATGTTAAATGATTTTTTTGATTGTGTAAATGTGAAAAATATTACAGATTGCACTAGGAATCAAAATTTTCCAAGCCATTTTATTTGATGAATGATAAAAGGCTAATATGGTTGACTGAAGTCTTTTTAAAATACTTTAAAGATTGGAAATTGTCTATATATATATATATATATATATATATATATATATATATATATATATATATATATATATATATATATATATATATATATATATATATATATATATATATATATATATATATATATATATATATATATATATAAGAAAGGTTCCCAAGTCTTGAATACTATTTTTTAGTATTCAAGACTTTGCATAATAAGTGGTAATTGGGGCACCAAAAGGTACATTGTTAACCTTTAAAATTCTCAAAGAGGCTGAAAAGTGACTCTTAAGTTGAAGTTGTGTTACAAAAAAAGAAGACGCTAAAATAAAATTCTTAACATTATTTCAAAATTATTTTAATAAAATAGTAAAAATAAATAACTATTAAACTAGTTTTAATTCTATAACATTTTAATGACATTTGTGGCTATGAAAATAACCTTTTTTAATGTCTATTTTTTATCTAAACTATTCAGTGGAGTTCAAAGTTCCTTTCTTGATTTCTTTTCTTATAGATTTTGTTCTTTTAATCTTAGACTTGATTTTATGCAAGTTTACAAGGTCCTTTGAATAGGAAAATGAGCGAACACGAATATAAAGAGTTAAAAGATGGTCTAGAAGATTGAGAGACATTTCTTTAGATACTTTAGTAGAAGAAACATTGCAAATTTTTGAGAAGTGAGATAAAACCTCAACATCTTGAAGTAACTCTGCAGTCATTTTGCTGCAGTCAATAGTTTTAGTTAAAATTTTTGTTGATTTTCTGAATGCTATTTCTGCTATTTTAAATAGTGACAAAGCATCAGAAGATATAGACCAAAGACCGCCTCGATTTTTTAAGCTAGTAAATTTTTTATGAGTATCATGATTAACTCATCAAAATAATTAGAATCATTTTCTTCAATTTTTCCAGCCAACAGAATTGAGAGTGTTTCTTGACAAAATCTGGTTTGCCAACTTTTTGAATAACGTATCCTTCGATAAAAAGTACTAAATACATACCCACCCAAATGTTCAATTAAACTTTTTTCTTTATCTGTAAACTTAATTTCATCATCAATAACTAAAACTGAAGTGGCATTATTAGACTTAGTCAAGTGAGCCAAAATGTGATTTGCAAGGTCATATCCTACAAGAGGTGAAGTTTTATCTGTAAGATTTTCATAAAACCTTTCTGACCAGCAACTTTGTAAAATTGTGGATAAAAAACTTCCGCATCACCATTAAAATTTTCAATAACTTCCTTTATTAGATCAAATAAATGCTTTGCATCATCTTTAGAGAAACTGTACCTTGAAAGCTCATCTCTGATATATGGAGGGTAGCAAAGATCGTTTTGCACAAATTTAATGCTTTTTTTAATGAAAGTTTTGAGCTCGTCTGCAGTACACGCACGCCTAATATCTGTTGTTGCATTTGTTTGCAGTGTTAAAGAGTCAATCTTAGAGTGATGTGTTGTTATGTGGAGTTTGAGTCAATTTCTCTGATTTGCATTTTTTCACACACTGCTGGCAGTTAAAGTTGTTTGAAACGCTTCCATTCTCAATTTCTGTAAGAAAAGCATCGACGTCATTAAGAAACTTACTTTTTTCAAAAAAAACGTCTGATTCTAGATCTAATATAAAAGAATCAATGGACTGTTCCTCTCAAAAAGTTTGCCACTTTTTTAGATTTTTGTGCACTTATTAGTAGTCTGGGCACGATAAATAAACTATTTTCAACATCAATTCAAATTTTAATTTTTTATTGCTAAAAAACAAAAGAATCTTTTTTTTTTTTTTTAATACTTTGCCGTTTAAAAATATTACAATAACCATTTATATTTTACAATTTTTACATTAGTAACGACAGGACTTCTAGAAGATCATGTGGATCTTGTCATGAAGCCCTTTACAATATATGGTTAATTTTTGATAAAAATACAATGTCTTAAGTGAATAATAATACAACTTTATGCAAAAACATGTAAAAACCAAGATAAAATTTTAAAAAGTCAAGATTAAAAAATAAATAAAATATACAAAATAGAACAACAACGAACAAACAAACAAAGAAAACAAAAAAACAATTAAAAATAAATCAAAATATTTTCAATTAAAAATATAATTCTTTTAAGTTTTTGTTTGAATGAAGCAAAAGTCAGTTGGGTGGAAAATTAAAAATTTGGTAAGACTATTTTGTTCCAAAGATAAGGACCTAGATAAGAAACAAAAAACTGGTCTTTGCTTTTATGGCAAAAAGGGGCAGTAAGATTGTTATTAATTCGAAGATTATATTTGTTTTTAGGTTTCATACAATAAAGATTTTGTAATACGTTTGGCAATAAATTTTCTCTACATTTAAACATGAAACATAAAATGTTAAAGACATTTTGTTGATATACATTTAAAATATTCATTTCTTTAAAAAGTTGTTTCGTATGAAAAAACCGATTTTTAAAATTTATTGCGCAAGCTGCGTGTTTCTGATGAAGGTAAAGAGATTTTAGTTTTGTTCTATGAGTGCTTCCCCATATAATATTCGCGTAGTTTATATGACAATGTATAAATTAATAATTTAATTGTGTTAACTGGTGTTTACATAATATATTTCTTGCTTTATAGAGAATTCCGATGCATTTAGCGATTTTATTGGAGGTATTATCAATATGATTTCTCCAAGATAGATTCTCATCAATATATACTCCAAGAAACTTAGTAACTTTTTCTCTTTTTATTATTATATTATCAATTAAAAGGTCTGGCATGATATGAGGCAGTTTCTGTTTTTTTGAAGGTAGATAAAAAAGTGTCCATTTAGTTTTGTCTATATTTAGAGACAATCTATTTTGTTTAAACCAAACAGATACTTTTTTTAATTCATTTGTCATATTAGTAAAAAGCATATTAATATCTTTATGAGATAAAAACAAGTTAGTGTCATCTGCAAAATTTATTGTTGTTAAGTTTGATGATTTATGAAGATCATTTATGTATATTAAAAAAATAAGTGGACCAAGTATGGATCCTTGTGGAACACCACATGTTATATTCATTAATAGATGAGATATAGAATCTTTATTGTAAACTAACTGTTTACGGTTAGTAAGATAACTTTCAAACCATAATAGGGTTTTATCTTTAATACCATATGATATTAGTTTTTTTAACAGAATTTGATGATTTGATATCAAATGCCTTAGACAAATCAATAAACACTCCTAGTGTAAAACAAGAGTCTTTAAAAGAGTCAGTTATATTGCGCGTTAGTTGAAGAATGGCATGCTCGGTTGAATTATTTTTTTTGAAACCAAATTGGTTTTCGTATAGAATTTTCTTTTCAACAAGATATGAGTAGATTCGGTTGTACATTACTCTTTCTAAAATTTTTGAAAAAACTGGAAGAACTGAAATAGGGCGATAATTTGTTATACTTGTACGATCCCCTGTCTTAAAGATTGGAGTTACTTTTGCTATTATTAGTTTATCTGGAAAAGACCCTTGTGCAATGGATGCTCTGAAGATTTAAATTATTTTTAAAATCTGCTTTTAAACACCAAGTTTCAGTTAAACAAATTAAATTAAAATAACTTTCCGCTTCGCTAATAAAATTTAACAAGTTTTCAAAATTCTTTTTTAAGCTACGTATATTAATGTGGACTGCATTAAGATAACCACTTTTATTATCGCCTTTTAAATATTTGCTCACGTTACTAGGATAAAAATAAGAGGTTTCAAATTCAGGAGAATTAATTTCATTAAAATAATTAATATCCGGATCGGATTCGTCGTCTAAGTGTAATCTATACGTTTCAAATAAATTAACTTTTTTTTCAAAATCATTATTAGCTGTTTCCATTTTCGCTACAATTTAGATTTAGCAATAAATAATAGTATGCAACACATATATATATATAAATATATATATATATATATATATATATATATATATATATATATATATATATATATATATATATATATATATATATATATATATATATATATATATATATATATATATATATATATATATATATATATATATAAACAAAAAAACATGTTTGCAAATACAAAAATATAACTAAGCGTTTTATTTGTTTTTTTAAAATCCCTAACAATAAGTTTGTCATAAACAAATATAGAGTACATACCATTCGTTCTGTGCTTCTTCATTTCCTTAAACAATTTCTTCCTCAAAATGAAAGTATTAAGTGAGTAGTCTTCATTGATATACAGCCCAGTTCCTTTCAATTTTTTTGCATTTTTAAGAATTTTAACTTTATCTTTATAGTTTAGTAATTTCATCACAATTGCTCGAGGTTTTTTTGGATCAGCTTTTCCCGTTCTATGAGCGCGTTCTATGACAATTCCTTTTAAATAAAGATTATTTTCAAATAATTTTAAAACTTTTACCTCCGATTCTTCCCAACTTTCAGCTTCGTTTTCCGGAAGACCCTCAAGTCGCAAATTATTTCTGCGTTGCCTATCCTCAAGCTGCCTTAGTTTATTTTTTTCATCATCTGCACTAGTTGCTTTAAATCTAATTTGTATCGTCATTTCTTTTAATTTATTTTCCTGTAATTCTTGAGTAAAATTTAAACTATTTTCAAAATCAACTTGTTTCTTTTCGTGTTGTTTAAGTGCTTCTTGCGAATCTTGCGAAATCTTGCGAATCTTGCGAATCTTGCGAATCTTGCGAAAACGGCCCAACTGGCCAGACTATGTGTTATTATGACTATACTCAAACCTTTTTTTATGCGGTCCTTTTTTATGCGATACTTTATTTGTGCGTTTTGTTTTATGCGATTTTTTTTGTGCGATCTCATATAATTTAATCTTTGAACGCGCAATAATTTCAATCTCGACGAATAAAATGTGTAATATGTATCTACATACGTCATTATATAGTTACTGTTATGAACATATAACCACAAATTGCCTTACAACGTTAACTTTTAAATATTTTTTATATAAAAGTTAAATTGAATTTTTGTGTAGCAATGCAAAGAGTTTTTTTATGCGGTCTGTATCTAACCGCATAAAAAAAAATGTTTTTAATATTGTTTCGAAAACTATTTTTTATAGGTACTCCTGAGGTTTTATATGATTTTTATATTTTTATAAGTTTTATGTGATTTTAATATTGTTTCGAAAACTGTTTTTTTGGTTCTTTATATTTAAAGTTAAGGTGGTTCCTATTGAAAAAACCCAAATCGTTCAATAAAGTCATTATGTTATATTTTTTTGGTTCTTTATATTTAATGGGCTTAAACTAAAGCTAGAGCTTTTTTAAAAAAAAAAAAAAAAATGTCATTTTTAAATCCAATACCTAAATTTGATGCAATTTTGGTATATCTTAATAACCAAATAACTTAGGAACAGTTTATAATAAAAAAATTCAAAATATTCATTGTTAATTGGTTAAAAACATTCACCAAAATTATAAAAATAGCTTCTACCAGTATTGAATAAATACTCTTAATGTAACAAAAATAGTTCTTAGATTATAAATAAGGGGGTTCCTTACAATTTTTGGGTCATAATTTCTAAAAAAACATTTTTTGAACCTAGTTTTTGGTGAATGACAAGAAAATTTGGTGAATTGGAAGATAAGGATCTGTTACTTCTTTTTCATTTCGAATGTCTATAAATCCTTTTTTAATCTTCCTGATTGCCTTTCTTCTCTTTTTACAATCATCTGATGCTTTTTTCTTCGACATTTAAATACTTATTCTATCTTTTTTAACTGAACCATTTTGAAAACATACACTGCCTTTAATACTAAAGTGATTTAAAACTGTGTGTAAAGCGCCAGTGCCATCATTAAACTGAACAATTGCAGAACAAACTCCAATTTCTAATATTTTTTGCTCAACAAAGTATTTTTAAGGCACTTACTCCAAATTATTTGATTTATGCTTTCATTTGAGTTTTGCGTTTGACCGTGAAGACATTTAGATAACAGCTCATCTTCCGATAGACTAATAAAGATTGGCTTTATAATATCATGAATCCATTTTGGTATATTGATATGATTAATAAACCTTTTTCCTGTTGATTTGTATTTTTTATACATACACCAACTGTTAGTACCTGGTGGACAAAATTGATGTTGATAAGATTCACCGGTTAAATGAGTACAATGCCAAAGAACTGCAAGAACCGACTTCTTCATTGCATACAAATGATTAATATTATCTCTAATAGCTTTCCCATAAAAATTTTATATTGATTTAACAGTAGATTCAGTCAGCTTTCCCTTTCCTGAAAGCGGGGTTTTATTGCCTCTATATTCTTTTATTTTGGCACGCAGCCTGGTCTTTAATCTTTTTTGAATGTGTCCGACACATTCTAACTTTACTGGTGTCACATCAATTTGTGAATAAGGATTTGAATCAATTAATTCCTTAAAAGAGGAGGTGTCCCCATCCCCTAAGTTTTCATGGTAAATCAAGTTATGCATCTGTACTAATCTACTAAATATTTTAACTGCTCTGGCTCCTTCCATAGAACCAGATGAATCTTTATGATTAATATTGCAATCATGGCTCATTAATCGTTCATTATATTCAGGATTTTTTAGATTTAAACTTTTTATATTGCATTTACGACAGTGTTTTGACATGCACATCAATACATTTGCCATTATGGCAGGCTGTTACAGCACCATTTAGTGATACGTGTCCACGTTTTTGCCATGTGCCATCGATCGAAACACGACAAGTTCCGTAATTCATAATCTTTTGATCTACACCACATTAATCAAATACTAACTGTGCAGTTTTTTCCGTGCTCTTATTGGCAGCTGAATAATAAGCTGCATGAAGCTCTTCATTGATATAACTATAAGTTGGTTCAGATAACCCATACATGTTCATGCATTGTGTAAAATTGAAAATTGCTTCGTGTCCTTTTCCTATTTCTCTAAATGCTATAACATCCCTTACATTTGCCTCAAATGAGTTTCTCCCTTGAGTTTCTGTACTCGGTAAACATTCTTTAGAAGTGAAAAAACTAACATTAGCTTGAAAATTGTTATATAATAATATTAATTTGGAAGCTAGTCCCATGCGTGAACTAAGTTTGTTCCATAGTGTCACGTCTCTAGAGTCACATTCAGAACATATGGCTGTCTGCGCTATGAACCTTTTCAACAATTGAAAGTCAATCAAAATAGAATAATTGTTTTCATCAGTAGGTGAAACTTGAGTTGCAATTTTTACTTCTCTTGTAGTATTTTTATTAGGAAAACTTGCAGCCTTTTCTGAAATCAAACTTTTCTTAGCTGTGTGTTGATTTTCTCTGAATTTATATTTTATCTTTTTTTTTTCGATTGAATGGATTACCCATTAATTTCAAATATATTAATTAAAAACAATACACTAAATTTATTTCGCAATAAGTCTTCTTGTAAAACAAGGCAAAGACTCTACTTGATAATAAACCAGCTAGTATTATGACATGCGCTTGATGTTTTAGGGTATGTATTTTAGCCTTCTAATAATTTACAGATTCAAAAAAGCAGATACGATGTAATATGGGAAAAACATATTAGTATATATATTTATATATATACTAATATGTTTTTCCTTATATATATAGATATATTTATATCACAAATTAGTGTTTAAACATTAAAAAACTAATTTTTTCAGAGGAAAAAAACCGTTGCTATGATGTTGCTAAGGATTTTTTTTATACATATAAGTAATAGCATAAAAAAACTACTTGTAATTAAATTTTTTTTAAATTTAAATACCCGGCATGAAAGAGCAATAAATTCTAAACATGAAACAGTTGTAAAAAGAAATTTGAAAAAAAATATATATTATGCCCTTTTTTATATAGGAACCACCGCAAGTTACCCCTACTTTAAATGCAAAAACGAATTTTCTGAATTTTTAGACAGCTGAGACCAAATGTTCATCTGCACTGATGGGGGAATTTTTTTTCGAATCGGAAAAAAGTTGTATTAGTTTACGTTAATACAAGTAAAGGTTCATCTTTAGCCACTATGATATTTCCGAAAAAATGAAATGTGCTTTTTTGTCATACTCCTAATATATATATATATATATATATATATATATATATATATATATATATATATATATATATATATATATATATATATATATATATATATATATATATATATATATATATATATATATATATATATATATATATATATGTATATATATATATATATATATATCTTTAGTGTTAACATCGTGTATAAGAGTACATGTTATATTAGTGAGAAAACATAAATTAATACGAATTCTCTTAATACAATTAATAATTTGTTATTAGAAATTTTTGCTGGATTATGGTTACCAGCAGCATCAGCTTGTAAAAATTATATAAAAAGTTTTTGATAACGTTAGAAACAGTTTAAAAATAACTGACGTCAGCAGTTGAATGGCTTCTTTCTTGCTTACGTAAAAATGTAAAAAACGGAGTCCTTGGTTTAGATTTCACAAACAGCCTTTTATCTAAATTAATTCCGTCTTGTAAAGGTGAACATTTGAACCTCTGTATTTCAAAAGCTTCGCGCACTTTTCGATCAAATTTTTTTGTTTCAACTTTAATTGTTATTATGGGTGGCTATTGCAGACTGATTATGTTTCCCCTTGTTTAGACTTTTTAGATGTTGTTTAGTTCGAGTCCTAATTTGAAGTTTGGTTTTGTCTGCATATTTCTTTCAGAATTTACGTTCAATCAAATGAGTTCCGGGTCGACTGTTATTTGGCAATTTAGTTTTGTTTTTTGACGTTAGTAATGTTCTTAAATTTGGATTTGATTTGAAGGCTACTCTATAGCCAGCTTTCCAAAATATTTTTCTTAGTTTCGGGGATAGTGATGGTATCGATGGTAACGATACAGTTGGGAGGTTAAGAGATTGTGATTGAATTTTGTTGATTTTTAGGGACCGTTTAATTCCAATTAAGTTTGCAATCCGTTTAAGTTGGCATTTGTTGTACCCGTTTTCGTTAAACATTTGAATAAGGAAACTAATCTCATCTTGTAAATATAAATTACTGCATATAGAATAAGCCCTGTAACGCAACCTTTAAATATTGCGTTTAGAATCTTAGGGTCATGATTTGAGTGAGGTTTAACAAAAATAGGTATAACATATGCCAACTTAAACGGATTGCAAACTTAATTGAAATTAAACGGTGCCTAAAAATCAACCAAACTCAATCACATTCTCTTAACCTCCCTACTGTATTGTTATCGTGGATACCATCACTATCCCCAAAAAATTTACATATTTTTTTGCAAATGGTAAAAAAATATGTAAACTTTAACCAATAAATTACCGTCCAATTTTGTTGATTTCAATTGCAAGTAAGATTGTGGAGAGATTAGTGAGAGAATACATAATTGAGTAACTTACTAAATTTGAACTAATTCTATTCGTCAAAATAAATTTGTTAGTGGTAGTTCTTGTGCCACAAAACTCCAAGAGTTATTAGATATACTTACAGAGGCACTTAACTATAATTTATGGTTGCCTTATCTTTTTACAGAGTTAGCCACGAACTACTAAACATAATGGGTATGAGCTTGATGTAAAACTAATTGCTTAAATTTCTGATTTTTTAAAAAGTAGACGACAACGAGTTGTCTTAGATTGTGTGCATTCTGGCACTAAGCAGTAATAGTGCAAGTTTAATGAACAGAAAATTAGTATAAAATAGTAATATATATATATATATTAATTTTTTACCTTTGGGACTGAAATAACGGTTTCTCGCCATTACGACAAACCGTGTCAACTTTCTTGTTTACATGTTCGCACATGCCTTGTAAAAGATTTTTTATCAACTTTTCTTAAACAAGAATGGATTTTTTTTGCTGCTGATCTTCATTTTCAGCTTCCCAATTATTTTCATGAATGTTGCGTTTAAGGGTTGACCAGAAATCTTCCATAGGTTGTGATTTTGCGACACATGGCGGATTATCAACTTGTGTTACATAACGGATGTTTTTCTTATCAAGGTAATTGGTCACACTTCTAGCATAGTGTGAAGAGACCAAGTCAGGCCAGAATACAAAATTGCCATCACTCTGATGATTTTTGATCAAGAGAATCAATCTTTTGATGATGTAATTATTTTTGTACACTGTTTAGTTAATTGCCAGTCTCGCACGAGCAATAAATGGTTTTGAGATTACACAAAGGAATATGGTAATTCATAAAAGAATATTTTCAAATTTGCTTTTGCGCTTACGTTTTACATTTTTGGTGCATTTTTTGGTCTGACTAAAATCCAGCTTTAGGATTTTAATTTTTATGTTTAAATATAAAATGAGACTCATCATCAATGACAAATTCATGGTTTCTGAATTTGCAACAAAATCTTCCACACTTCAATTGCAACTGCTTTTACTGTTTATCAGTGCAATCAAGGATTTGTTTGTTTTTTTAAATAACAAATATTTTTTTTTGTTATGCTTTTACAATAAAGGAATGATAACACTTGAGTATCTTTGCAAATTTTCTTGTTGCCTCCGGCTGTAAAAAAGACCTTTCAGTCGATTAATGAATCATTAAATAGGATCATTAATAATGATCTTAGCAGTCATAATTTTTGGTTTTCTGCCTAATCTAGGCTTACAAGACTTTGGCTCATTGTTCTTTCAGTTTGCCATATAACGTTTGATTTTCGTTCGGGGGGTGATTAGAGGCAACGAAATACTCTGCTAAGTTTTTTGTTTTAGCGTTAGGATGCAAATAACATAAGTTGTACATTTGTTCAATCAATGGTGTCAGCTTTATTTTGGGATGACTTTTTTGCTAATTAATCTAAGTAAACAAAACTTTGAGTCAAAGATAACTAACACTTTATAAACAAAACAACTAAAAAAGACTGGATAGATAAAACTTCAATTGGTTTTAGCTTTTCAAAGGTTGTGCCAAATTTTTGTTATAAGGGTTTACCACAAGGAATAATTTTTAGTATACTATTGTTTTTAATATGCATAAATGATATGCCAAAAATAGTCAAAAATTTTGTAATTTTTTTGCAGATGATATCAGTTAAAAATGACCTTGATGCCCACATAGACTGGTCCAAGTTATGGGAGATATCCTTCAAAATTGAGAAATGTAAAGTTACGAAATTCGGCAAAATACCGAGCACAAAATTCGAGGTTAGAGCTGTTTTTAACCTTGAAATAACAATAACTGAGCAAAACCTTGGTGTAATTTTAACAATAAATTAAAATGGAAGTGCCACATAAGACATGCATATAACTCAAGCCATGATTAAGCAAACATTCAAATCTTAGACAGGGTCTACTTATGTTAGATTTTCTACAACCTTTGTTCAAATATTTGGAATACTGCTAGATCGTACAACTAGACTATTCGAATACTTCATATGTAAATATACTTTATTGATTCCCCCCCCCCTATATTACGCAATAATTTTGTACACCCCACTCCACCCCCCCCCCTCCACCCCTGAAATAAAAATATAAAGTATTTTTAGGGAGGAGGAGGTGTAAAATTTTACAAAATACAAAACGATTTTCAATATAACATCGTCTATAATTCCCTGAGCTTCTTTGATTAATTTAATTAGTACCTTTCAGTCTGTTTAATGTTTTTTTTTCATCCCAAAAGTTACGTGTAGAATTGTATAAGTTAATATCGCTATCCTAAACATGATACCAATTTTAAAAACCTAATCTTCCGATATATAATACATACAAAATATTATATATATAAAATATAATAAATAATATTATATTATACATGCAAAAATATTATTTTATCAATGCAATTTTCTTTCATATAGCATCGTAAGCGTGGTCGAGTGGATTCTGCTTCCGGCTAGTTAATCGAGGGTTTCAAGTTCGCTTCTCGGTATCGAAATTTTTTTTTTTTTTTTAGTGCACAAAGTTTATTTGTTACTGCATACTTTTGTTCACCAATTAAATAAAGTTAATTGCACTTATAATAATTGCCATATAAATTCAAAGCGCAGAGCGTGCAAAATATAATGTATTAGAATTAAAAAGAGTATATTACTTTTAAAGAGAATTAAAAAAATACAAAAATAAAAGTTCTAAACATTTTTACGAAATCTTGAGGTGGAGAAACATAAATATATTTTTTGGAATGGTTTTTATTTTGTGTGGCATTATTTTAGTTGGTTTATAAAACACAGTCGGTTATTTAAGTTGCTTATAGTTGTTCGTAAATTTAATATTTTACTATATAAATGTTAAATAATCATAATCAATGCTTAAGATGGTTCCATAAATTTAATTTATCTATTAAAAATAGTAAAAACATTTTCTGATAAAAAATACATACTGCTGCTGCATAATATAAGGTGGAAATTAAAATTTGTGAGATTTTCTTACATGATTTTAATAACATCAACAGTATTTTTAGTTTAAGTCATGTCAAAAAATTTGAGGTATGGAAATTTTTTAGAAAAAAAAAATGGTGAAGCCACATGTGGTAAATGCAACACGAACATAGGATTGAAAATTTCAACCACTATATGATTAACCATTTGAGGCTACGACATATAATATTGATTTCTAAATCAGAATGCACTTCCGCGGTGCTCTGTGACAAGACCGTTAGGACTTCTTGGGGCACCTAAAATAAAAATTGAAAAAAAAAAAAAAAAAGAATTAAGTAAAATTTATTGAGAAATAATATTTTAAAAAAAAAGCGAAAAAAAGAAACAGTTACTGTTTGGTTTTTAATAAAAAAGAATCTTTAAATGAAATGTTGTCAAAAGTTGCAGCTGTTGATGGAATGGAGATCACAGCAATGAGTTTCAAGCTATTGCTGGTTATGTGCAACAAAAAGGATATAAAATGCCAAAAAAGTCTGATAGCTATTTTAAATTGTATCAAAAGTTTGTTTAAAGAAAAATGTTCTGAACTTTTTGAAAGTTTTGAAAAGTTAAAAAATGCAAAGCGTAAATTTGCAATTACAGTGGAAGAATGGACAGATTGCACTCTTTTACGTTAGCAGCAGCCGTGATGAAAAAATGTGGCAATTTGTTAGGTGTTTTAAATCAACTTTGCAATAACCACGCGCTGCATTTAGCCATAATGGATTATTTTTATTTACAAAAGAATTATATTCCCGATAAAATATTTGAAGATACTGAGGATTTTGTTGATGATGATATGGTAGTAAAAATAGAATAAGACTCCACTGAAGATCAGTACTCTGATTTAGATTTTGGTGAGGAAAATGAGTGTATTATGACATTGAATACTGACTTTGATCAAAGTATCACCAATTTAAGGGTGTTATAAGAATGTTTTAAAAATTGGCTATAAAGCATTTTATTTTGCAACAAAATATAATTAAAATAATAGCGAAAAAACTCACGTTAAAGTTAGACATAAAAACACGATGGAATTCCTTGAGTGTAATGATTCGACGATTTTTAATTCCCTTATGTATTAACAAATCCTTATTGGAATTGAATATTGACCTCATTTCAGAAAATGTTATTTTTACGCTACAAAACATTATTGATGTTCTTGCACCACTCGAGACTAGCTTTACTGAATTGAGTAAAAATGATGCAAACCTCATAACTGCTGAAAACTGATACATGCTGTCAAAAAAAAGGGTGGACGAAAGTGATCCAGTTTTAGATGAACGAAATGAACGGATGGACTAAAGTGATGGACGATCAAACGAACGGATGAACGAAAGTGATCCAGTTTTAATGACTCTGATAATTTATCTATAGAGTGAAAATATAACAAGTTCTAACGATCATTTTAAATATCCGGCAAAAAATGCGGCGATTTTATTCGCTGTTAAAATTATGGTACAAAGACATTGTTTATAGATGAGCATGTCAACATTAATAATGACGCTAACATTTCTTCACCTGATGCATACGATTTAATAGAAAGAACAACACAAGTTGGATCACAAAAAGAAATGCAAAAAGAATTCCAAAATACAATTAGTTCTATCTCAGATCCATAAAACACACAAAATCGTTGCCAAATTGATAAATATATGGATATATAATATATTGATGAATATATTGATAAATATATTGAGCTGAAGAAAGAGTTTCGTCAATTAGATTCTTACAAAAAACGATTGACAACCTTCGACGATTTATATCACGCTTTAATAAAAATTCGCCCAACCTCGTGTCCAACCTCAACATCTTTTGAAACAGTTTTCTCAACAGCTGGTTCAATTAAAACAATAAGAGGTTTTAATTTTGAAACATTCCATTTACTATTACTTTTAAAATAAATGTTTTAGAAAAAAAATATTTAAAAGAATAATAGCATCATTCACAATAAATTCACAAAAACGTTTTTTGATTGATTAGATTATTAGAATTATTATTCTTCATTTTTATTAATACGTCATTTTTCTTTTGATAAACTATTCGAGTATTCGAATATTTTCATTTTTTTTTTATTTAGTTTTTGAAAATATATTTATTCAAAATTTAAGCAGCCGTAGCGCAGTGGTAGCGCACTTGCCTCAGAAACAAAGAGTTCGTGGTTCTAACCCCAAGTTTTGCGATATCGGTTAGGAAGGAGGCATGAACTTTCAATTAAATGCTCATCCGCGGTGCTCTGTGATAAGACCGTAAGAACTTCTTGGAGCATCTAAATAAAATTAAAAAATTATATATATATATATATATATATATATATATATATATATATATATATATATATATATATATATATTTGAATAGTTGAAAAGCCCCAGCGGGCACACGACGTTGCAATAACGTTGAAATAACGTTGATCGACGTTGATCAACGTTATTTCAACGTTATTCCAACGTCGTGTGCCCGCTGGGGCTCGAGTAGTTAGATGGTCTAAATACTGTGCATCTGTTTTTATCCTTTTCAAGAAATAAAAATAAAGAAAAGAAAATATAAAGATTCTAGAAGCCGTCCAGAAAAGATCAACTAAACTTGTGCCAGCAACAAGAGATTTAGGTTAGAAGGAAAAAAGGGGATTTGATGCAATATTTTAAAGCAGTCAAATTTTTAATGGAGTTAATCAGTTTCATATCAATGCCCTACCACATTCCATGTGATTAGGTAACTTATTCCATAAGAGTACAACCCTGTTTGTAAATCTCGCTTGGTTTTTGTGAATTGTATCGATATGGAAAAAGTCTTAACGGTTATATTTACTTTTCACATAAATCTTTTTTTTTTATGGGTGAGAAGGAATATATTTAGTTTTATTTGGTATATACAAAAATACGGTTACTATTTACCCAATGACAAAAGTGAGGGAAATACTTTATAGGATAAAGTTAATTATAGTGAGATAATTTTAGAATTATTTATAGAATAAGATAAATCCTAAACAAAATTTAAAAAAAAATTAGAAACAGTAAAAAACTAAAAACACCGTGAGACACCATGTCTCACGGTGTTTCAATTTTAGGTTTTTACTGTTTCTAATTTTAGGTTTTATGTCACCAAGGCCGACGTGAAGACAACAAAAGCTAAAGCTGGATTGACAGCGAATTAAAAGTAAAACTTTTTAAAGTGATTTGAGTTCAAAAGTTATTAAAATTGAATTAGCTCATAAAACTCAGCGGGACACAATTAAGAACAACTGTATTAAAACTTTGACTTTAAAAATAAAATCAAAATCTTAAAATTAACATTACTTTTAGGGGGAAAATGTTTATATTTATTTTTAAAAATAAAAGTAAACTTAATACATATTTATATATATATATATATATATATATATATATATATATATATATATATATATATATATATATATATATATATATATATATATATATATATATATATATATAAATGTGTTATGAAAATAATTTTTCATTTTGTTTGCCACCCAATCCCGAATAATCAACTTTTAGTTTAAGATGCATATTTACCAGACGCTCATACAACCTTCATCGTTTTACCGCATACTTACTGTTTTTACATAAAAAATTTGAATAAAATTAGTATCGGACTGGGTAGGGAGGTTAAAAGGGGATCCCCGGGCCCCTGCTTTGCTTAAAGGTCCTGGACCCCTCTATAAATCAAGATGCACAAATAAAACGCACAAAAATAGAAATTAATAATTATTGTTTATATGCATTAATTTTACAAAGACAATACAATAAAATTGGTAGTTATTAAAAAAAAAAAGCAAGCGTAAAGCAACCTTATATTATTATTGATTAGTGGTAGAGTATATTATCTTGAGTAAAAAATTAGTTTATTACAAAATAAAATTACTTGTTTTGATTGAGCCATGCGTAAATATTTTATATAAACCCAGGCCCCTGGAGAGGATAAAAATGTGCTAATTGCTAAATTATTTCCTTCTTACGATGATTATTTTAATAAAATATTCACAACGTAATAATAATAATAATAATAGTCACTGGCTTATATGCCAGCGCTTCCCAACCAGAGAGACTCAAAAATATTTAATGGTGCTGAAAATTTTATCATTTAAAATATCATTATTTCTTAGTAAACATTATATTTCAGTTTTTTTTATGAATAAAAAAATTATTTATATTTATAAAAAATATATAATGAAATTTAATTGGAGTTGAGCTCAAAGTAGGGTAAATTGTGTTAATATAAAAAGTTCATAATATTTCTAGAGAAATTTTTTATATGTTATTTAAAAAAAATTATAAATTATATAACTAAATTATAATTAAAAATACATATCAATACATTATAAAAATAAATTTAAAATCTTTGATTTTTCATTTTGAGTAAACTTGTTCTTTAAACAATAAAGTACAAGTTGCATTTGGTTACCATAACCAAACTCATAATTCCAAAAACGGACCTTTAAATAATGGATTTAATTGTAACAATCGGTATCTGTTAAATAGACTTCAAAAGCATGAAAATTCTAAACCTCGCTTTGTAGCCATCAATGGCTTTTTTGCAACTGAAAATAAGAAAGGAAATGATCACCTGTTTAACAGTAAAATACAAAGTGAAATGGAACAACGACGCTATCTTTAGGATAAAGTAACTGACATCATTTTGTTTATTGGAAGACAAAACATTGCTTATTGGGGTAAACATGAAAGAGCTTGGGTTTTGGATAATAATGTGGACAAGACTCCTGAGATAAAGTGCGGCAGTTTTCTTGCACTTGTGATGTTACTCAGCAAATATGATCCTACTTTAAAAACTCATCTAGAAGAAGATAGTAGAAAAATCATTAAAAAAAGGGCATGAAAGGTTAAGGCTCATTGATTACTGTTCTGAGCAAAACAACTGTTAACAGAATCGTTCTTATTATTTGAGAACTTATCAAGAATCTATTGTTAAAGAAGTTCAAGAGTGTCGAAAGTTTGGAATTCAAGTTGACTTAAGCCAGGATGTTAGCGTTGTTGATCAGCTACCAATGTCACTTTGCTATGTAAAAAATTGCTATGGGAGCTTAGTAGGCGTGGTTGATTCCACTTCATCCATTGGTAAAAACCTACACGTTAAAATATCTTCTGAAGTAGTTACACTCGGTTTGGAGTTGAAAAATTGTTCAATCATGTGATGGTGCTTCAAATATGGCAGGACGGTATTAAGGAGTCCAAACATTGTTTAAAATGGATGCTTCTTTGTCTTTATTTGTACAACGTTGTGCAAACAGATTCAACCTACTGATGACGGATTCAACAAGTTGCACTATTCAGACTAAGAACATCTTTGGGTTACTGGAAGCAACAGCTGTTTTCATGAAACAATTAAGTAGAAGAATGAATATGTGGAAACAACTCGCAGGTTTTGGTAAAGAAAAAGTCAGGAGGTTGCAGATAAATGGTGATATACGATGGACATTGAAAAATAAAGCTTTGGAAGGTATCATAGGAAGTTCTTCTTCTTTGCAAGCAGATTGATTTGTACTTCTGATTCGTGTGTTACACTACATTGCTTCATACAACGATTTGACACCTAAGTTACATACAAGTCCTTGAGTTTAATGAAAAACTGGATGAAACGGTGTTGACTGCAATTGTTTATTTGTAGATTTTCAATATATGCATACCTGTTTCAAATTATTTACAAACAGATGGCTTGTATCTTCTAGTTGCCATGAAGATACGTAAAAAATTTCCTGAAATTGAAAAAATATTCCTGATAGTGTTGGGAATAAGGGTAAAAATAGTTCTCATTGTGATACCAGCATGAAACTTGGCGAAATTGCTGGCAAAAACTATACAAGTTGATAGAGAAAAGGACCGCATTCATAAATGTCTTTGGTTTTACAGAGTAAAATGAGGTTACAGAGTCTTTAACGTTTAGACAAATGGATTTTATCATAAAGTGTAAAATCAGCTTTAAATAAAAGCATAAACGATGCACGTGGTCGTACTCTAAACGTTTTATAAAACAACATTTATAAATAATTTTTTTAGGTAAGGGCAAACAGTGTATGTAAACAAAAAATCGACGATTTGCTTGTTCATTAGTTAGTAAATGTAATTTTCATGAAAAGTAGCTTTGTGAATGTATAAAAAACATGTTATTTTTTCACGTTTTCTTGAGTTATTATAACTTACCAATGAATTCTCTTTTTTTATATTTTTTATTCTGATCATTTTAAACTATTTCCAAGCTTTTACCCACATTATAAACTTTATAATGTTGGTAAAAGCTTGAACAAACGAATTGAAAATAGCTAGCTTTATAATAAAACTAGTTATTTTCAGTTAATAATAAATTGTTATGTCTCAGAAGAGTTTCAAACTTGTAAATGCTGCAACAGGTTATGAGTTACCAAGAACTACAAATAAAGTGTGTTAGATGTTTCTTACGTCAACAGCAATCATCAATTTATAGCGATATTTTTAGTTCTTCTAAATCAAAAGAACAGAAAGACACACTGGATATATATTTAGTAACCTAGAGAAGTTCAAAGAAATTGGTTTTATTATATAAAAATATATTTGTTTTTGATACAACTTTTTTCTGATTTTTTTTTGTCAGAGGATTAAAGTTTCGAAAAACAATCGAGATGGTGAAGGCAAAACGCAAATTTCTTGAGTAGCATTTCATTCAAAGACAATCATAGATAAATAGAAAACAAAAGATACTTCTGTTTTGTTGCCAATCATTAAGAAACTTTTAATATAACTAAAAAAGATTCAGCAAAAATCAACCTAAATCAAGTCCCTATGCTTTAGGTAAACAAGTTCAGAGGTACTACCCGAAACTATATAGCTAAGATAAAATTTTAATAATAATGGTGGTATAAAAATTCTGGATGAGCTGAATCTATGCTGACTGGTCGAAAAGTAAAATCTTCACGGTATGCGACACAAGTTTTATTAGCTGATTTATACTCACTATTGGCTAAAGCATTCTAAAAATTATTTAGGAATCCCTTTGACTTGTGGATCCATCAACAAAAAATAGTAAACACCCAATTTAATTATTAGTTTACTGCTATGAAGTTACAAGGAACAGGACTGTTGCTTGTTAAGAGTTTCAGAATGGGAAATTTTAATCATTTGTCAGTGACAAGTGAAATATTGTTCCTTGAATGTTTGCTTTAATTCACATACACTATTTTAAATGGATTTCAATTTTTCTTGTTGACATGAATATGTTTCCTCATAAAAACCATGAGGTTTACACCAAGTTCTGCAAAGGCTTTTTCACATAACAAATAACAAGACCCCCTTTTTCATTTATGGCGGTAGATCAAGGCCATAAATAAAACACCAAAATCATAAAAAAGATGGCGGCTTAATTGACGTTTTAGATAGCCCAAGTGCATTGATAAAGTCTATGGTGTGTGAGTTACTACTTACTGAGTTTCTAAAAGGATTTGAACAAGAAGAAAAAAATAATGAAAAGAATCATTTCAAAGATAAATCTATCTTTAAAACGAATTATAATGACATGTATTAGATTTTATTGAAGTTATAAAAGGTTTTGGAAATCCATTTTTAGTAGAAGATATTCTTATACATTTATCAACAAAGATATTACTTGATGCAAAAAGTAGGGTAAGTCGTTAAAAAAGTTATGCAAACGGGTGTTGGGTCATCCAAATGATATATTCATCAACAACTGGAAGGAATTTAGTTTATAAAACAACCCCCAAGATTTAGATGATTATTTCAACATAGAAATAATGTTTATCAACCAGCAATATCTGAATTCGGTAAACTCTAAAAAACTAATAAATCAGAGTACCTTAAATGTTTTGAAAAGTATTCGGCACCTACTTTAATTTTTTCTTGAAGGTATCTCTGCAGAGGTGTTAGATAGAGGAGCAATTTTTATATATTTCATTCAGTAAATTCAAAGACTTTCAAGGAGTACTCTGATATGAGTTTCCTGAAAAAATAATGAACATCACATCAACAAAATATAAAGAAATAAAGAGGATTGACATAGTGTTTGACCGTATTTTCAATATAGTTTAAAAACCCAGACAACGAAGAGTCGTGGAAATAGTGTGAGAGTATGTGTTTCTGATTTAACTCGCGTTTGAAAAAACGGGGGATCGTTCTTACTATTGGATGTAAACAAAATGAGTAGTCTAAAATGCTTTCAAAACTCTTTATACAAGTACCGGCATTTGACTTACTGTTTGTAACAACGTTAGATGAAACTGTTTTGTCCAATTTGTCATCTTATAACCACGAGGAAGCTGAAACTAGAATTTTGCTACATATTAAAAACGCAGTTAACAGTGGGTACCAAGTTGTCTGTATTTAAACAGTTAACACAGATGTTGTTGCAATCTCAACTTCCGTTTTTAACTTGGAGTTTTGCCTTCCAATTCACTATTACGCACAAAGGATATGTGAAATAGCAGAGGGTGTTTCATTGCGGTTTGCATTCACTGGCTGTGATACCATATCCTCATTCGCAGAACGAGGGAAAAAACTTGCGTGGAGTCTCTGGAACAATGGAGATGAAGAAATAATTAGAGCATTTACAAGATTGATTTCACCTGATGCAGAGTAATTTCGCTGCTGAAGTTTAAATGCTACATAATTCTACTTCATGGTATGAAAAGTTTCACTACTAACCTCGCAATATGTTAAAGAACGCTGTTCACTAAAAAGTCACGGCAGAGTGTGGGGTTACCACCGACAAAAGATGCACTCTTTCAGCATTTGAAAAGAGCTGTGTTTCAAGAAAGATACATATTTTTTAAAATACTTAAATGGACTTATTAACCTATTCAGAAAATATTTTTGAATAAATATTTAAAAATGGCATTTAAATATAGTTATTTATAAAGTATCATTGGGGACAATCGTTGGTGCCACAAGAGATTTTACCCGAAGACACCATGGTGGCACTGCCTCTTCTCTCCCACACTTTTTTTCTGAAAGAGCTTTTTTTTGACTATTTAGAAATTTCTAGATATAGAGGAATTTTTTTTAGAAATTGACAGTTGAACTAATTCTATTTCTTTGAAATATATATTTGAAATATTAACATAACATTTTTTTTTATGCTTTTAACCATATTTTAATTAGTAATGTGGTGTAGCTGTTTATTTTAAATTATTTCTTCTTTAAACTCTGCTCTTAATGCAACCTTACATCGTTGATTTTAAAGATTATATAGTTTTTGCAGTCAACTCAGTTGGGGGTCGTCCCAGAATCTAAAAAATTTTTTAGAATGGGGTCTTTTTTTTTGAATTTTTTTAATTCATAAACAACTTCCTGAAAGTTTCAAGCTAGTATCACGATTTGAACTATTTAACTAAATTTTAACTCTTATTTCCCCACTATAAAAGCTGAATCATTTGTAAGATTGGCTAATAATATCATATCTGAAGCTAAAAAAGATATCAAAGAAACTTTTGAAATTTTTCTACAAAAAATAGCTCGACAAAAAACAGATGCCTGGTAAAAATACGAATGATAAAAGTAGGCAAGAATTTCAGGACCCAGTAAGGCGGTTTAAGGTTAATGAATTCTATGTTATCGTGGATACTGCCGCTAAAGCTATGAGTGACTGTTTCAAAGGAAATGATATTGGTGTCTTAAGGAATGTTGCTTGTCTGGATCCTCAAAAATTTCCATCTTTGCATGACCATATTAATAAATGATTTAGCCGATCTTGTTGGTATACAGAGGGACACACTGTGTACAGAGATAACGTCATTTGCAACTAATATCCTATTAGTTAGTAAGGCTGATGAAACTGAGTTAGAGAAATGGTCCTCCGAAAAAGACTGCAATAGATGTTTGAGTTGCGTTCTTTCTTTTCTCCATCGCTACAACTTACATTGTTCTGCATACTCTAATATGTATGTTGCATATAAAATGGAATTATGTCTCCCTTGCACACAAGTCAAATGTGAACAGGCTTTTTCAAAGTTGAAGATTGTAAAAAATCGCCTTCGTAGTCTTTTGGGCGAAGAGCACCTCGAATTACTGATTTTGATAAATGTTAAGAGTTACATAAAAATTGATTACAATGAAGTCGTCCACAGTCACAATGAGGTCGTCCACAGTTTGGCAAAATCATCAAAGTTCTTACTAATTACTTGTTATAATATTATACTGCAAGTACATACTTTTTTCTTACACTTTGATTATTAATCTCTATGTAAATAATTGAAAAACTTGACAATAAAGTTGTATTTTTTCTCATACTGATAAAGTTATTGGGAAAAACCATTTTAGAAAAGCAATAATGTGCAGAAAATATAGTGGTGAAACGCTGCAATTTAGAAATATTGTATTTTTAAAACCTTGCATATAGATTTGTTTTTTTAAACGTGCCGAATAAATTGATGGACGGAGTGTATTGGCAACGATATAGAAGATTTGCATGCACGTTATTAGAAATGTCCTATACCCTTATAACGAAAAAACTATGATAAATGGTTTAATTTATTTTTGCTAAATTTTTTGCAACCAAAAGTCCCCGTCTACATCTCACCCTCAGGCCCTTTGAAACCTGTCCGACCTTGAATAAAGTTGTTTAAAAATTTAATTAATTTTGTTCTTATTTTTTATGTATTGGTTTGTTTTCATTTTTATTTTAATAAACATGAAATTATTTCTTATTAATTTTGAAAATGTTAGTAATAACTATTTTACTCAAAAAAAACTGTTTTTAGAAAACGTTTAATTATTTTAGAAAAAGTTTAATGTTTTTTTAGATACTCTTATGCAATATAACCTAATTCTAACAAAATATAAGTCAACGAGAACTAAGATCTCTTTAACATTACTTAATGATTACTAACAATTTTAAGAACAACTATTTACGGACGGGCAAAATCAAAACGGACTTAAGCCATCACTTTCCAATATTCTTAATTACTAATAACATAACTCTAAATATTTCTTCCTTGTGCAAACGCTACAAATGAATAGAATCTTTATATTGTACTTTTGAACCCTTTTACCAGAAAACATTAACTTTATTTACAAACTCACAAAGTAAATGCTGCATATGAATTACTTTTAGCCAAATTCTGTAAACAGTATGACATTTCCTGTTAATAAAATAGTTATAACATCTTAGGTTAACTTAAATCATCAAATAATATATAAAAACATTATGATAAATACTTAGGTCATAAAACTAATAAGAATGGATTAAGCTACAAAAGCAATTAAAACTTATTCAAAAAAGAAACAATCCGAAAAACGTTAATATGCAAAATCGCTAGACAAAACCAATAGCAACACTCAAGCAGCGCGATGTATTATTAAACAAATAATGGGTAAAATAAATGTGCAAAAAATAATATGCCTCAAAAGCTTTTAGTTAGTGGGGAAGTGATTTATTCATTCCTACCTTAATTATGCAAACATTGCTTGGTGCAGCACCAAGATAAAAAAAACCATTCAGTAAACAAAAACATGCAATTAGATTATTACACTGGTCAACAATGAATTTGCACCAGCTTTAATTTTAGGCTTACTAGATGTAGTTTTTCACGCTGATTCCGAATCTGTGTTTAGTTTTTCTCCAGCACCTCTGAATCTTGAGATAATGTATGTGTGTTTTTTGCACTAGTATATAGTTTCAGTGTGAAATATACTAATGTTTCTTTATTTTCAGGGTAATTATTTCAATAAAATTAACTTATATAATGCCTAGAAATTGCTAAAATTCACCAGACGCCTTTTGCTACATTTGTGGGCAATTTACATTGCCCACAAATGTAGCAATTCCCAAGCTATTGGAAAATACACTGATCCAAGCTATTGGAAAATACACTGATCCAATTACAGCAAAGCAATACAAGCTAAATGATCATTTTATACCGCCCCAATTGATGCCGGGTAAGCCGTTGTAGTATGATCCACTTGCGGCCAGATCTCAACCGACCCCTCACATCAGGATCAGAGCATTAGAACAGCAACTCACACCAGGATCAGAGCATTGGACCAGCAGCTCAAACCTCCTCAAGAAGAAAAACCATAGTGATAGCGTAGGTGTAGGAGTATCGATTCAATCCTTGTATCAATTTCAGTAAAGCAAGCTTTAGTTAAATGGTCTTTTAATCCGTCTCCACCACCCTAGCGATACAACCAGATAGTGGTTACGAGGGTCGTTGATTGGTATTGGTAGGGAGGTGAGGATTCATTATTATTTCTTAAGGATGATTATATTATTTTCTGTTGTACTTCATTTTCTGTCGTACTTAATTTAAAAAAAAAATTTTTTAAATTATTAATCTTAAATTTTAAATCTTTTAACATTTGTTGTTGTTTTTATACGTTATCATTATTAATCACTTATCAAGTGGGTAATGCTACTTTTGGTTTTATTTATATGTATTCGAACTTACTCCAGAGTTACACGTACAAAGTAGTTGTAGCTGGAGCCGCAGTGTTGCTACATCGACTGACAAATAGCCTGACTCACAGCGGAATGCTACTCCATCGACTGACAATTAGCCTGACTCGCAGCGGAGCGCTGCCACATCGACTTGACAAATAGCCTGAAATAATACTCATTTTGTTACAAATGAAATACACTTTCTTTATAAATGTATTATATTTTGTAAAAAAGTTACACATTTCTAAGGAAATGACGTCCAAACAAGTAGCTTACAGACAACGAGTTAAATTTTATCTAGCATATCAATCTTACGGCAAGAACTTCACCTTGGAACATTAAAATATGAATTACTTCAATGTAAACCATCTCCGATATAATCCAATGCGCTGAAAATGGCTCTGAATATAAAGATAGTTAAAGAAAAGGATCTTGTTGAAAAAAAAGATAATGAAAAAACATTTGACGCCTCAAATTATTATGTTTGATAAACACAGTTTGATAGTAACACAGTTTCTCAAAGGATGCAAAAAATTTAAATGTAGCACAGCACTGATTACGGGTTAAAAAAGCATCAGTTTTAGGATAAATTCCTGCTTCAAGAAAGTTGACAAATATCTCGTAAAAGACCCATTTAAGTTAATTCGTCCTAGTAATGGAAAAATCAGAATAGTCTAATAGAAGATTTTTGAAATTGAAACTAATAAAGAAAGAATACTATGTATAAATACATTTCTGTTTAATTTGTAGCTTAAAAATTTTGTAATAAAAGTAATAGCAAATTATAAATTTCACGAGTTTGTATTGAATACCTATTATTAAAATTCATTATACTAAGTATTGAACTTTTTTTATATTAATTTTTTTTAAAGATAGTTAAATTTTATTTAATTTAGGTCAACGCTATTGACTTCACTAACATTCATCATAACGACGCTGTAGATGTCCTAAAATCATGCGACGTAGTCTACATGACGCTCTCTAGAAGGCATTATGATCAAACGTAATGAGAGTTGTGTAAATCAGTACTGCATTAGTATAGAATGTTACTCTACGTTGAGCCAAACAGTTCTAGAGGAAGATTTATGGTAAAGGCGAAAATTAAGTTCGGTTTGAATAGAGTGCCGAAGATGTGCATCTCTCAATTGCCTAAAGAAACCTCACGTTTTTAGTAAATGATATTTATATTCATATTCCATAAAGCAGTTAATTTTACATTGAGTCGGTGAAGCATTTTGAGAAACACGGTTATATAGATATAGATCTATAATTAGAAATAAAAGAGTCATCGCCAGTCTTAAAAACTGGTGTGATTCGTGCAATTTTTAATTTTTCCGGAACAATACCTGTTTTAAAAGAAAGATTAAAGATGTGAAACAAAAGAGGTTCGATTATATGATAAACAGATTTTACAACATTAACGTTAATTTTATCAAATCCAGCACTTTTATTGTTTTTAAGATTATAAAAGGCGGTTCGCAATTCAATTAATTTAAGATTAGGTTCATCCATAACTTTATCGTAATTTTTTAAATAAGACTCAAATGAAGTTGAATTCAGAGGAATTTTTGATGTTAAAATTGGACCAGCATTAATAAAAAAACTGTTTATTTTTTCAGCAATAATTGATTTATCATAAATATTTTTATCATCAACTGTTATTTTTTTTGGCAGAGTGTTTCTCGTATAATTATTTTTGCCAATTACTTCTTTAATTACATTCCAAGTTTTTTTGGTGTTTCCGCTTGCTTTGTCTAATAGTTTTGCATAATAAAGCTTTTTAGAGATTTTTTTTGTTTTTTCGAATACATTTTTATAGTTTTTATATGTCATTCCGTTTTTATAATTTTTTTTTTTTAAGTATTTATCATATAATTTTTGTTTTCTTTTTGAAGATTTTAGTAACCCATTAGACATCCATGGAGTCATAACTGTTTTTGTGTTCACTATAATTTGTTTTTCAGGAAATGCTGTTTCATATTGCTTGCAGAATTGACTTAGAAATAGATCATATGAGTTGTTAGCATCGTTTGATTGCAATACCAGATTCCAATCAACGTTGTTTTTGAAACTGTTTTACAGAGTTTTTATTGATCTGTCGCCTAAATATGGTAGTTTTAGAAGGAATGTTGTTATTTATTATGTTATTAGTAACTAAGAATGTTGGGAAATGATCTGATAAGTCAGTTTTGATTATACCTATGTTAAGACGGTTATTATGAAAGTTATTAGTTATTATATTATCAAGAAGTGTCGAAGAGTTGTTAGTCACTCTATTTGGCTTGTTTATTGTGGGATTTAAGTTACTTTGAAGAAGAGTGTTTATAAAATTTTTTACATTATTATTTGAAGCATGTTTTTTTAGGTCAATGTTTAGATCACCAGCCAAAAAGACATGATCTCGCGTTTTATTGATAGCTGTTATAAACGATTTCAGATGAGTTTTACATTTTTTTAAATTACCTGATGGTGGTCTATATGTCGCATTTACAATTATGTTTTTTGTGTTTTTATTTTTTAATTCAATACATAATGACTCACAACCTATTTCATTCACACAGAGATCATTAAGTAAACTATAATTAATTGAGTTGTGGATAAAAATACTTACGCCCCCACCAATACCAAAATTACGTGGTTGGTGAACTGATTTGTAATTAATTAGTTCAAATTCCGCATTTGTTTCACCACACTTACACCAAGTTTCCGTAAGACAAATAATTTTAAAGTCATGTTTTAATTCATCCAACAAAAACTTTAAGTTTTCAAAATTTTTTTTTAAACTTCGAACATTAATGTTTAAAATTGAAAAAAAAACTTCCTTTTTTTGTAGATATTGTAAAGATTCAAAAACTGTATAGTATTGACTTTCAAATATTTGTTGATTAAAATTATCAGAGTCATCTTCGTCCCAGAGAATCATATTTTCATCAAAAGATTTAATTATTAAGTTTTCTTCCATTTTTTGTTTATTTGTTTTTAAATGAAATAAAATAATAATAATAGAAAATAAAAAGGATTTGTATAAACAAAAAATTGCAAATAAAACAATAAAACTTAACTCTTGCTTTCTTGGCACGGTTTTTTTGATACCCAATCGCGCACAATTAGCTTATCATACGATATATATGCAAATTTTCCCAGCTGCCTTTCAGTTTTCATTCTTTCTCTCAATTCTTTTCTTATTACATTAGTTTCGTAGCAAAAATCTTCATTAATGAAAATACTTTCACCCTTTAATTTAAAAGAATTTTTTAAAATTTTTTGTAATTCTTTGTAATCTAAAAGTTTTATCATGATTGTTAGTGGTTTTTTTGCATCTTTACGTCCGCAGCGATGCGCTCGTTCAATTTTAACATTTTTTACCCCTGAAGTCTGTTCAAACAGTTTGATCACTTTTGTTTCACTTTCCGTCCATGTTTCATTTTCGTTTTCTTTCAGTCCATTAATCCTGAGATTATTTCTTCGTGACCGATCTTCAATTTCTCTTAGTTTATTTTTAAGGTCGGTAAACTCTATATGTTTGTGCGCTACATTTTTAGAAACTCTTTCTTTCTCGATAGATTCAATATTATTTTTAATCAAATTTTTTTCAATGAGTTCTTCGTGAAAATTTAAGCTTTCTTTTATATCAAATACATCCTTTTCGAGCCTTTTAATTTTTTCCATACTGCCGATAATATTTAATTCTGTTTTTTGTTGTCTGTCACTCGTTATCTTTGCATTCGCACTAATGACTTTAAGAACGTTTTCTTCTTGTTGTTTTATTAGTAACTCTATGTCTTTCTTATACTCAGCAAACATTTCTCTAAACATATTTCTTATTTCGCTAATTGTAACTGCCATATTTAACAATTAAATTGATAACAAATGTTAACTTTTAAAAAAAAAAAATTTAATTTTTTTTTTTTAATTTGTATTAACTATTTCCATAATATTATAATTGTTATTACATATGTCAATTAAGTTATTGGAAATAAAATAATATAAGTAGTCAATAGGGAATCTATTGATGATTTTTAGCAACCTTTTTAGCAAGTTGGATTGATAGTAAAGTTGTTAAAAAGTCCTTATTGCATATATGCTTTTATAATTCAATGGACGTTATTAAAATTTGCAACATTTTTTATGTGTTTTAACTATTCATTTAGAATGTATTGATTTTTTTTTTCTATTTATCAATGAATTTGTGAAATTTGTAAATAGTTGTGTTTTATAAACATTTTATTAATTGATAATAGCGAAAATCGTTTGTTTTATTTTTTATCCGAAGTTAAATTTTGCGGGTGAAAAATATGAATGGAATTGGACCAGACGCGATAGAAATCACCACAACCTTAACCTTAGGATGATGTCAAAACTCACTTAAGAAAAAACGCTTTTTTTATTATTACAAGAAATTAATGTAAAAAGGTGCTGTCTGATGCTCCATTATTCACCAAATCTCCATTATTGCTCCATTATTCACCAAATCTCGTATCTTGTTTACTAAATCTCGTATCTTATCTCTGAAGTGAGGCTCTAGTGACTTTGAAAAATCCAGCATTCCATCTTTCATGGGTTTGATCTTATCACCTATCCAAAGATAAAGCAGAAGAACTTTTTGTAAATAACTTGTTCTCTAATTCGTTTCTTAAATTCACTAGCATTCCTACTGCCATTCTAGTTTAGACATCCGAATCACTCTGGCTTCTCTTATAAAAGTCATTTCTCAATAAAACTCTTCTACCGCCAAACAACATTTTTGCCATAGTCTTTAAAAAGTGTTTTCCAGAATTCTCTTTAACCTCTCTAAACTATTTAATATTGGCTTGAGTCCATAATCAACACACTAACACTCCATCTTGAGTCTTTAATCAACAGTCTTTGAGCCTATAATCAACACACTTCTAACACTCCATCTTGAGTCTAATAACTCTCTAACAATCAATACAGTTTTCGATCTTCTTGTTCTGCGGCTGACTTGTAAGCTCTAACTAAAAGATTCTTTAGTGTATTAGATAGAGACGGTAAGGTAATGGTTACTGATCTTGACATATCAAAGCTTTTGATAAAGTTTGACGTGCTAGTCTTCTCTACAAGCTAGCTTCATATGGTGTATCTGGGAAAGTTTTTAAAATTAAACCATTTCTTTTTAACTGCAGTATAAGGTCACTCTTTAAAGCCAACACTCTTTACTTAATTTCCAGTAACATTTTAAATATCTTAAGGTTCTATCCTTGATCCCGTTCTTCTTACCAACATTAATAATCTTCCTGACATTATTCCGTCTAATGTGGCTCTATTTCTATGTCTCTGTCTTGACAAAAAAAGGCTTTTCGATCGCTAAGAACAAGAAGTCGACTTGAAGCTGATCTTCAAGTGACTTCTTGTTCTGTATTCTGTGACGGCTTTGAGTAGCTTGTAAATTCTAATTCTAACAAAACTCAATTATTTACTAAAAACAACTATCGCAAAATTGACGATCTGCCAAGCTTGCCGGTTGCTTCTCTTTCTCTTTTCTGCAAATGCTATAATGGTCGCAGCATAAACAACTACCATCTACCAAACCCTATTCTTGTTTAACTCGTATTTTAGCACAGTCCTATCTCTTTACTGTAATTGTCCCATCATCATCTAAAAAACTTTATTCGTTTAGTTTTTTTCCCCGCGCTTCCATGCCTTGAAACGCTCTTTAACTTTAACGTTTTCTTGACTCATATTGAGTCAAGATATATTATCAGATTGGCAGCTACGATTTGTTACCGTCATAAGAAGAAATTTGCTGCTTAGCCAGGCCATTTATCATCGGCTGGAACAAATGGTAATCGGAAGTAGCGATGTTTAATAAATACCGCGGGTATAGACTTCCCATTTGAAATTATCCAGGAAGTTTTTACAACATTTGAAATATAGGATTGTGTATTGTCATGTTGAAGAATAACCTTTTTATGACCTTCGGCGAATTCCAGCCTTTAATAATCGGTAACGACGACAATCGATCAAGCTGAAACAAGCTAATAACATATTACTTATAATATATTACAGCTTACAATATATTACTCTGACTCCGAGCTGGTCACACCAGATCACAAATACTAGATCACAGATACTAATTTACTCCCAACAAGGCTGCAAACAACCACTTTTAAGTTGGAACTTACTAGAAAACAAAGAATAGTGTTAAAGAGCAAGGAAACCTTTGACAAGAGACTTGAAAGTTGAAGTTTGTATTAGGAGTATACATTGAAAACAAGATATAGTATTGAGACTCATAATTTGGCAGGTATATATCCAATTGGGCTGAAGTAAGTTTTCCTGAAAGCTAAAACCCTAGGCTGCAAGTATCAGTTCAATTTCAACAGCAGGAGTGTAAACACGTTTTTATCCAAAATTTGAAACTTGCCTGAGTTCGTGCCTGCAAAACCGTTTTTGCGAGGAACTCTTTTACATTACTTCCACCGAAAGACAGAAATTTTTTGGCTTCATTCAATACAGAATATTTTGTCGTTAATATGACGTGGCTGTTCACTTGGTTTAGGAAATTTAAAAGTTTTTAGCTGTATTGCAAAATTGAAAAATTCTCTTCTAAAAAGAGTTATATAAATAAGAAAATATGTTATAGAAGACGAGACGGCTTAGAAACCAACTACATTGATTGTTTACGTTTTGAAATTATTCTTAAAAGTTTTAAAAACACTATTATTTGCCGCCCTCCTGATAGATCATTGTATCTTAACAAAACGTGTAATTTGTCACTTAATAACTTGTTAAACCTATTTAATTTGGAAATTAAATAACCTATTATTGTCGGAGATTTAAATGTTTGTTATTTAAACGACAAATCACACGAAATAAAAACAATCATAAATTTTTACGGATCTTATACATCTTATAAATCAAAGCAACTAGAATAAAAATTGAGTCAAAATCGTTAATTGGCGTAATTTTAATTTTTTAACGATTTTAACAATTTCAAAACAATAACAAAAACAAGAAACGCATCCCTTTCAATTTGGTTTTAATAGCAAGAATTCGACCTTGCATGTTAAATTTTAAAAAAAAAAAGTGAAACGAATAGACATTAGATCAACGGCAATTCGCCTTTTAACTTATGTTCGCTAGATGCTGAAAAAGCTTTTTACAGCTGAAACTGGAATATTCCCTTTGATAAACTATTCTTTGATAGTAAACCTACCTCTCTAAATAGTTAACATTGTATCTTCTTTATGTTACAACAGAAGTGCAACTGTTAGTGCAACAAAAGGGTATCAAATTTCCAAACATCAGTGCATACTTGGTTTGGAAATATGATACCCTATTCAAAAATATACCCTAGTCAAACTCAAACTTTTATTCTCTTGGTATTTTAAACTATTATTAATGTATTTTTACCTTGTAAAAATGTTAACAGAGGGTGTTTAATAATATAATTATTATTATAATAACGAAAATTTAAAAATACCGCAAATAATTGTAAACGCACCGATTCTATGCTGTCGTTTTCATAGAAAAATGGAACTCTCTGTACAGGTCATTAAAACGTTGTGTTTATGAAAGACAGTTTTTAAATTAATTTTTATTTTGTTTTTATTTTATTTTTTATTTTGTGATTTGCAGCGAATTGCTTTTAAGTTTAAAAAGCGACTCGCAACAAACAGCAAAATTTAATATTTAAAGTTGTATATTATTAGATAATATTTATATATCAGTTTGCATATGACATTAAGTATTCGCAATATAAAACGCTATTTAAATGTTATTTATGGATTTCTTAGTTTCAAATAAAATTAAAAAAATTTTGCTGAAACTATAGAAACATTACATAACAATGTTTTCTATGGCTTACTTCAGTGTTATGCCTTTAAAACGTATATTGTGTGTTGTAGAAGAAAAACGTCTTAAACGACTGTTGGAAAGATTAAAAAGGGAAGATACAAATTGCACTATTACTTTTTCTATGCAAGACCAGTTGTCTCATCAGCTTTTCTTAGCACTGCCTTTACTGTTAAGAAAAAATATTTTGCTAGCCCTGCAACAGCCGCTACTACCGCATTTTTATTAGTTACTATTTCAATTTCTACTAGTTTCGACAGTGCTTTTACAAATGCATCTCTTGCTGATGTCACTACTGCTACTAGCTATTATGCAAATGGCTTTGCATCTACTGTTGTTACTTGGCAACATCTACTGTTACTTCGGCAATATTGAATTGCTACAATCTTTTATAAATGTCTCATTCTATAAAAACTTGTTTTCCACAAACAAATTTTGTTTACCGTTTCTTATTTTCTTTAACTTTCCGCATCACGTAGGGAGGAGTTGGGTATTGGCAAACAGCTGAGCGGGAATGCAAATTACAGATACCAGTTGTACGAAACTCATATTATATATTTATTGCTTATAAATTAGTGTAACTATCCATTCAGTCACAACCCTTCAAAAAAAATTTTTATAAATCTTATAAAATAAAAATTTAGGGCTAAAATAAAACCATTGGTGTTCAGAATTACCCTACGTACGTGGAGTAAAAAACGATGCATGAAATTATCAGAAAAAGTTAGGATCAAATTATCGTGAACAACAATCATTACACTACTGTACGTCTGAAACTGAGCGTGGGGTATCCTCTCAGCAGGTAAAAGGTAATTGTCAAATATATTTTTATATTATGCTGTTTTGACCACGTTCGGAGTTACCCCACGTTCGCCATTACCCTACGCATTTGAAAATATTTGAAGGTCATGTTTTATTTCATACCATAAAAAAAAGTTTGGTAACTTTTAGTAACTTAACTTGTATAAAAATACTCTAAAAACTATTCGATTTATGTAACCGTATTTATAATATTGAAGCGATGTGATTCCATGTACAAAGTACCCATGATTCAAGCCGTAGATACACAGATCTTCCATGTAAACGTTTAAATCTCCGTATGTTTAAAAAGAGTTGTAATGAGAGCAATACAGCTACGAGCGTAGAATAACTGATACTTAAAATTATATTTATGAAACTTCTAAAAACATGCAACATTACTCTATACATAAGATATAGGTATTATAATAGATAGTTAAAAAATTTAATTGCGAAGAGACAGATTGTCTGCGCTCCTCCCATTCATAGCGCCCTTCCCTCCCTACAAGTTATTATTAAAAGCTTTTTAATATACGTTGATAAGATTTAAAAAAAAAACGTTATTAGTTTTTGTTTATAGATATAGACAATCAGGCCTCGGCGGGAGTAAATGAGAGCGAGAGCGGAGAAAAGCATTCCTAAAACGAACGTGGCAAGCCATGCGAGCTGCTCTTTTAAACATCTTTTTACAAGAGCTTTTGGTTTGCACAAGCTATCTTATTTTTTCATTAAAAATAACTTATTAAATACAAAATTTGGTTTTAAACTTGTTAAAAGCATATGTTTGTAACGTTAATGTTACAAGAACATATGCATAACAAGCGTCGTTTATTGCGCCGTAAAAAAATTCTTTAAACGAACGTTGTTTTTGGGTTTCCACTTTAGCTATCCATTTATTTACTAACAACATTATTTATTTGATAAAAAAGATTTATAAAAAACTTATAAAAAATGTCTCATAATTTCTTATGGAAATAGAATGCAGGCATTTTAAGAATTATTACAACAGTTACAAATTTGACAATAAAAGTGAATAATATATTAATGTAATTAATATAAAAAAGATATAATACATTACATAAAATAAAAATTATTATGCAATAATTTAGAGTGTAGTAGTTTTATTTTTTATCAGTTAAATAATTATATAGTTTATCAATATAATTTAGAGTGTAATAACTTTATATTTATCAGTTAGTCCAATCTAATCAAAAACATTTGCATTTAAATCTTATCAACGTATATTAAAAAGCTATTAATAATAACTTGTAGGGAGGGAAGGGCGCTATGAATGGGAGGAGCGCAGACAATCTGTCTCTTCGCAATTAAATTTTTTAACTATCTATTATAATACCTATATCTTATGTATAGAGTAATGTTGCATGTTTTTAGAAGTTTCATAAATATAATTTTATATAAACCGTATAAAAACATTGCAAACATGAAAATATCAAACTTAATAACGTTAAAACAATTTAAAGAAACATAATTTAAATAACTTATTATAAGTAAAATAAATTAGTAAAAATATCATTCGAGCCCATAAGAGTAAAAGTGGACCAAGTCCATATTTCTATATTGTTAGAAATAAGCGTTCTTAGTGTTTGCATATATTATAAATCAGCCATATGTAATATTATTGATGTCTAGTATCATTTTAAATCTTTTTTCTTAGACAACAAGATATGTGAAATGCACAAATAAATTTTTGAATAATTATTAATAATATAATAATAGTTATGGACTTGGTCCATTTTTTCTCTAAACAAATCGCTAAATCATTTTAGTGTAAAATCATGAACAAATTTCATATTATTCGTTTACAATAGCAATTCAAATTAAGACAAGTAGTACAAATTCATACTATGTTGTAAAAAAACACAATTACTATTTACTAATTATCGGCAAAAATAGTCCTCATTATTACAAACAGTACAATAAAAACCACACGAATTTACTGATCATCATCGCCGCTGTCATCGAGCAGTTCATCTTCTAGTACATCCTTGTTGTGACCGCTGTGTTCCAACTTTTGATAGAAGTCATGATAGATGGGAGGAATATACTTTAACAGTTTCATTAGATCTGAGTATTTTTCTTTGCTCAGTTTTGTTGCTCCACAGTACAGTGGAGCCAAACTCACTTCACTAAGATTCGTTTGACGTCCGCGTTTCGCTAGCGAAATGAAACTGAATGATGCGTCATCATCTAAAGAGTATTTAAAGAAAAGTTTGTATGGCTCGTTCTTTCTAAGTTGCAGCCATTGCATATCCAGCCAGTTGACCTTCTGATCACTCTCATCCATTTTCTGATTTGTAATTAATTTCAATAAGGGCTCCACACTCTTGAAATTATCAGTGCTAAATCTTGCAACACTGAAGCGCTTCTTCATAGAGCAGTTCTCGATCAATTTGTACCACTGTTCAGGCACAAAGATCTCTGTGGATTTTGGTTTTGCACTCTCAATTATTCCAAAATCTGCATCGTTAGGCAAATAAGAATGCCCAGAGACCATAAACTTATGATTCACCAGTTCAATACTCGTCGTCTGCTTCATTGGTTGTAAGGCAAGGCAATGACATGACCTTTTGCAGGTCAAAACAAAAAGATGCATGTTTATTGTCTTCATTTTCCTTTTCTAGCTTTAAGGATTGACGCGCCTTCTCTGCTTTGCGTAAATGAATCTCATGCGCTGCTTTTAGTTGAGATTTTTTGTGTTCAGTTTCTTCTATTTCAATGTCTGTTTTAAAAATGTCACATTTCTTGCACGTATCTTTTAGTGGCTGATGGAACGTCAAGTTAAATTCATGATTAAAAATGTCCCGAAATTTCCACTCTATTGGGGGTTCGACTGAATCCTGTATGCATTTTTCTCTATACATATCGTACATAGTGGATACCGTCAAATGAGCAGGTAGAAAGCGGCGAGATGCACTGTGACTTCTAGTATAGTCACTTTCGTATGTGGGAAACATGCGAATATGATCTTTAATGCGAGTGATGTGTTCCTCATGAATGCGTTGTGTCTTGTGATCATATTTTCCTCGTCCATCTTTGCCTGACACACCACTATTCTCCCGTTGGTTGACTAACGCATGATTTAGTCGACCGCTGCTAATGTCAAATATCGCCAAGAAGTATGGTTTGCAAACAGTAACGGGCTTATTATCTGCAAACACAGAGTATACTCGTGCAAAATCCTTTGCATGTTTTTTTTCATTTTTCGTAATTTTGTTTTTTCTCACTCTTGGTCTTCTACGTTCTACTGTTGATTGTTTCACGCAGCCAGCAAGAAACAGATTTTGTGCATCAAAATCTCCCAATTTCCAGAAATTTTCAAACAGAGTTTTAGTCTGCTCTAAAGTCAAATTTTCAGCACATTTGTTTTTGCAACTGTGATTTATTAAATAATGTTCGTTTAATTTCTTAGCTTTTTGTAACGTTCCGCCATGCGTTACATATTCGCTACCTGTATTTCGTAAGCGCTTAATCACATTTTTCTTCCAGTTCGTTACACAACGTTTTCGTTTTCGAGGGCGTTGATCGGTTACAATCGGAGATTCAGTTGTTACAATTGGAGATTCAGTTGTTACAATCGGAGATTCAACTGCTACAACCGGTGAATTATCGGCTACAATCGGAGATTCGGCTGCTGATGTAGAACGTTCTGTCTGTATATCTGCTGCTAAGTTAGGATCTGCAATTGTTGTATCTGTAGCTAGAGATCTCTGAACCTTCTTGCACTTTATCAATGCCAGTGACACCATGTGTGTGGCTCGTGAATGCATGTTTACACTATTCTACAATAAATATTTTTTAAATATTACATACATTCAGAATATTATTAGAAAGAATAATGTACATGTACACAACATGCATGCAAGTGCTCCCCTAGCTAGATGTTATTAAAGCCACAAAATAGACCTTTCTAAAGAGGCTGTAACTTTGGTAGTGACAGACCATTATATCTACTGCCTAACAAATCAATATTTATATTCCTGCTGAGAGCAATTGAATAAATCTTATATTATCGCTCACCAAACTATTTCAGTTTTGTCACTTTATAAAGTGTGAAAGTGCTGTATACTTCACTATATTAATATAAAACCATAATCAGATATTCATTTAAAGCATCTTACCTGTACAAATGTTATTCTTGTTCTAATATAATAATAATAATTCTAAGAAAATGTGTAGTTTATGTGGTCTTGAATCTTGATTTCTTACATTAAAGCACTATCAATGGACTTGGTCCACTATTGCTCTCTATACCTGGTGATTTATTGTTAGAGTAAAAAGGTGCTGCCCTCTGTTGAATAAGAAATAAATGTGTTATGGACTAGATCCATTTTTGCTCTAAAAATATAGCAAATTTTTAGCAGTTTTACATACATAAGGGTCATTTGAAAAAAATTGGACTTGGTCCACTTTTACTCTCATAGGCTCATTTATGCACAGCTAATTAAAAGAAATATGTAATTTATTTTTTATAATGCATTTGTAAATATCAAAGGTAGTGAAATTTATACCGATTATTATTAATTTCTTTGTTAAATATAAGAAGTTTATTGAATTTCATTTTTTTATTTTTGTGAATTAAGAAAAGCAGCAATTGTCTTTATTATTATTTTTTATTTTTTGATTGCTAGGCTTCTAGTAAAGAGAAGGCATACACTTAATTTACTAAGGCTTGGTATGGTGATAAGCTAAATTATAGTGATAACCTCACTACACAACATGAGATACTTAATATACTATAACTTATACAACCACAGCAATAATAATAAGTTGGTTAAATATCAAAACAGTTGTAGATGAAGTCAATTATATATTTAGTGAAGGTGATAATCTACTAATTAGTAATTTAATACTAAATTAAACAACAAATGTTTAAAATGTTTATGTAAATAAAAAAGCATTTTAAATAGGCATACCTTAAAATAATTTTATTTTTCATTTATTCATTGCCATTTTAACTTTGCATATAACGGGTGATGCTGAAGTTATCGGACAAAATAAAAACGTCAATAACTTATTTATAAATAAAAAAACAAACTACTATTATATTTTTTTTAAATAAAGCATTTATCTTTTAATAAAAATATATTATTTTTTATATGAAAAAACACCACCATCTGCAATTGATCTCAATTTTGCTCTGACGCCTTTCATATGCGACTGTAAAAAGTTTAAATCAATTTCTTGTAGTTTTAGTTTAATGCGATCAATTAAAACTTGCTCTGTTGAAGCTTGCCAATCTCCCTCGTAAACCTTCTGTGCCAAATGTTCCCAAAAATTTTCAATTGGTCGTGCTTGAGGCACATTTGGGGGATTGGATTCTTTATCAACGTAATAGACATATTGGTCCATCCAATTTAGAGAATCTTTAGAATAATGAGAACTTGCTAAATCTGACCAAAATAAATAGTTAAAGTCTCCATGATGCTTGTGAATAAATGGAAGAAGTCGTTTTTCTAAACATTCATTAATATAGATTGATGAATTGATCGCTACAGCCTTGGAAGTGCGAAACAATGGCTCGGACATACCACGGCCAGATATGGCTATCCACATTAATAATTTTTTTGGAAATTTTTCTTTTCCTATAAAACGAACACTTTCTGGGCATGTCTTTTTGTTGTTTGTGTAGTATCCAGAATTTCCAGGCATGTTGTCCCCTGCAAAACAAAAGTATTTTTCGCCATCGATGACTAGAAGCGATTTTGTGTTATAGAGTTCGTTAACTAGTTTCCTGCTTCTTTTCTTCGCCTTTATTTGTTGTTCTATAGTGTATTTTGGAGTCTTTTCACGTTTTCTATATTTAATATTCATTTTTTTTAACTGACGACCAATTGTCGATTGATTTACACCGAATTTAATACCTACTTTTCTCTGACTGACCTCTTTTCGATTGTTGACAAGTCTCGTTGATTCGGCTTTCTTTTCTCTAGTCCAGGATGTCGGACGACCAGGGTGCTTTCTATCAGAAAACGATTGAACAGTTTCAGGTCTTTTTAGGTTATCATATATTGTACTTCGAGCAAATCCTTCCTTTTCAATATGATTTACGATTATTTTTTTTTTATTAGGTTTATTTACAAAAAAACATTTTTAGTCGCTTTCGAAAAGATTCTCGTTCAGCTGCATTTAACCTCATTTTAAATAATTGTGTTTCAAATAATAAAGTTTATATTTTATAGAACGTGTATGCCTACGCATAAAACCACAAAAACTAATTATTATGCTCAAATAAAGAAATTAGGATTTGTCTGATAACTTCCGCATTACCCGTTAGCACGTTTAGCTCATCTGATCACAAACTTAAAGCCACTATTATAGAAAATGAATGTATTATATTGCAATTTTTTGTATATAATATTTTTTGTTTTATGTGCAAATATAAAACGAGATCATCTCTATTACTTTTTTGTAATCTGCATATATCAGAAACAAAAAACGAATAAATTTTACGGAACTAGGATTTTCTAATTCAACCGTTTTCGAAAATTAATTCTAGCCAATTTTGTATACCGTTTATATATAAACCATTTCTTTGAGCTTATCTGTGGAACAAAAATTTCTTGAATAATATTAATTTTTCATGTGAATGGAATTATAACTTTTAAAAGAAAGTTAAAAGAGGTTGTTTTTTTTCGACAATATACGTATGTACTTTAAAAATCTTTTGAGTTACTATTTTTATCAACGCTTTATCAAGTTTTCGATATAATGTAAAAGCTCTGTTTATCCATAACGTTTACGTTATTCTTGAGGATATTAAATATATTAAAGGGTATTTTTATATTATATATTAAAGGGTATATTTATTTTATATATATATATATATATATATATATATATATATATATATATATATATATATATATATATATATATATACATATATATATATGTATGTATATATATATATATATATATATATATATATATATATATATATATTTATATATGTATATATATATGTATATATATATATATATATATATATATATCATATATATTATATATGTATATATCATATATATTATATATGTATATATATATATCGTATATATTATATATGTACATATATATCATATATAGTATATATTCATATATTAAAGGGTATATATTTATATATAATGCGCCATTTACTTTGCCGTGGTTCTCAACAATAAGATCCCTAGATGTTTTGCAATTATCAATGTTCTTGAATTAGTTAAATAATTTTTATTGTAACTTGTTTCTGTGTATTTATTATGGTAATGAAACATTTGTATATATTAATTTGTAATTAAAAAAAAATAATAATAAATAAATAAAACCGGTTGAATATTTTTTTTCAAAACAAAGGACAATCTTTTTTATGTTATGCATAAACGTTAAATATAGTTAAATATCTTAAAGCATAAAAAGATTTCATAAAAAGATTTAATTTAAGATTCATTAAATTTACATACAAACAATTAATTGGATGTTTGCTTAAATTGGACGCGTAATAGATTTTCAAACACTCTATCATGATCATCTTACCTACTTTTGTATGAGATATTCAGAGAAAATCTGAGTATCCAGCGTGCAAATTAGGCCCATTATAGCCAAAAGAGAAATAGGAAAACTATTCTCACAATAGTTAGAGTGTTAGCATTAGTAATTTTATTTAAATTTAGACAGTTGTCCAGAGAGAGCCATGCAGATTATCTAGAAGAAACTGGTTTTTATTCGCAGATTTTATAAATTCAATGGTTTGTGTTTATGTTATGGGACGCGCCCGGTTTGTATTTTTGTTTTGGAATGCGCTCAATTTATTAAAATGTGATATAAGAGGTTATAGGAAAGTCTTATTTATAAAGCATTGTTTATTTTATGTGTAATTTCTACTATAAAACTTAATAGATCATACAAATATTTTTTAATTATGTGTGAAGGATCGTGGTCCGACCTCTGCCTAATTTTCCTTCTTCAGTTGTTTGTGGAGACCTTTTTTCGTTTTCTAATAAAGTCTGGCACAAGTTTTTTCCTTTTTTTTTTCTCACGTTTTTTCCTCCTTTGCTTCATGTTCAAAATTTTCTTCAAAGATTTTTATGTATTTTTGCACCTCTTCCTCCTATTCTGAGGATAGGTTTATACACCCGCTTTTTTCTTTGCATTTCTATTAATAGATAGTCATACATATATACACACTCGTACTTAAACTATTGTGTATATCCATACATATAAATGAGAATCTGCATGAATGACTACACACCTTTATATGAGCCCACTTACTTATTCATATATGTGTACGCATACACGTACACGTAATAATTCGGAGCAGTCTTTAAAGTAAGCAGGTTGTATTTCTGTTAGGGGTCGAATGTGTTCTGTGACAAATTTGGAAAAATTATCTGTGGGTCCTTCACATCCCGAGACAATTGGGCGAAGGGGTACTCCTGCTTTGTCTGTTTTTGGTAGTCCGTAGAGTAACAGGCATTGACATGTGTTATCTAGTCTGAGTTTCTCCGCTGTCTTTTCATGTTCTATGATTTGTTGAACGCGTTATTTGTTTTCATTTTGTTGAAAAACGATTTTAGCCTCATTCTTCTTATAAATTTTCCAAGCTCTGTTTGGTAATTACTATTGAGAATGCATTGAGGTGCCACAATAAACTTTAGCCGTTTAATAAATACGTAGAGTTCCCTGTTTATGAGATTAATTGTGGAGATATTGGTGATTCCTTTGTCCCGAGAGTGTGTCTCAACTTTTTTTCTTTTTTCTCTCAGTGCTTTTTTGTATTCCTTGACGTTTTTATCATTTTTCTATTTGGGTTGAAAAGACTGTTTATTACCCACAGTTTAACGTTTCTTGTTGCGTTGGATGGAATATACACTTTGTTAGGTAAAGCCCGAGAGGAGGAAAGAGATTGGTTAAATCATTAATAGGAAGAATTTTTTCCTTTTAAGGAATAGTTTTAGCAATTTTATTATCGGGATAGCTGGTGTTTTGTTAGTTTTCTAATGAGAAAAAACACCCTTTTGCTCTTTCTAACACCCTAGCCACACACTCATTTTCCTATATCTGTTATACTTTGTTCAAAATAAACATTAGTTTATAGGAGAAAAGGTTTAAACTTAAGTCATAGTCAGCAATAATTTTACTGTTAAAACTTTCAAATTAACGAAAAGCAAATATTAAACAATATATCGTTTTTTTCTTTTTCTCCTTCTAAAATATTTACACGATTACTATCGGATACACTATTACTACACATTTATACTATAGGTTTTGTTACCATTTTCGTTATACAAAAGCAATAATGTTTTTTATGTCTTACACCTCGTATCATATAATTTTTGTTTATTTTAACTATTGTTTATTGTTTATTTTATAATATACCTTATCAAAAAATAATGAAAATGTTAGTGTAACAAAATTGGTAACGAAACCGATAGTAGAATCGTGTAGTAATTATTACAGGGTTACCTCTCGTTAAAAAAACTGGAAAGAGCTGTTTTTGAAAAACATGCTGTAAAAACTGGAAAATGTATTTTTTGAGTATCATTCGTTTAATGATGCTCAAAAAAATTATTTCCCAGTTTTTCCGGGTTTTTTTTAATAGTCCTTTCTAGTTTTTCCAGATTTTCCAGCGAGTAGACACTGTGGACTATTTATCTAAATTTTATTACGATTACCATCGGTTACACTATTACATAGTGTAACCAATAGCATTCGTGTAAAAATTTTAGAAGGAAAGAAAGAAAACTCTCTAAAAAATAGATATGAGACATTGTTTCACATTTAAATAATACATTTTCTAAAGCCTTTATCTGCACAACTAGATTTCTGTCTTTTAATGTCAAAGAAATCTCTCAATACGCTTCAATGGATTTTAGTAAAATATAAAGATGAACAAACTGGTGGTATACAACTATCTAATAACTTGTGATGATGGGACTTTTCTGATAATGGAGCTTTTGTATGGATTCAATTTGAAATGTAAGTGAAAAACAAAATATTCTATAATTAATACACTGGGCACTTTTGAGACCAAAAATTATATCGATTTTAAAAGATAATAAAGTTAACATTGTTATTTTTGGTAAATATTCATTTATCCTCGCAAACTATAATTATTATTTTAATATATCATAACATGCCCCTGATGAACACTGCAATGACACGAAACAAAGAACAAGTGAAATAATAAAAAATGAACATGTGACGCATACCTCATACTAAATTTTTAATGTTCTATTGATTATAAATAGTTACCAACATATATGATGCATTTCGACTCTTGATTTAATTGGATAAACATCATTTACCTGAAAAGCACTAAGAAAAAATAAAATAAAAAAACATACTTATTTTAACAGACAAATTTATTGAAGATCTTTAAACTAATAACAGCTTCGAGAATTGTGTTCGACCGAAATTCTGTTTCGGTATCGGTTTCGGCCGAAATTTCAATTTGAACCGATACCGAAATTTTGTTTTTGGAACTTTTTATAAGTTCGGTAAAAAGGAAAATTTCGGTTGAAAAACATACCAAAAACTAAAAAATTTTTAAGATTTTAAGTTTTCATCTAATTTATAAAAGTATCTATTTTTGGAAACTTTCACAAAATATTTTGAGAATTGTCACAAAATACCTTTAAAAATTCTTGTTTTGCTAAGTAAATCAAATCCAGTTAACTTTCGCTATTAACTTATATCGCCGACATGTATTAAATTTTAATTTGTGAAACAAGTGTAATCAATTCTAACATAATACACGTATAAAAAAAACAGCAAATATATAAATGCATTTTTAAATAAAATTTTCTAATGAAATTAATTTTGACTGGCCGAAATGTCGGTATCGGTAATATATTTGCCGAAATGTCGGTTTCGGTTTCGGCACCGAACTAGAGTAACCGAAACTTCGGTTTATTTCGGTTTCGGCTTTTTTCTGTTTCGATCAACCACAATTCGAGAACATAAAGTAAATTAATAACTTCGTGAAGCAACTAGTATAGTAGCACGCTAAGGACGAAAAGTATAAAATTTAACGTATGTGTATGTTTATTTTTTTAAACACATGTTGCAGACATGTTTTTTCAAAGTAGTTTCAGAGTTTTTAAGTTGTTTCAGAGTTTATAGTACTTTTATAAAGTTTAGTTATGTAGTATAATGTAGTGCAATAATAACAGTGTTGGAGTAGCATACTAACAGTGTCGGAGTAGCATACAAAGGGCTCATAACATAACATGTGACATGTTTTTTGCATTTATATCTGTTATTTTTAGACCCAAATGTTAAAAATGTTTTGCAAGATTAATTAACGAAATCATGAAGGACTCCGGGCCAAAGACACATATAAGTACCTAAACATGTATATTCTCAAGTCTTTTAAAAGTAGCATTGACATATGCCACAACTTAACTCTAAAAAAAAAATTACAATTTTTATATATCTTCTATTTTCAGAATTTTACTTTTTCCTATTAAAGTGAATATATTTAAGACTTCATCAATACAATAAAAATAACATATCAGAGGCGAATCTAGGGGGTACCCTGCAATGCCCTTATAATAAATCTTCTTGATAAATTGAAAAAAAAGTGAACTTGTGGTATGAAAGTATATATATATATATATAGAGAGAGAGAGAGAGAGACAGACAGACATACAGACAGACAGACAGACAGACAGACAGACAGACAGAAACATATACATAAGAAAAATATTACGGGTTCGACAATTTGAGGAATTTAAGCAAAACAATCAAAATACAACTCTTCTCCGTTATGTTTAAAAACAGCTTTGATGGTACTTAAAACGTCTGACAATTAAAAATAAATGTTTAAAAATCTATGGAGTAATTTTTCCTAAGTCTAAAAAGTGACCTTAAAATAACTATTTAACTTAAAAACCCTTTTTAAAAATTACGTTTGTCCAGTTTTAAAGCTATTCTGCCCCACAGTTCAACGGTGGGAAATTCTTAAACAGCATTGCCAGCTTACTGCAAAGCTATTGTCAGATACAAGTTGGGAATATAGATAGTCAATTGCACAAAGTTTTTGCGTTTCCGACTTAAAGAAGTTCACTACACTTTGATCGGGATTTGTGAAAGCGCAAAAGACAGCGCAACAGTTTCAGACAGAGCTTGGCCGAAAACAATTTTTATACCTGTTCATTGCCTTCCTTGTGATTTATTTATTCTTAACAAGACTAAATAAAGTAGCAAAAGTTTTGCGCAAATCTTAAATAAACATTTTTGTGGCAATCAAACTTATGGAAGCAACGCGTACTATTCTGGCTAATCTCCGAGCCAATGAGCAAATGAGAATAGCCTTGTCGATGTTACTGTAATTGAAAAAGAGCTTGAATCTCCTTGTGTTCATTACAAAGTGATAACGTCGAGCTAAATGACAGTTTGAGTATGAAAAGTCGGACGAACAAATTGCTGATACAAAAGAGCATCTTTGAATTCAATTCTTCTTTTATTTTATTGACGTGACTCAACAACAGCTCAACAAACTAATTTCAATTTTGGAAGAATGTCAAATTCAGTTTCCTATATCATTTTCAGCAAATGAAAACTTGCCCAAATGATGATGTCATGAATTTTTCCACAAACGTGCAAGTTGCTTTGACAGACTCTACGTCCAATGAATCAGACATAGATGCAAAAGAATTAGCTTATGAGCTGCGAAACATCTGTTTGGATATAGAGGACTTCAGATCTCTATTTGATTTAACGTTTATTGCGCTTAATAATTTGGCTAAAATCTATTTAAATGCCTTTGTTGCTCATAGAACAGTATTAGCAACTTCAGCTTCAGTGGCTACTAAAGAACGCAGCTTTTTTAAATTCAAAATCAAAACATATTTGCTTTAAACCATCAGTCAAGAACGTTATACGGTTTGGGGTTGCTAGCTATTAAACAAGAAGTTTGCAAGCAGCTAAACTTTTCTTCGTTTTCTTAGAGAAACACTAAAAAATTAATTTCAATAGATGATAAGTGGATGCTGTTCACCTAGGTAATGCCGGCTGGTCTTCAATTGGATGCAGTGCAATCAGGCTTTATGTTACAAGTATGTTTTGCAAAAAAGATTTTTAATCTCATTTTACATCAATATGTATGAAAAATAATTTTAAATAATTTAATTCTAAAGGTGTTTTTTTCCATTATGCGAAAGCTAGAGGTGATATATATCGCTCCACAAACATAATACGTATTTACCATGTCTAAAGAGGTTTAGTAAACAAACCTGTCTATTATTTCTCTTGCAAAACGGAGGCAAGATGTTTTTTAATTTTTTTTTACTTTTGTGAAGCAAATTTAATGTGTTACATTATATTATGTGCTATTTTATGCATCAATAATTTTTATCTAATTATTTTCATTTAGTAGTTTTAAAGTTTGGCGCAATTTTGTTCTTTTGTAATGTCATTAAATTTGATAAACTATTCATAATTAAATTAGCTATTTAAGCAAAAAAACTATTTTGATTTGCCACTTCCCTAATATATCTAATAGGGTGTGTCATTAAATTTGATAAACTATTCATAATTAAATTAGCTATTTAAGCAAAAAAACTATTTTGATTTGCCACTTCCCTAATATATCTAATAGGGTGTGTCATTAAATTTGATAAACTATTCATAATTTAATTAGCTATTTAAGCAAAATAACTATTTTGATTTGCCACTTCCCTAATATATCTAATAGGGTGTGTCATTAAGTTTGATAAACTATTCATAATTTAATTAGCTATTTAAGCAAAAAAACTATTTTGATTTGCCACTTCCCTAATATATCTAATAGGGTGTGTCATTAAATTTGATAAACTATTCATAATTAAATTAGCTATTTAAGCAAAAAAACTATTTTGATTTGCCACTTCAATAATATATCTAATAGGGTGTGTCATTAAATTTGATAAACTATTCATAATTTAATTAGCTATTTAAGCAAAAAAACTATTTTGATTTGCCACTTCCCTAATATATCTAATAGGGTGTGTTATTAAATTTGATAAACTATTCATAATTTAATTAGCTATTTAGGCAAAAAAACTATTTTGATTTGCCACTTCAATAATATATCTAATAGGGTGTGTCATTAAATTTGATAAACTATTCATAATTTAATTAGCTATTTAAGCAAAAAAACTATTTTGATTTGCCACTTCCCTAATATATCTAATAGGGTGTGTTATTAAATTTGATAAACTATTCATAATTTAATTAGCTATTTAGGCAAAAAAACTATTTTGATTTGCCACTTCAATAATATATCTAATAGGGTGTGTTTTTACTTTATGATTTTTTTAAAAAAACGGTTTTACAAAAACCCGGTATATAGAAAACTTGTGTTCAACTATTTTAACATCATAAAAAAAAAAAAAAAAAATTTAGGTTAAGCTACCAGGAAGTGTGTTTTGAAATTGCATATTTATGATCAATTTTTCGTAATTAGCTTTGACCCTAACCACAGATACTGTGGTTAGGGTCCATTTTTAAACGCAAGTAACTATTTACACCCACTCACTTTGGTTAGCTGCCTTGAAAAGAAAACAAAAGGCTACATAAAACTGGAGAAAGAAGATCGAAGGAAGAAGTAAGATTTTTTTAATTAGCAATTTTTTTAATTAATCTTGTTAATAAAGAAAAATATCTAAATTAAAATTAATTTTATATTACAAGTAAATCTGCCTGTTTCAACTTAAAAATAACAAAATATAATTAAATTCAAGTTACGGAATTTTACAAAGCATTACTTAATAAAAATTCGAATTCTTTATCATAGTTATAACAAAAAGCGTCTCAAGTACAGCAACAAACAACTAGAAGTCAGGAAGAAATGTTTAAATTTGAATTGAGCGAAACAGAGGATCTATTTAGTAATGAATGTTTTGTAACAAACAGATATACTGAACTCAATCTAATGTGTCAACAGAATTAAGTTCATGAACGTTTACAAGGACAAAGGATTTATGAAAGTATTTCCAACATAGCTTTAGCAAGCATGCGGTATGGTACAGACTTACGGGAAACAGTTGCAATTGCAACTGCAGCTTGGATGGATGCAGGAATAATTAAAGAAGATGATACCAAGTTAGTTATTGATCACAACAAAGTCAAACGAGCTCAAGAAAAAATTATGCAGTCTCTTTCTATAGAGTTTGATACTCAATGCAGGTCTAGCATTATTGATTGCGTTTTTTTCGATGGCAGAATTGATAGTACAAAAGTTCAATTAGTAGTCGAAGGTTCGTCTAAATATTATCTTGCTACAATCAAAGAGGAACATTATACAGTATGCCAAGAGCCCGGAGGGAGATATAATTTCCATTTCACACCTGCAAAGGCTCAAAAACATATGAATATATATATAAACACGCTGAAGTAATTGCTCAGAATATATATGAATTTTTGGAAATAATGGTACCGATAAAAGCTTAAAAGCGATCGGTGGTGATTCTACTAGTGTTAACACAGGATGGTCAGGCGGAACAATACACTGGCTGGAAGTGAAATTAGGAAGAAAGCTAAACTGGCTGGTTTGCGCACTCCATACAAATGAACTTCCTCTGCGTAATCTGATAACTACTCCTGATGGAGAGACTCTGAGCAGCAACAAATGGAGAGGCAGTATTGGAAAATTATTAAATGACGCAACTGCTCTGGAAATTATTCCATCCTTTGAAAAAATTGATGTTGGATATCCGCTTATTACTCTAAAGGACGAAGTAATAAAAAAATTATTCTCCGATCAGTTTTATGGATATAAAATAGTCTCTGCTATTAGAAGTGAAGAAATACCTGCAGACATGGCTTTACTTGAAATTGGGCCAGTTAATCATTCCAGATGGTTGACAACTGCCAACAGACTTTGTAGAGTTTTGGTCTCAAAACATGAGTTAGAGGGCAAGAATTTAAAAAACTTAAAATTAATAATTGAGTTCATTGTTGGAGTTTACATGCCTATGTGGTTTAAAATTAAAGTCGAACACAGGTTTACTGAAGGACCAAGACATATTCTTTACCAGCTTAGCCTTCTGAAACATCAATCAAGTGAAGTACGAGAAATTGTTATGCCAACCGTTCGACGTTCAGCGTGGTATGCTTTCTCTGAGTCCATCATACAGACCATGCTCTGCTCGGAGAATGTAGAGGAAAGAAAGAACCGTATAGAGTTAATTATGAAAATCAGAGGTCCTGGTCTCTCTTATGAGCCTATTCTTACTTGTGATCTGACAACAGATGAAGTAAAAGAGATAATACTTCAGCCTATGAATGTTCCGAATTAGCCTTGTCATTGGCAGTCAATTGAAAGACAAGTTAAACAGGTAACAGAAGCAGCAAGCAAAGTTTATTTTTATGAAAAAAGAGATGGTTTTATAAGAGGACTTATCAAGAAAATTGATGTCTACTAATCGATCAAAGAAAGATTTGATTTTAATGACAAAAATAAAAGAAATGTAAATTTTATTTTGTTAAAAAAATTATAATTTAAAATTAAAAAGTCTTTTTTTATTAAATTAATAACTAAATGATAGATAAATGATTATAAACGGAAACTATTATAAACGTTTTAATAATAATAATGAAAAAACAATTAAAAAAAAAAATTTAAGCCGACAAAAATCTACAACCACAAGCAAACATTTATAATTCTTGAAAGAAATTTTCCGGAAATTAAGGAGAATCCTAAATCACGATTCCCGGTAGCTTAATCATTTCGGATTTTTAAATCTAAGCTTTTTTTAATAAAATTATATATAAATACAAGTTTTTGGAATACAGGGTTTTCAATCCGGATAAAAATAGTATGACCCACCCTAATATCTAAGTGTCTATTCTTATTATAAAGACGATATATCGTACGATAATATAATGTAGTTATGTATTTGAGACAACATATATTGATAAGATTATAATAGATACATAATCAGTTATAGAAAGTATTTAATTAGCTTCGCTGACTCATAATTTTAATTTGATTATAATCTAATATATATATATAAACTTGCACAATAAATTTAATAAGTTTCAAATAAGTTTTAGATTTTACGTTTTTCAAGGTTGGTTTTAACTATGTGTGATTCAAATCACGTAGACGACTCAAAAATAGTTAACTTTTTTAACTACGTTGACTTTGAAACTTATTTAGGCCTAGAAAATTCATCAATTTTTCAAGATTTACAGAAAACAACAATTCAAAGTAATTTACCAGATTTAAAAGGCAAAAGAGCTAATGAAGTTGGGTTTGGAACAGGTTATTGCTTAAAAATTTTGTTAGGTAGAGGACTGCAATCGTACACTGGTTTAGATGTCAGTTTGGATATGGGTTTTTTTTCTTAAAAATCTTGCTCAACAAAAAGATCCAAACACACTTGTTAATTTCATTCAAGGAGACGCTACTGATGAAAAAAGTGCATTTAAAGGCCGCTACGATTTCGTAATTGCTACATTTTCTATGTATGTGAACAGTTACGGGATGTTACTAAGGTACACTACGCATTTGTTTAAAGCATTAGACGATAATGGAGAGTTACACTTAATGGTACTTCACACAGATTTTATTCACAATGAATGGCGCGAAAAAGTTATGGACAGTTTTAACAATTATTTTTTCCCTAAACTTAAAACTGGTGAAAGGTATGAAGAGTTTTCAAAAATAAAAATAGTTTTTACGCCACCTTACCTTCAAAAAACTTTAGAGGCGGATGAATATGTTGTGGGGAAAAACACTCTTATTAAAGCATTAAACGAAGCAGGCTTTACAAATATACTAGAATTAGACATGATATGCAAGCATGAAAATCAACAGCTGCTTGACCTCGCAAAGGCTGTTGGGATGGCTTATTACAAGTGCAAAAAGTATTAAAATAACATTCCACGAATTTTTTAGTTAATCAAAGTGTTGTATATGTTTTTTTTTAATTTTTAAGCAAACAAGTTTTGTATTTTTTACTTCATATAAGGGATTATTTTTTAATAACTTTAAAGCCAAAATAGATTTAAAACTTCAAAAAACCTCTCAACTTTAAAAAAAACTTTCATCGGTTCTGATGCTTAAATACAAATGTAACAATTAATTAAATATTACATAATTCCTCCTTGCCCCTCCTTTCGTTTTTGTTTTTTTTTTGTAAATGTAAAACAGTTTTTAGAATTTCATTTCAAATCAGTTTAATTAAAAAGTTAATTTATGTGAAAATTATTTAAATTTTTTATTCTTTATTAATTATTACTCTTTAGTTATTTTAATTTAGTTCAATTATTGTTTAGTTTGCTCCACAAAGACCTAATAAACTTAACACATAGTACTAAGGAAGATTATTCAAACAGGAAATTTACGCCTTTTTCCTTACTAATGTCGTCTATTTGGTATTAAGCCTCAGGAAATTTACACCTTTTTCCCTACCAATGTCGTCTATTTGGCATTAAACTGAGTCAGAACTCTGCTTTTGATAGATTGGTTTTTTATAAAAGGTTTTCAGATGAAGTAGTAATTGTTTATATAAATCTTAAGTAAAAGTCTCATACTTTTACTTAAGGTTTTTATAAACAGTTTTTTTTTCAGTAGGTTGATATCACATTGAATTCGTTAAAAAATTTAAAAATTGCACCATTTTTTTTATGTGCCTATTTTTCTAAAACTATAAAATGTTTAAAACATTTAATGGTTTTATAGTTTCTATTTATAGGCCGTATCTGTTGAGATTTGTAAAAGCTGTTTGAGTTTGTAAAAGCTGAAAAAAAAAGCTATACTTTAGTTTTAAACAGAATGGTAAGAAAATTAGTAAAGCTGTAAATACTTCTTCGTTAAATAGTTGTCATCAGGTTAAAAAGTTTGGGAAAGTGAAACAAGAAACTGATAACTGTCCTTGATAAGCTTACTGCAGTTAAAAAGCATCAATTGTCTCTGATACTTAACTGTCTTTCATACTCAATTGTCTCTCATGCTCATCTGTTTCTCATGCTCAATTTTCTCTCATACTTAATTGTCTCTTATGCTTAATTTTCTCTCATACTCAATTGTCTCTCATACACAATTGTCCTCATACTCAATTGTCTCTCATACTCAATTGTCTCTCATGCTCAGCAGTCTCAACTTTTTTGAAGTTCAACTATAAAAAAAACTTAGAAAAATCAATGAAAAACATAAAATTTATTTATATTCCTGGTATTCATCACCCTTTAGTTGAAAAAAAAACTTTTGGAAATCTCCACGCCTTTATAACTTTATAAGCCTTCATACGCCTTTATAACTTTAAAAAACCAAAATGAGGTGTTTGTTGTGCGCGAAAAACATCTGTTCTAGTAACAGTTAAAATCCTTGCAACCGGAGGACGAGCTCTTTCTGACTAAGTATGCAAAGACCAATCAAATGTAAAACAAATGTAAAACTGAAACTGTACTAAAAATAAAGTTAAATCATGATTTTTTTAAATTAAGTAATGTTAGAAATAATGAAAAAATATGTTTAAAGATCCGGAAAACAGTTAAACACCTATCATGCTACTACTTATATATATTAATGTTTATTGTACTGATTTATCCATTTTAGTAAATTAAATTTGTTCATTCCGAAAGTTAGATCATTTTAGTTCTGATGCACATATTGGTGTTGATGGAAAACAGTGATCTTTAAAGAAAGTCATGAGCGTGTTTGACCCACCTGCATTTTCAACCAAAAAACTACAAGAGCAACAAGATTTACAAGGTAATCGTTCAAGGTAATCATTCAAGAGAATCATAATTAAGTAATCATTCAAGTTAATTTTGTTTCGCCGGTTTTAGTTTAAGTAAAATGTTTACCGAAATGTCAGTTTCGGTTTCGGTATTGAACATCCGAAATTTCGGTTTCGGCATATTTTCTGTTTCAGTCGATTACTGCTTTCAAAGATAATTTCCTATCAGTAAAAATTTTAAATAGATCAAATAATAAAAAGAAAATCCCGCTTGATATTAGGTATCTTTTCTTCTTATTGATAAGCAGAAGATCCTGCTCTGTTACATTAAAACTGAAAACATTTTTTAGTCCTTTATAGCATTTTTTGAGCGTTTTTTTTTTAAATTACTGTTTAATTTTTTTTTTACGTCCTAAAATTCTATTTATAATAATGGATCTAATATAATTATGTTATTAACTGAACTAATGACTTGGCAATTTTAATGCGACATTTTGCTATATAGCCTATATATCGATATATCTATATACCGATATATATCTATATATCGATATGTAGCTAACGATATAGCTTTCTATTATTGAGAGTTGCAATACCTATATTATAGGCATTGCAACTCTTGACATTATTAGGCTTTGTCGTTAGCTACATATCGATACATTGTAGTTAACCACAAACAACGGCAAATGTAAAGCTAGTTAACGGCTACATATCGTAGTTTTTGACAAGCATTGTTGTATCAATATATAGATATCGATACATTATACCGATAGCTACACATCGTAGCTTTGTTCTAGGCGCCTATCACAAATTATCGCTATAGTAATAACTGTATACATATATAGTATATGCCTATAACAAATTATTTTTAGTTAGCAATTTTAAAACACTATGGTGATAACTACATATTAAAGCTTTGTAGCTTGCTATTTCATAACTATAAATCAATTCTAATATTGCTAGCTAAAGAGCTTTAAAGTTAGCATTATTATTATTATTATATTGTAACTAACCATAACATGACAAGAAGTCTTTATGCACTCGAAAGCTGCATATCTTAGCTTTGTAGCTATTAGCATGGCTGTTTTTGATAAAACTATTAAATTTGTGTTTATATATTTATTTTCATATCATTAAAGTAATAGTAATAAAATAAATATATAAACACAAGCAAAAAAGTTTCTATTTATTCACAGCATCGGACAAATCATCCTAAAAAACCTAAAAAAATATAGTAAAACAGATGAACATAGTAATTTTTAAACAGTTTATTATGTAATTAATAAAATTTACAACGTTTGATTTATAATAAGAAATACAAAAAACTTTATCACATTTTTCTTAAAAAAAGTTAAACAATATAAGGTAGACAATCAAAACGATATTTTGTAAGATTTCATTGCCTTTATTTAATTTACTCTATTCTTTTGTGTTTTTTTTATCATAAAGGTAATTAAAAAGAATTATAATAAATTTTGCTAAGTCTTATCTTATGTTTTTTCAAATAAATTAAAAGCAGATTTAACTCAAGATATATTGCTTAAAACATTGCAATTAAAAATAGCTCACGACAAATTAGAAAGTGTTTTTATAAATATTGTTATGAATTTTTAAAGGGAAAATTTCCAGCTGAAATTTTCAGAAAATATAATATAGCCAAGTCAATTCTTAGCAAAGTTGTAAAATCATTTAGATCTCTTGACTGCTATAAAAAAATCAGTTTGGGTGGACGCCCAAGGAAAACATTGCATAGACTCGATTGATGAATGGTTAAAGAGCTTAAAAAAGATCTATTTTTATCATCCGTAAATTTAAAAGAAAGTCTTTAACTACAAACTCCAATTACACTGTACAAAGAATGTAAAGTTATTTTTTCGAATGTCTGCGATAAAACCACTGCGATAAAACCACTGCAATAAAACCACAAACTTCTTTTAAAAGTTAGGAAACTTAGACCTGCATTTGCCAAAACATATTAAAATTGAACTGTAAACCTGAAGAAAACTACTTTTTTAGCAATCAATCAAAAAAGAACCTTTTAAGTAGCAACAACAAAAAGCGAGTCTGGAGACAATAGAACATTAGGTAACTGGAGCCTGGGGACTAAAGGACAAAAAACAATATTAAAATATCAAGAAAAGCATTAAGTATGCCGGTGAATGTTTCTCAGAAAAAAAAACAAATCAAACTCACAAAGTTAATGATATTACAGATTGTCTTTATATATAAAGAATCATGGAAGTTATTATGTTACCACATACTGAATGAAAGATGCCCTTAAAATGAATTTTTAACAGGACAAAGATCCCGAGTATACATCAAAAATTGAAAAGCAATTGTCTTAGGATAAGAATATCATCATGATAGAATGACCGGCAAAAAGCTCTTACTTGTATCTTAAAAATTAAAAATTTCTGGAAAATTATTGAAAACAAGGTTAAGCGAACAAATGTCTAGACTAGTGATGAACTTTTTGAACAAGTTGAAATGGCCAAGCAAGAGATTGATATGAGTACTATTAAATCACTAGCTGAGAAAATGCCTCAAAAAACGAATGCAGTAATTCAAAGTAAAGTAGGCTCTACCGAATATTAGGTAAAAAGTTAGTAAGTTGTACCGAATATTAGGTAGAAAGGTAATAAGTTCTACCGAATAATAGGCAGAAAGGTAGTAAGTTCTACCGAATATTAGGTAGAAAGGTATTTAGTTCTACCGAATATTAGGTAGAAAGATAGTAAGTTTTACCCAATATTAGGTAAGTTTTTGAAGCTTTTTGAAAAAACACGTTAATTTTTGAAATTTTTTAAATTTTGCGTCAATTTTTTGAATGTTCATGCAAAAAAAAAAAAAAGTACACTATTCTTAATCAGAACTTGCTTGGTAAAATCTGATGAAAAAGTCATTGCTTTGTAATGTGTGTCTTCATTAAAAAAAAGATTATTTTTTAAAAAGTCTTTTAAAAATGCAAGTTTTTGGAATGCTCCGCTTTTATGTGTAATAAAAAATAAAACAAAAATCTAAATAGTTAGATTTTAATTTCATTGAATTTGTCAACTTAAATGAGTTTTCACCGGATATTGGTGGTTTTTTTGTGTCAATCCGCCCAACAAAGTACCAATAATGGTTAACAAGCCAACACGTAAGGCTTAAAAAAATGTATCCATAATATAAATAGCATTCATAAGCTCTAAAATCCAAAGCAGTATCTTATCATAAAAACGTATAATCACAACTAGTATCAAATGCTATTTATCGATTTGTTAATGATAGAAAGTGCAGCATAAGACATTGATGCATCTATAGTAGACATACTTCAACTTATTAGTTGTTTATTTTTCAAGCTTCTCCATACTATTTTCAAGCTTCTCCATACTATTTTTCTTTGTATTTATTTTCTATTTTTCATCTTTAATCTCTTTCTTTAAACACACTTACTCCAGATTTCTGGTTTAAGGTTATGACGCTTTAATTAAAGTTAGAGTTTGCTTCTGCAGATTTTCGTTGTGAGGGCTCTGTAAAGCTATTAGTTGGAAGAAAAAAAAATCTTTCTATATAATATATATATATATATATACATGTATAAATATATATATATATGTATATATATATATATATATATATATATATATATATATATATATATATATATATATATATATATATATATATATATATATATATATATATATATATATATATACATATATATATATATATATATACATATATATATATATATATATATATATATATATATATATATATATATGTATATATATATGTATATATATATATATATATATATATATGTATATATATACATATATATATATATATACATATATATATATATATATATATATATATATATATATATATATATATACATATATATATATATGTATATATATATATATATACATATATATATATGTATATATATATATATATATATATATACATATATATATATATACATATATATATATATATATATATATATATATATATATATATATATATATATATATATATATATATACATAAATATATATATATATATATATATATATATATATATATATATATATATATATTTATACATATATTTCTTAGAATCATAAGGTAGAAATTAATGATATATATATATAAATATATATGTATATATATATATATATATATATATATATATATATATATATATATATATATATATATATATATCATTAATATATAATACATACATATATGTATATACATATATATATATATATGTGTTATATTTATATATATACATATATATATATGTATATATATATATATATATATATATATATATATATATATATATGCATGAAAACAATAAGAGCCTGGATCTTGATGATATTATAAAAGCTGTCTCTGATATTATTAAAAAGTATTTTTAATCCTTCTTTAACAAACGACGTATTTCCTGTACAATTTAAATTAAAAAAAAAAGCTATTATAGTACCAATATAAATAAAGCAATGACTCATTGCGCTACTAGAGTTTGGAAAACAAATCTATAAGATAATTATTGTTATGCGGCAGTCCAAAAGATTTTATAACACACTGAACACAAAGGCGGTTAAAATTATGTCAATATTTTTTCCAGTCTGTTGTCTATCATATAAGCTTTTAAGTTGCGCAATAGGGTTATGACTTTTTTTCAACCTTATGCTCCTGTACTGTAGTTTGATGAAATTTTACCTTTAAATCTCGAAATGAACTATTATTTCCATATCTTTTGAAAAAAGTTCACCCCGCCATTGAAAAATCGATACTTAAGTCAAAATCGATTTTTTTGAAAAAACGATATTTCTGTCAAAATCGATGACATTGATGATTTTCAATGGCGGAGTTAACTTTTTTCAGAAGATATGTAAATAATAGTTCATTTCGTGCTTTAAAGGTTCATCAAACTACAGTACAGGAGTATAGGGTTGAAAAATAGTCATAACCCTATTGCGCAAACTCTTGTTTTATATATGAATAGGTGAATGTTAAAGGGGCGGAAGTCCAATGATGTAAACTTTTGGGAAACTAAAAAAAACTGCATTTTTTCCCGTAGTAAATTTTTCTTAATGGTTCAATAATTTTTTTTTTGAAGGTGAAAAACATTATCCTCTTCACAAAAAAAAATTATTAAACCATTAACAAAAATTTACCACGGGGGAAAATGCAGTTTTTTTTAGTTTCCCGAAAGTTTTTATAGTCGGATCTCCGCCCTTTTAACATTCACCGATTCATATGAGTTCTTTTATTTTAATTAAAAAAAAAAGGTTCTTACGGGTTTCACATGAAAGCTCATTTTTAATCCCATGTGCGCCACCCTTTAAAAGTATTGAAGTGTATGTTATGATTATTTTTTTATTTTCATCTATATTATTTATTGTTTTAAAACAGAAAAAGTTGCTTGAAGGGTTCGAAATATTACCAAAAAACTTTAAATCTTTCTTTTATATTTGAAGTTGAATAAGAATTAATTTAAAAAAATCTTTTTAAGTCGTTTAGCCTTTAGTTATGAAAAAAAAATTATTGTGATTTTGAAAACGTTTTAGGGCGGCACACAGGAGACAAAAAAAACATGATTACATAAAATTTTATACCAATAATAGCAATAATATATTTAGGTTAGAAAACCCTACCTTTTATAAAATAAAAATTAAAACGTGTTTAAAATGGCTATATTTTGAAATCTTATATTACTCGCTTCTTTTGAACCTCAAGTTGACATTTTAAAACTGTGACACCATAACTATAAATTAAGTCAAATTTTACAAAACAGTTTACCTCTTGACTAATCTTTTTCATTGTATGGTTAAATTTTTTTTTCTAATAATGTAATTGTTTTTTTGCTATTAATGTAATTTTCTTTTCTATTAATGTAGTTACTTTTAAAAAATCACAATGAATCATTATTAAGTGTTTAATGTACGCAGAAGTCGTTTTTGTGACACATTTTGAATGAAAGTATCTGATATATGAAATGCGGAATTTTTAATTTCTTGAGATAAAAGAATTGGTTTTGTGCTTCCTCGATCCCCCTGGATACGCCGTGCGGTTAGAAATCAAAATAAACATCCCAGTGGGCACGGTACGTTTTTAAAACGTTTTTTAGACGTTTTCATAAAGTTTAAACCTAATAAAAACGCCCAAAGAACGTTTTAAAAACGTACTGTGCCCACTGGGATGTAGCTTACAATTACACCTGTATTTTAACACCAATTAAAATTGCATTTTGAGAACAAAGAACAACTTTAACAGATGTGACTTTCAAATGCATATATTTTTTTCGCATTAGATTTTGCGACAAATAGGACGTGTTTGTTGTTGTTTTTTTGTTTTTATGCAAAGAGATCATTTTTACTTTTTTTTTTTTAATAAAAATTTTAAAATAAATAATACAAATTAATACAATCAAATTAATTAATACAAATCTGCCAGTAATCATTTGCGAAAGAAGAAATATGCGTACAAAGTGTATAAGAAAGACATCGAATTACTAATAAAATAACAAGGAGAAAACGTTTATAAACTCAATTGTGCAAATGCAAAATAACGAGTAATCGACAGCAAAAAGCAGAAACAAACCTTTAAAATATTTGAAAGACTAGAAAAAGATTTAATATAAGCGAAAGCTTAAAGCTTTCACGAAGAATTCATCGAAAAAAAAAGGTTTAAAATAATATTGAATCTGTCAATAAAAAAATAAGTTTCTTAAAACAAAGCACAAAATAAAAATTCAGCTTATCGGCCATTATGAAAAACTTAGAAAAATGAAGAGATAATCTCAAGATCGATAGACTAAAAAAAGAAAATGAAAATGAAACATGAGCGGAAAGTAAAATAAAAGTTATAAAACTATTTGATTGGACTTTAAGATTTCAAAATGTAAAAATTGAAAGGGCGTATCACAGTGGACTTAAAGATGCAAAAATCAACGTACAATCATTATAAAGCTTTTACACGATAAAGATATTATTGTTATTATTATTGTTAATACAGAATATTTATACAGAAAATACATCATGAATATAAATACAAATCAGTTAAAAACTGCTATCAACGTGCGTCCTGTGGTGATAGGGGAAAAAAAATTAATAAAAATGAAAAGTATAAATACAAAAAGTATATTTCTTATAAGTATAGGGTTTATAAAGAACGTTTCCTTAAGAAAACTTTAAAACCACTTTCGTTATTAGAAGTTCTAATCATAATCGAGAGGTTGTTATAAATCGAAGCACCGATACAATAAAATGTTTACAAAATTCAAATTTGACTTTTGGTAGGTACACTAGTTGATTGTTGTTTCTCGTTATTTTTGTATAATTATTTATAAAGAAACAATTTTCGAAATCTATGCACGTATTATTAAGTATAATATTTCTTACTAATTGGCAAGTATTATTTTTAATTACATTCATTGCGTATAAAATCAATTCTGCCCCGATATGAAAGAACACAGAATTTGTAAAATTTTCCTCTTGCACAATTTGCAATATACTTATTAATGAATATTAAGTATATTGCACATTAAGACATAAATTGACCATCTGCCGACAAGAATTACACAAATAATATGCAGAACGATACAAAACCATAGAAACTTCCACATTTTTAGGTTGTATTTATGCTTTGATATTATAGTAAATAAAAGTTTTAGTTTTTTGGCCTAATTAGCTAAAAATGCAGCATGACGGATTCAGATACTGTGTTCTTTCTTATCAGGGCAAAATTGTACTTCAATAATTTCTTTTGCTCAATTCTCCAAGTTTCTTAGACAATTCGTTTGAGTTTGACTCAAATGCAGATGTATGGAACTGTTATAAGTTAAAATTGATAGTGCCATTTCTTAGAATCATAAGGTAGAAATTAATGATATATATATATATATATATATATATATATATATATATATATATATATATATATATATATATATATATATATATATATGCGTGTGTATGTATATATATAGGGTAGGGTGGGGCAAGATGCCCCCTTAACAAACTTTAGCGTATATAACAAATACTTTTACATTTTCTAGTGATTTTTCTTTTTTTATATCAAAGTTTACTTATAAGAGAAGACATTGGTAAGATAAAATAACTAGTTTATTACTGGTGATAAACTTTAAAGTTATCACCAGTAATAAACTTGTTATTATCATATTAAAAAATAATTGTGCAAGGGGACATCTTGCCCCAGCCGTGGGGCAAGATGCTCCAAGAAGTGCATCTTGCCCCAAACCTTTAAAACAGTTGTTAAAAATAACTATCAGTTAAAATAAAAGCTATTAATAGTTCTTTATAAAAACTCTTTACATTTTATTAAAATAACTGAAGTATAAACACTGCAATTATTCTATGCAATTGTCTTGCAGATAAATAACTTTTTTTAATTTATATCACTAACATTAATGTTCTAAAAACATATACATGATTATGATTCACAGTAGTAGCATAAGTCTGAATCATCTGGACCACATGAAAAGTGGTACCAAGATGTACATTTAGTACATAGTGTCCAATCATCAAATGGTGGCACATTGTATGGACAAGAGCATATGGTGCATAAAGTTGTATCAGTGATGAAACTTTCAGAGGCAGAAACCATATCTTTCTTCCTTTTCATTTGTTTCTTTATTTCATTAGGTCTTTCTGCTTTCTGCTTTTCAGGCTTCTTCACCTTTTTTGTCTTTAAACTTATTGATTTCATTTTCTGCTCGATTACCTTATTAAGCGCAACTTTTTCTTTACGCAATATGACTGCTTGTTGCTTTTGTTTTTACATTGTTTTCATGCTCTTCTAGTCGCTTCTTGAAAAGTGAAGAAGTAAGGTTTTCAGCTGACTCTGTCTTTCTCTTTCGTTGTCTTAAAGCAGAAATTTTGGGACGCGGAGAAATCTTTTTCAAAATTTTAGGGGGAGACTTAAAGCCAAGATACTCATCAACAATTGGCAAAACTGCATCATCAACAGCCTTCAATTTTCCAGCAGTAGTTGTTGTGCTCATGACATTTGCCAACTGTATAGGTGCAACAAGAGGCAAATTAAGCAATTCACTAGATTGCTGACAGATTTTCAATGGCTCAGCTTCATTAGTGAGCAAAGCTGCGTTAAAGGCTTCATCATTAAAAATAAGGTCATTATTTGGGTGAAAACCAGAGCATCTAAACCCATTGATTGCTTTATCAATGTTTGCAGTAAAGTTGTAGACAGTTGCAAAAATACCTGCCATATTAAAAAATGAAATTCTACACCCCTGATGTGATAACATCCAGTTACTTGCTGTTGTATAGTAGCCAACTTTCAATGGTTTAAAAAATGTGCGATCTAAAGGTTGCATCTTGTGTGTACAATGAGGTGGAAGAGTTATGAGATGGATCCCATTGTCACGACAAAAGTTAATGGCCTCAAGTTTTGTGACTGTAATGACCATTAAGTACAATTAATTGCTCATTAGTTTTAGATGCATCAGTCACAGCAACAAAATGTGTTAACCATTAATAAATAAAGATGAATCAGTCCATCCACTGGAGCTAACTCTAATAATTGAGCCTGAAGGTGCACCAACAGCCAGCTTATCAGTCATTCGCTTACGGGGAAATATAAGTAAGGGTGGGACATAAGTGCCACTTGCACTCATTGCACACACAACTGTCATACTAGCACCTCTTTCTCCACTAGTTATTTTTGAAACTTGTCGTTTGCCTTTCGTTGCAATTATTTTTCCTGGCTTATGGACATTTGTGGTTCCAGTTTCATCCATATTCCAGAGCTGTTTGGCTGAAAACTTATGTTCCTCAAATAACGACCTGTATACTGAAAAAAACTGATTTACTTTTGCTTTATTGAAGCCAATGGCTCTGCTTATACTGGTGGCTTGTGGAGTTCGAATAGAAACTTGTGGATTGCGAGACATGAATCCTCGCAGCCAATCCACTCCTGCCATTTTTGACTCTTTATTAAAAGGATTATCAATTCCCATTTGTTTAGCAAAATCATATGCTAGGCAACGCTCATCTATTGTTGTCAAGCCAAATAATGCTGTTTCCATAATCTGAACTTGTGTAACAGTCTTTAATTCAAATTCTTTACTAAAAACAGGAAATTTTCCACCCAGAGACAAACCACCAGCTAGCTTTACTTTTCGATCTCGATGACTTTGTAATGTTTTTTTATTAATACTAAATTCTGATGCAAAATTCTTTAGACTGCAGCCCATCTTTATTACATCTAATGCTGACTTTATTCTACCATTTGTTGCACCTCTCTGTGTTTTTCGCACATAATTTCTCACCATTATTTGTAATAATTAAATATGTATCTAAAGAAATATAAAAACCTTAAAATTTTAATTATGTAAACTATATTATATAATTATTTTATACATTACATAACATCTATAAATAAACTCTCTTTGAGTTAAATAAAAACTTACTAAATTTACATGTACATACAAAATTACTCAAGATTATTAACAATAACACGATGTTGCAATTATTAATATGATGTTGCATTCTAAACACAGCTCCTTTTAGTAAAAATTGTATTATGCGCATGTAATAATATATGAAGTTTTATTAATACAACTTCATTCAGCTGAATGCGATGCATATTTGTAAAAGTTTTACAAACGTGCATTGAATTGCAGCAATTGCATGTGATACACAGCTTCATTTCATTTAGCATATACATTATAACATTTACTTAATATACAAAATTATTTTAAAAAGCTATTTATAAATATGTATAATAGTTATCAACATATAAACCAACATATAAACATTGTCAATAACTAAATTTGTAAACGTTTATTTGTTCTAAATACGCTTTAAAAATAGTAAAAATTCCGTAAAACCACGACGCAAGAAGGCATCTTACCACTACAGATGAGGCAAGATGTCCGTAACCGAGGACATCTTGCCTCATCTGTAGTGAGTGCAAGTTTAAAAAATTAATTTTATTGCTTAGTTATAAACTTTCTTTACTATATATTATTGTGGGATAAATTCTCTATAAAACAACACATTTCTTACCTTAATCGCATAAGTATTGCTAATCTAATAAACATTCAAAATTAGAAGCAACTTGCTAACAAAATACTCCAAAAAGTTATAAACCGATTTAAACCTCACCTACCAGCAATATTAAAAACATTTTTTATTCCACGATTTTGTTTTAACTTTATGAATAGTATTATAGAGGAATAAAACATTACCGTTCTATGATACTCTCACATAAGCAAAAAGACTTCTTGCCCTACCCTATATATATGGATGACTTAGCGCCAAACCAGCCTATTCAACGAATATGTTGAAAGAAGATAATTAGACGCAAAGATTAAAAGTCTTTGACAAAAACTATAGGTGTAACGGATATGATATCCGGCCAAAATGCCGGATAATCCGGTATTCGGTATCCGGCCGGATAAATTATTTATCCGGCCGGATATGGCCGGACATGATATTTTGGTATTCCCACACTTCCTTCTTTATGGATGGCTCGTAACTCCAATTAACAAATTTTATGAAGCAGCAAGTCTTTTATTACATAAGAAAGAAAAAATACATAGAAAATAACAAACAAAATTTCAACAAATTACTAATTTCAAATGAGTAAATGCAAATAAAAGAGTTAATCTATTTTCCTACCATTGTGATGAATAAATAAAAGCATTTCTCCTGTTTTAGGTAATAATCTAGATCTTTTTTTCTCATAGATGTTACCATATTCTGAGAACATTCTTTCTGAAAATACGGATGATGCTGGAGTGCATAGGTGTTTTAAAGCAATTTCTTTTAATAGAGGAAATCGTTCTTCTTGCATCCAAGCCTTCAATGGACAGCATTTTCTGTCTACCAGTGGTTCAGAAATAAATTTTTTTATTTCTTTTCTAATCAAAACCCCATTCGATTTTTTTTCTACTTTTCCTTTTTTGCAAGGTATCGTTTTTTCAGATGTTGCATTTATAATCTCTTTAAAACACGATTCAAGTGAGTCTTCTTCTTTTTCAGTATTTACTGAAAACTTTAATTGTGGTGATTCATTTACATGAAAATCTACTTCTTCTGAACAAAATATTGTTTTTCCAAAGGATAAAACATCATATATTAACCAATACTTAGCCTGTTTTTTGGTATCATCATCAAAAAAAGAAAACTTATATCTTGGATCTATTGATGTAGCCATAACATAGCATCTATTTTTCGTTATGTGCAAGACTTTACATCATTTACTTCTGCAAAAAATCGATTTTTTAAAGAAGTTTTAAGTTGACTCTGAGTTTTATGAATACTTAAATCAACTTGACATTTGGACACATATTTATTTAATGTGCATATATTTGGAATAACAGAGGACAAAGTTGTTATTTCTGAACTCATTTCCTGAGTTAATTGGAAAAAAGGTTTTATAAGTGTTCATTCAAAAGTAGAAAAAGTCATTAAGTCAGAACGTTCTGCTAAGTGTAGTTGAACTGGAATTTTTAATTTGTTTAATCTTTCAAGCATCAAATAAGTGGTGTTCCATCTTGTTGGGACATCTTAAACAAGACAAAGATTGTCAAGATTTTGTTGTTGCTGAATTTTCTTAAAATTGCTACATGCTAGGGACGAATGATTGAAATGAGTTACTAGTTGACGACATTTTGCAAGGACATCAATTACAATATTTTCACTCATGATTGAATCTGAAACAACTGATTGAAGTAAATGAATGGTACAATGGATTGATGGAATTTCGGCTAGATTACTACCTTTAACCATATTGCTAGCACCATTTCTTACAAGAATGTGTCGTCTTTCAACTTGAATTTTATAGCTATCCCACATACTTTCTAACTTTTCAGATATGTTTACTCCTGTATGACTTTCAGAAAAATGAGAAGCATGTAATACCACTTCAATTCTGTTAAAATCTTTATCAATACAGTGGCCTGACAATGAAATAAATGATTCGTGAGATATCGGGCATGTCCATATATCTGAAGAAAAGCTTATGTGGTTTGCTTTTTTAACTTAATAGAAATTTTATTCTTTAATTCCATGTAAAGTTGAGGAGTTATTGTTTGGGAAAAATATATTCTACTTGGTAAGGAATATCTAGGTTCTAGATGGTTTATCAAATTATTGAAACCTGTATCTTCAACTAAAGTAAACGGCTGGTTGTCTAAGGCCATCATTAACCCAATTTTACGATGAATAGCTTGGGATCTAAAATCATTAATGTTCCATACTTTTTTTGACTTTAAATACTCATCTATTGAAGTCTGCTTAGAAATTTTACAAGCGATTTCCTCACTTTCTGTTGTACCAGTTGAGAAAACTGCCGGTGTGAGCTGAGCTGTTCTTTTCTGTTCACTTTTATTTCTCTCTATACGATATTCTTTTGGATGATTTATTTTAATATGGTTATGCAGAGGTGTCGTACTAAAACACTTTTACCCAACCTCCTTAGTTCCACGTTTAATTGTTTTTTTACAAATATTACAGGTTGCATACGCTCACTTGCGTCATTTATTTTATATAATGACCAGATAAAGCTCCTCATTATTAAATTTTCCTGAAATATAAAACTATACGTATTCACAATTGATATTAAATATTTAACTATAATACACACATTTGATACCAAAATATTTGTTGGTATAGAATCTATAACAATAAATGATAATTTCGATATAACGTTATTATCTATACTATAGATAATAACGTTATATCGTATACACTATTCTTTTATTACAGAACAAATAGAACGTTAGTTTAAAAATAATGAATGAAAACTTCTTGCGAAACTCAATTTGAAGATAATAAAATGTAATAAAAATTTGTTGTTTCGAAAAATGATTTCAAAATATTTATTCAAAGAAACGTTTTAATTTCAAAATTCCAATTATGTAGAAGTATAAATTCCTCGAAATTCTTTTATGCAAGAAATTCTGTGTAATATTTTTATTATTTTTGCAAATGTAGCAAAGTATGTATTTTATTCAAAGAAACATACTTTGCTACATTTGCATTTTTTTTTTAAAGTTTTTTTTTCTTATCTGCAATGTATATATAATATATATACCTTTACATATTTTATATATATATATATGTATATTATATATAAATATATATGAAAATATATATATCATTAATAAAAGTCTTTATTTAAAGCAAATGAAACTAAGCAATTTAAAAAAATTTATATCATAATTATTTCATTTAAAATTTATTCAAAACAAAACATTTTGTAATTTTTTATAAAAAAATTTTTTTTTCTTTGCTTTAAATAAAGACATTTAATAATGATCAACAAATACTTTCTCAATACTTCTTAAACGTGACAACGCCGGTTTTTCCACTGAGGTCTTCATATATATATGTATATTTATATATATGTATGTATATATATATATATATGTATATATATATGTATTTTATATATATATGTATATATATATATATATATATATATATATTATATATATATATATATATATTTTTATATATATATATCTATATGTATATATATCTATATATATATATCTATATATATATATATATATATATATATATATATATATATATATATATATATATATATATATATATATATATATATATATATATATACACACACATATATATACATGTATATATATATATATACATACATAATATGAAAGTATGTATATGACAGCTAAAAATATTAGAAATTTAGCTTAAAAAGTTTAGATTATTTCAATGAAACAATAAAAGGGACATAATTTACGAAAAGCTAGATTAGACCCGCAACTGTAATAACATATATTAAAAAAGTTGGGTGACCTGCTGAATCCCAATTTTAGAGGGCCGGGGAAAGCTGCACCCTTTAATATATCATTGAGTATGCCTATTGTCACTCTAAATGATATTGTATACAAAATAACTCACTAAAAATGAATCCTTTTACTCAATTCTATTCTGATTAGGCAAATAATGATATTCAATATCAGCATAATACCGGCATATCCGGCCGGATATAAAAATAAATATCCGGTATATCCGGCCCGATACACAAAAAACCATATCCGTTACACCAATGACGAAAACCACTTAACCGAAAATATTAAAAGTAGTTGCAGTTAAGTTCACTTAAAAGTTTTAATTATAGTATATTGGTGTTAGCAAAAAAACACACAACAAATCTTTTTTTAACATAGACTATTTTTTTTCAACTTTGCTTGGTATTTAACCATATATATATACACACACACACATATCTATATATATATATACACACACATATATATATATGTGTGTGTATATATATATATATATACACATATATATACATATATATATATTTATATATATATATATATGTATATATATATATATATATATATATATATATATATATATATATATATATATATATATATATATATATATAAATATATATGTGTGTGTGTGTGTGTGTGTGTGTGTGTGTGTGTGTGTGTGTGTGTGTGTGTGTGTGTGTGTGTGTGTGTGTGCTAATACTATTTTAGACAATTTGTTATTATTAGTAAAGTTGAATATTATGGTTAACAAATGTGTTGCATTTGGTTGTAAAACTGGATACAACAGTTCTTTAGAAGATATAAAAGTTGCTTCTTTTCATTTTCCGTTGAAAAATCAACAGTTGCTAAATTATTGGATTCGTTTTGTAAACCGTAGTGATTGGGTGCCTTCACCAAATTCTGTCTTATGTGAAAGGCATTTTAATGAAAAGTACATTATTCGAGGTTTAAATGCAAGTTAAATTGCAATTTATACCGCGAAAACCCTATTCCTGAAATTTTCTCAAGCGAATGCTTAAAACGACCTTCCACACTACCATCACCTATTGCTTTAAAAAGACCACCTAAAGCTCGTATTTATCAAGTTTTTTTTCTGAAAATGATAAAATAATTTAATGGAACAAGTTAACAAGTAAACATTCACCAGAAGGTTTTCAATTTAAAAAACATCTCAATTGTGTTATTTATTACAATTTAATATTTTATCCAGTAGAATATACTATAAAGCAAAGGGTCAACCACAATATTCTGCAGATATGATCAGACATGCTTTATTATTAAGATATACATCTAAACAAGCATATGAAACTTGACTTGAATCATTTTCATTACATTCAATTTCTTTATTAAATAAAATAAAACAAGGTGGAGTTGATGCAATAAAGGCTATTAAAACACTTTGTGAGAAGGGTTCAATTCCAGAAGATATAATACTAATTGAAGATGAATTTTATCTTCAGAAACAGGCACAATATTGTAGTGGTGTCTATATGGGTACAGATGACAATGGTTGATGTAATGATTGTTAGTTTAAAGAAATCTATTCCTTATGTTATAAAAGCAGTACCCGAAGTGACCATTAGTGGTAAATGGCTTTCAGAGCAAATATCAGATTCTATTAGTTCTCTTTCTTTATCTGGTTTTAAAATTCAAGGAGTTGTTACTAACAATCATCAAGCAAATGTAAATACATTTAGTTTACTTCATTCTAAATTTGGTAATCAGTCAAATTTATTTATTTATCATCCTGATAGTCCAAATATTAAAATATACTTATTCCATGATAGTGTTCATATTGTTAAAAATATCAGAAATAATTTATTACACTGCAAAAAATTTGTCTTTTCATCATTTACTTATAATATAAAAGATGATGTCTAGCTGGTTATATAACTTGGGGAGATTTTCATCTTCTACATTCTAAAGATGAACAAATTCAAGGTAATTTGAAAAAAGCTCCAAAAATTACATATCAAAGTCTCCACCCTGGTAATAAAAAGCAAAATGTTTCTCTTGCACTTTCGATTTTTGATGAAACAACAATAGCAAGTTTTAAAAGTTATTTTCTAGAACGAAATGACTTTTATGGTTTTTTAAGTATTTTTCAAAAATGGTGGACTGTTTCAAATTCAAAACACCAATTTAGTCCTAATAAACTTGGTAATGCAATTATTTTTGATGATGGTAAAACCACATTTTTTAGGCAACTAGCTGATTAGATTGAACTTTGGCAGAAATCTCGATTTTTTACCTTATCAAAACAAACATCATCTGCTCTTATCACAACCCTGTGTTCTCAAGCAATGCTTATAGACGAGCTCATTGACGAAGGATATTTATATGTGCTTACTTCACGACTTCAAAGCAACCCTATAGAGCGTAGATTTTCTCAATATCGACAGATGAGTGGTGGGAGATTTCTAGTAAGTTTACTAGAAGTTCAACATTCAGAAATTATTTTAGCATGTTGGACTTTAATTAAGGAGAATGTAAATTTTTGGGATGAAGATTTAAAGAACAATTATGATAACCCAATTAATGATGAATTACTAATAACATTAGATTTAAACTCAAATGAGATATCAGAATTAATTCTCTCACCTGAAACAGAAGAAGTTGCAACAAAAAGTAGCAAAGAATTTAATAAAAAGAAGCAAACGTAGCATTTGCAAGTCTATGCTTGCTACAGATGCAAGCACTATAAATATTTGTCCAAATCTACAAATACTTTCACGAGGTGTCACCTAATCTAATTTAAATCTAAGACTGCAAAACATCCACATGTGAAATCCTTAAGTGAAAGTGAAGGCACAGTAAGGCCACCTGGTGGTATATATATATATATATATATATATATATATATATATATATATATATATATATATATATATATATATATATATATATATATATATATATATATATATATATAATATACATAGATATATACGTTTATAAATACATAAATCGCTAGTATGAAAGCACAAAATGCCAGTTTTTCGTGAATACTTTTTTATAATATTCCTACTCGTAATATTATATTTATACTATATATTTAGTCTAGATAGGATATATTTATATGTTTTCGCTATAGTTGCGAAGCCATCTTTTTTTATAATAGGCCTCTTAGAATTGGCCTCTAAAATATAACATACACGGCCGTGTATGTTACATTTTAGAGGCCAATTCAATGTAGGCCATGCTTCTACCTCTATTCGGCAAACATTGCTTAATGCAGCACTAAGATAAAAAAACCATTCAGTAAAGAAAAACATGCAATTAGATTATTATCTAGCTGAATATACTTAATGTTTACTAAATAAACATATATCAACTTATCATTTTTATGTTCAAAGTTAATAAAAAATAGATTACCAATAATTTTTAAATCATTATTTAACAAAATTTAGCACTAATACCTCACCAAGCATTCGAGTAATAACAATGTGCAATCTAAAACTATCTACAATTCAACGAAATTCTAAATAACTATTTGAGGATCTAATGTATGGAATAAAATGATCAGTAATAATTTTAAAACAATTACAACTCTTGATCAGTTTAAACAAAAACTAAAGATATTACTTTTAAATAATGAGAAAATTGATTATTTCTAATTTATTTAAAAAGTAATCATTCCTGGATAGATATCATATAATGTATATTTTATTTTGAATGGAAAAGTTAAAGTTTTTGGTATAATTATTTATATTATAGTAGGGCAGAGCGGGCATATCATATTTAAAAAAAAAAAAAATGTTATAAAACATTTTCAAATATTGCGCTACATTATTATAAAACAATTTAATTTGAGAAGTACCAAAATGCATCAGTAAGCTTGCGAAAAACAAAATTTGCGTATTTTCTTAAGCGATACAACGTCGAAAGATTTATCTTGAACTATTGCTAATTTGCTTTATTTATAAAAAGTTTATATTTTTCAGACAGTATTTTTTTATCCTTTTTCAGAATCTTGTTTAAAAAAAATATCTGGAATTGAACTTTTTGAATAGTATTAATTTCAGTAAAATAACTTTTGTGGGGCATATCGGGACAACAAGTTATTTATATAATTGACTTTGATACAACCATTTTATGATGCTGTTTTCAGTTTGATGATTGTATTTTAATCAAAATATCTTCTTTTTTTTGTTTTGTTAAGAAAAGCAATATTAGTAATAAATTCAAAAAAAAGGTTTTTTTTATAGCTTAACTTCGATTAATAATAGTGTTTAATGTAAATAACAATGGTTAGAAATTATATAAAAAAGATCAAATGTCCAAAATGGTATAAAATGCAGTTTTAGCTGTGAGTAAAAAGGAACTTATAATTAGAAAAGCTGCTGATGCATATGGCATATTTAAATTTGCTCTACATTAACATATTGTTGATAAGCCAGCTGGCTTATCAACAATATTCAATAATAAGTATGCCATAAGCCAGCTGGCTTATCAACAATATTCAATAATAAGTATGCCATAAGCCAGCTGGCTTATCAACAATATTTAATTTAAATATGCCATAAGCCAGCTGGCTTATCAACAATATGTTAATGTAGAGCAAATTTAAATATGCCATATGCATCAGCAGCTTTTCTAATTATAAATACCTTTTTACTCACAGCTAAAACTGCATTTTATACCATTTTGGACATTTGATCTTTTTTATATAATTTCTAACCATTGTTATTTACATTAAACACTATTATTAATCGAAGTTAAGCTATAATATAACCTTTTTTTTTGAATTTATTACTAATATTGCTTTCAAAAATGTTGCCAAATAGTTTCAGGATATTTTTTGTGTGATTTATGTGATCCATAAAACTTTTTTTTTTGTTTTTTCATTATATTTGTTTTTTTTATTATATTTGTTTTTGTTTTTTTTCTGTATAATTGTTTTTTTTTTTCATTATATTTATTTTTTATTATAAGTGTTTTGAAATAATTTTTAATCTTATCAATTGTACTTTTAAAATAACTTTTAAATTCTAGAATATTCTTAGAATATTCTCCGCATTTTTTGAAAACTTCTCAAAATTTTGTTTTTCATGTTTTATTTTTATTTTTAATTAAATGGATTCATATAAGTTTGAGTGTAGATAAAGAATTTATTGAAAACACAAAAGTTTTTGTCTTTTGTCTTTTCAAAAGTTTTTGTTTTTTGTCTTTTTAAAAGTTTTTGTCTTTTGTCTTTTCAAAAGTTTTTGTCTTTTGTCATTTCGAAAGTTTTGTTTTTGTCTTTTCACTAAATTCCTTACTTATCTTTACTCAAACTTATATAAATTCATTTAATTAAAAATAAAATATGAGCTTGAAATGAAAAATTTTGTGAAGAAATTCTTCTTGTCCTTGTCCATCTTGATAAAATTTAATTCACAAAATTTGCAAATATTATGTTAACGGCAAATGAACAAATAAATAAAATTAAAAAAAAATTTTCATTATAAAAAATAAAGCTGAGAGTTTTGACCCTTTATTTGCAAAAATTGTGGCAAAAAAAGTTCCGCCAAGTTTACATCATAAAGTTTGAATTTTGTCTTAAACTAAGTAATACTATTATGGAAGAATATAATTTAAATTGAAGCAAAATAAGAAAAAATTTTAAGTCTAAAAATTAATAAAAGTGCGGGTTTAACAAAATAAGCGTGAATGCAGCGTGAATAATGGTCTTCGATATCATAAAACCATCATATTTTTGACATTTCACTAAAATTAAGCGTTGTACCGAAAAAACTAAAAATTGCCTTGATTTCTCTTATTTTGAAGTCTAGTGATAAAATGTTTCATGATACAGATCTATTTCCGTTTACCTTACTGCTCCGACAAATTACGTATGGTCATTATAGTTATTTAATGATAAATAGTATGCTCTGAAATAAACAATTTAGAAATAATCGAGTTAATTAATCGTGTAGCGAACGCCTTTAATAATGACTATTTTATATTAGGAGTTTTTATCAGTTGAAAGATACAGTAAACCAAAACTTTTAAAAAATCTAGAACTTTATTGAGGATAAAACAAAAACTTTGGTATGAAGGTTACCTGTGAAACAAGACCCAATCCATAATTTATAAAAAAACTATATGTGTTGCGCCCCAAAGATATATTTTAGGACCATCTTTATTTTTGTTGTTTAAAAATGGTTTATACTTAGCATAGAATATTTTAATAGTTTGCAGACAACTTTTATCTTTTTTATTCCGGCATAAAAGACATAAAAGTTCTACTTTATATATTTAAAGAATTGTTCAAAATAAATGAATGGTTTATAATAAATAAATTTTCATTGAATGTAGACAAAAATTGAATTTAAAAATTCTAGTATAAGTAATAATGTTCCTATAAAATTACCTGCTCATCAATAAAACATTTATTACAAATAAATTAACCCTTAAATTTCTTGTAGTAGTTTTATACAAAAATTTGTAAAGAAAATCTCATCAAAATATGATAAAAGTAAAATTTCAAGAAATATTTCCATTTTATATAGAATTAAACCATATCTTAATACCGAAACTTTAAAAAAATTTTTGTTTATTCATAGTTTTATCTAGTATTGTAAAAGCAGTATTAACTATGATAATTAATTATGAAGTATTAATTATAATAGGCTTTAAAAGTCCAATAATTAGTAAAAACAAGCATACAGGATTATATAAGTTACACACAAAACTGATGACTACAAACCTCTCTTCCGGGAAAGCTTTATATGTCTATAAACTTAATATACACCATCTTTTGCTACTCATGGTTTAAGTAAAGCACGTGCTTTATCCTAATTTATGTTAATTTATTGAAATCTCTCGCAAATACCTATACTCAATTTTTAACCAATAACATTGTTGTTTTAAGAATTTAAGCTCTCACCAAATCCAATATCGTTAAAATTTACTAATAAAAAGAATACTACTCAAAAGATCACTTGAGAACAATTTAGGAAAGAATCTAAGAGCCTTTTAAAAAGATATTGAAATAAAACATCTCTTTTAAAATAAATATATTTGTAGTATAAATTTTAAAATAAATATATTTGTAGTATAAATTTTATAAAAAAACAATTAGTGACACCATACGTTTCTCTTTTGTTGCAATTTTATTTCGACAAGCTTTAGTTTTCAATTTTTTGTTGAAAAATATACTTTTAATATTGTTATCAATCTTTGTTTAAAATATCACATGTTTAAAATAAACGTGTTTAAAATAAATGTGTTTAAAATAAACGTGTTTAAAATAAACGTGTTTAAAATAAACGTGTTTAAAACAAACGTGTATGAAAGTTTTTAATTTTGAACTTTATCAATTTTTATTAAGGTATATATACTGACAACATGGCAATATAAATACGGCTTGGTGATAAGACAGTTTATGTCTTCTTTTTACTCCGACTCTTTTATATATTAGCACGATTTATCTTATTGTAAATAATAATATACGGAAAAAATAAAATGAAAATTCAAAAGAAGTCTAAACTAAGAAGAGCATGGAATCTAGCGGCGAAATAAACAACTGAAAGTGTTGAGAAAGCGGAAGATACGAGTATATTAATTTTTCAAGAATTTTAATGATAATAGTAATGATATGCTCTGTAGCTGTCGCAGTCTGTTATAAGTTGTTTTTATAGATTAATATAACAGATAAAACTTTAGGGATATACCGGTAACAAATGAGAGATTAAATAGTTCAGAAAACATTGGAGAAAATATCAAATGTAAGTTTTTTAAAAATAGAGAAAAAAGTGCTGCTTGGACCAAGGCCATTTTAGAAGAATAAGAGAATTTTGAAGGTTTTTTTATTTTGTTGTATCTTATTGGTGTTACAAGTAAATTTGTATAAGTTGTGTTGTTTGTGTAGTTTATTACTTAGATTTTTTATTTTAAGAATATTTTTGTTATACTTTGTTTCGTGTTTTTATTGAAGTCACCATTGCTGGATTTATCCACGGTTAAGCCTTTAAGTTAAGCCATGGTTGCTTAGTTTTTTTTAAAGCTTATAACATTTTTTTGCTTTTTTAAATAGTTTTTTAAAAACTTTTAAAAAACGCTTCATTTAATTTTCCAGTATTACCATTAAAAACTTTTCCCATTTTATTTTCATGTAACTATTACTGAATTCCTTATTGTTAAGTTTTATGATAAAAAAAAACTATTGTTTATGTTAGATTTTTTTTATAAAATATATATTTTATAAAAAAATTTATATTTAAAACTGGCGGAAATGATCTGACAGTCTAATAATTAAAAAGACAGAAATAAAATCTATAGAAATGGAAATAGAAAATATATTGACAATTGAAGTTTTTGAGTGTTATTTTTTTCGGTAAAGATGTAAAAGTAAATAAGTTGTTTGCGGCGATGGTGTTTAAATTTTTAGAGTTGGAATCACTTGAGTTTAGTTTAATAATCTGTGTTAAATTATGTTTTTAATTCCATCTTATCATTAAAGAATTCTCAATAAAGTTCTTTGAACTTAAGATGCCATAGAATCTAGGGCAAAACCTTATTTGTCACAATTTATTATTTCAAAATACATAAAGTTTAGTTAAGTTCTTCAAACTTTCCAAACCAGTTTGCATAAACTGTTTGTTAAATGGCGCAAAAGTTCAACATTTCAACAACCGCGTGGTATCCCCTAAAGCAATGTTTAAATAAAAACAAACTAAAAATTTTTTTTGATTTTTAAAGTGTAATTCTTTTTTTTTTTTTTATTGGTCATTAAGGTTAAATAATTTTGTGGTTATTATATTTTTCTGTGTATATACTTATTATTAGTTTTGAAACTATATTCATACAATCATCGTTGTTGTTAGTGAGCTGGTCATCATCATCAATAATTTTATTGAGCTGGTAACTAAAAACGTTTTTAAGTTGAGTAAAAATATAAAGTTCTTGGGAGAAAAGAGTCACGCCTAAAAAGTTAGAAGATTACTTAAGAATTTACTAAGATATATCATATTGTCAAATGATGTTTGAACACACAGTTCATTATCCCATAAAAGTTTATCATTATCCAATAAAAAAACTAAACGGATATTATTGCGGCGTTTCATACAGAGCCAAAAAGTGATAAAATATTCATTAATAATCTAAAATTAACATTGTTTAAAAAACTACATTACCTTTGGATTAAATATGATTTGGATTAATTTGTATAAATCAAAAACAATGCTGGCTCTTAAATTAAACTCTGGGAATGCCACATCAAATATTTAGAAACTTATTTGGATTATCATTATTACTTTTGGATTATTATTACTAAAACATTTTTTTACTGTTTATTATTTTTTTAAATTTTTTATAACGGTGCAGATTTATGTAATAAGTTTCAGTCTTTGAAGAAAAAATTAATCAACCTTATAGAATGCTTTCATTAGGTCCATAAAAGCATCTATTTAATGCATTTATGGACCGAATGATACGTACTTTTATATCTTCAGTAACTTTCTTAGTTAGAGTATCTAGCAAGTTTCAACTGCTAAAGAAAAACTCTTTAGTGGTTAAACTCAAGAAATTAAAAAAAAAAATATTTTTTAAGTTTTTAAAACATTCTATAACTGTGTTACAATTTATATCATTAGGGGAGGGTTTTGTCATTCGCCAAGGAGGGGGCTAAAAAGGTCTTAAAAAATTAAAATTAAAATAAAATAAAAATTAAAAAAAGGTCTGCATATTTTCATTTATAAGTAACTTTCTTTTTTAATTTTTTGTACTTAAGTGTCATAATAAAGTTCATATACGTATAATTATGTATAATAGTCAGTTTCATTTGTCAGTATAATTGTCCAATTCTGTATAATAGTCAATTTACAAAAGAATATTTCTGAAAAAAAAGTCCCAAGGTAGGGGGGGGGCTACTACCCCATACCCCTTCCCCCTTCCGCCCCCACCTAACACCCGCCACTGTATATCATTTGCTTTTTTTAAGTTATTGAAGGCTCTTTCAAATTAAAAGAATAGTTCAAAAATAGTTTGTCAAAACTTTTTTAATTTAAGCTTAAATCAACAAAAATTAATTGGATATTTTAAATGAAAATTTGTTAAATTTATAAGCAATTACTTAGTATAATTATTGTAGAAGAAAGTTGAGCTTTTAATCTACTAGTATTTTATTTCATTAGTTGTCAAATGCATTTTGAGTTACTTTTTTAAAGTTTTTGCAAACTTTTTTAAGTAGAAACTTATCATTATGCTCATTTGCTGATGATTTTATTTTAATTGTTTATTAAATTTTTTCTGTATTTTACAATTTCGCGATAGCGTAAAAAGGTTTGTTAACATTGTATATATAAGAATGTGGAGGTCTGTATTGAGATTGATTGATTATAGTTGCCGCCTAACTTGATTGGCTGTTGTAAATTTTAAATAAGATTTGCTGTTTAATGTTATTAATTAATATCATTGTGTCACTCTTGCTTCAAGTGGCATTATTATCAATTTTGTGAAATTGATTGAAACTACATTTAAGAATAACTGCTAAGATTAAAGCTTCATAAATTTTTAAAACTATTTATCTGGCGTTCGTGGTATATATTTTAAATAGGTTTTTGTCCAAGTAGAATATTGTGAGGTGATATCGTCACAGAATGATAAAATATTCCTCAGTTTAAAAAATAAATAATGTACAATATTTTTGCTTTCTAAACAATATTTAGTATTAATATTTATTATCATATAAACAATTTTATAAAATCATTGGATATATATCAGGAATTATAGTAATGATTAGTAATAAATTATTAAAAAGTAATGATAAATTTATTAGAAGTATTTTGAAGATATAATTATTCAACAGTTTTTAGATATACAATTAATGAATAGTTTTCTAAAGTTCTCCTAAAGCTTTGTATTTGAAAGTATTATTTGTTCAAATTAAATCCAATTGAAAAAATTTCTTATATTCAAATTTCTTAGCATTAACTGCTCACCATCGCTGATTGTTTATATTAAATATATCGATTAGCATGTTTAAAATACACCATTATAAAATGCAAGCATCGATATTTAAAAAGGTAGTTATTATGCCAATCGGTGATAATTATCTTGTTGCATTTTTACCCTAAGTGCCAAAATCTAAAACTCGCTGTATATTACGTATGTTTCTGCTAGTACGCAAGTATCTCCCAAAGAAAAAGAAATCCTATAGTAATACCAACTTCCAATTGGCTATTCAAGAATGAAAATGCCATGAAGAATGAAATTTCAAATAAAGAAGTTCTCCATCAAACAAAAAAAGCAAGTGGCTCAAGGAAGAAAAGGAACTTTTTGCCTAATCTAGTAAAAGCATATGGCTCAAAGAAGAGGAAATCCTATAGCTTAAAGTCATTATTAAATGCTACCGAGTACATCAAAAGCTGATAAAAGAAACAACAAAAAACAACTCACTGCTTTGTTTTCGGTGTGGCATGAGTGGATATATTAGAAGACTAGCTCCAATGCGTTTCTTGTCATATATGGGCATGTGAAGTCTGCATTGCATCGACATGTGCAGAGAATGTGCTTAATTTGACAAAATATAATAAGGCTTAAACAATTTTTACATTGACGAAATTGCCCCATATAAGTGTGTAATACAAATCAAAGTTCATGAGTATAAATAATTACAAAGGCGAAATTGCCCCATATAAGTGTGTAATACAAATCAAAGTTCATGAGTATAAATAATTCATTTTTTTCGAATGTTTAAACGTGGTCAAACTAAATATAATTTATTCAATATAATTCAGTTAATGGTATACAAAAAAAGCGTATCAGGTTGAACATACAACATTAAAGCAGCAAAAGTGGTGAAATCGCCCCAGGCTACCTTGCTCAAATAACCGCTGATTATTTTAGGACTTCATGTACTGGAAACATCAAATAACCAATGGTATATATCTATATACTTAAATATAGTGATATTTTATCCATGGTTAAAAAAAAACTATATAAAACTATTAAACAATTAAAATTTAATTTTTTGTTTAGTTCAAGTTTTTAATAACAATATTATTTAAAATAGAAAATGAAAATTTATTAAGTAACTTATAATTTTACTGAAAAGGAACATTTTACTAAAAACAATAGTGTTCAAAAGTATGCTATACTTGATTCTGATTAATTTTGCAAATTTTTGAAGCGTACAGTATATATAAAGTATACAGTATATATAAAGCGAAAGCAAATAAATTATTTAAAATAAAGCAAACGTGTTAAAAACTCGCGAAATATTTTATATAATTATAATATAACTATTTTATATTAAATATACAATTAAATATAAAATGATTAGATTTTTTTAACTGCTCATCACAAGATCAAAGTCGATTCCAGTTGAGTTGCCTAAAAGTCCCCCCCTCCCCCACACACGTTTTCTAAAGGATTTCTTTTTTCCCTTAGAAAGTTTTAAAAATAGAGGCCTCCACTTTAAAAACCCTCCACTTCAAAAGCCTCCACTTCAAAACCCGTGTCGTCGGCCTTGTTTATAAAGGATTAAACTGCATGGTTAGGCCATCCTACTTAATTTCGCAACATATTTTTTGTATATTTGAATATCCACCCTCAAAAATTGCGTTTTAATTGGTACATTAAATAATCCAGTCATTTCATCGTGTATTTTGTTGCATATATTGCTAATAACTTTATGGTTGTGTTCATCTTCATTTTGGTAAAAGAAATTTTGCATAAAGAAGCAGTTTCCATCTTTCCATCAAGTTTCTATCTTTAATTCTATGGATTAACCTCAGAGAGAGAGAGAGAGAGAGAGAGAGAGAGAGAGAGAGAGAGAGAGAGAGAGAGAGAGAAAGAGAGAAAGAGAGAGAGAGTTAGACTGATATAAGATAGACAATATATATGCATCAAAACTACTGCATTAAAAGATTACAAAAGTTTCAAAAAGAATTATATTGACTCGTTACTTTATTACACATTAAGAAACGTTTAAAAATATTCAGAAAATAAAAATACAGTTTGCGCAAAATACTTTTTTAGGGGAGTAAAAATCTCATTATGACAGTATAAAGTTAATATTAAATTTTTACGAGTAAAAATTTAATATATGATTTTTAGTAGGAATCAAAAAAAAAAAAGTGGGAGTAAAAATCTCATTGTAAGGCTTTATTATATATAAGAGAATGCAAAGATCAACGATGTTGAGTGGGTTGACAGGAATAGTGTCGAAAAATGAACTTCAGAATAGTTTCGAATATATTAAAAAGGCCTAATGTTGCACAAAAAAAAGGAATAGTGTCACAAATGAATGTAATGAATAGTTTCGAAAACAAAAAAAAGGAATAATCTCGCAAATAGTTAATTTCAGCAATTTCTTACTCGTTTTGCTTATCTTTTAGCAAACGGTTTTTACCGAAAGAAAAAAAACATATATAATAATGAAAGAAAAGATTGCTACCAAACTCCAAACCCTTAGTCGATGTAGCGGCACTCCTTTGCGGCAGCAGGCTATAAGATAGTTGGTGTATGTTCTGAAGCCACCGGCAAGGAGGTTATTTCAGTATGACATCAGACATGTTATCTAAACATACATTTATAGTTATTAATATTATTTTTCTTTTTTTACTATTCCTTTAGAAAATAAAGAAGTTTAATGAATTCTATTTTTTCTTTTTTCTATTTTCGACACTATTCATTTAATTTATTTGCAACATTATTCCTTATTCTGTTATTCGACAATCAATAATGCGACGATTTGCGACACTATTTCTTTTTTACATTTTCGGCATTTAAATTTGAGTCAATAAAAATTTGCGACAATCAAAATTTTGCGACACTATTCCGCCACACCGTCGAAATGCTTTGAATAAATAAATAAACACTCCTAAAGTGATTTTTTTTTTGAAAAACTATTCATTACATTGTTATGTATTTCAACTGAATTTCTCATTCTCTCATTCGAATAGTTCTCTTCTGCTCATTCGAATAGTTTTCGTGAAATTCGAATTGTTTTAAGTAAAATAAGTTGTTTTTAGTAAAATATTTGAAGATTCTTTTATAAATTACGCGTAAATACAGAAAGCAATAATATCGGTCTCCAATTTATTATGATCAAATGATTATTCATTTGAAATTGGGATTATTTAGCTAATTAACTAAGAAACATCAGGGAAAATTCCTTACTTTAGTGAAAGTTTCAGTTTATGAAACAGAAGTTTGCTTTAGTTAGTTTATCAACTAACTTTCATCATATTCCATAGCCGACACGGGTTTCGAAGTGGGGGAGAGGGGTGGCACCATAGTCAATTTCTAAAAAAAAAATCTTAAATTTTCTAAAAGAAAAAAAAAAATTTAAAAAGCATATCGAAGCAAATTTTTTTTTGAAAAGTATTTGATGAGCCCATGCATCAAGGTTTATGCCACCAGTAATTATACTTTTATTTAGTTTTTATAACAGTTTTTGAATAAAATTTTTGAATCATTCAATTTTTTCACATGGTGGACAATAAACACATCTAACGAAAGTATTTCTACAGTTATTGTTGATAATTTCGATAAAAAAAACTTTTAGTCTCTAGTATTTTAGTGGTTTTGTAAAGGAACTTGTACAGAACTTTTTACAAAAGCGTTACGTTGGGGGTCAAAAATGGTCAAAGCTGCTTAAAGTAATTTATGGATGATTCCTAATATGATTTTACGCGTTCTCTCGCGTGCTTGTTCACGTTAAATAATTTTGAAAACTTACCTCTTCACATTAAGCTTAATAAGACCACCTGATTATTATTTTTTGTTTGTAATCAATAAAACTGTTTTATACTATAATACTGTTATCATTAATTTACTTTTTTTTTACAACCTTATTAATATTATTTATAATGACAGTGATCGCGATTCAATTGTTGTAATAGTTTCATGTTTATTGTTCTAATTTTTGCTAATGTTATGTTTATTTTAATTGTTTCTATCATAGTTATAAACTTTACTATAATTATTTTTACCATAGCTTTTATCATTAGTTATAATTTTTAGTAAAATAATCATGTTATAGTTACTATTTGTAATGTTTTTTTATTCGCGTTATTATTATTATTATGTTATTATTATTGTAATTATTAATATTATTTTTATTTATTAGTGTTTTATTTTCCTTTCTTTCCTTTTTTTTTTTTTCTCTTTATTTTAATTTAAATTCTTTCTATGTTTTATTTTTAGTTTTTTTTTTTTTTTAGGTGCCACTCCATTAATTAGTTTTTAACTAAATGAGACCTAACCTTATATATGTGAGTTTAAAAAATATTATTGTAAATTTTCATATTTTATCGTTAAATAAATGGAATAAAAAAAAATTTGATAGACATAGTAAGTTTTCTTTATTTTATAAGCATTTTAATGTTTACGCGTAAATCAAAAAAGAAACTATTTATACTCATTTTTTTATTTATCACCCAAATTATAGGTAAAAAAACAAAGTGTATAAAACTAATATTATATACAATTTGTCTGAAGTCTAGTTTATTTTTTTTTTTTTTTTGAATACCTTCTTTTATCAAGTTTCTAAATTTGATGAAAAAATTCCTTTATTTTTGAGTAAAGAAGGTGATTTTCGAGTTATGGTCGGTTTTTTTACGAATTTAGTCGGCTAGTCGGATATTTGGCACAAATCAGTCGGGTAAATTTTAGTTTTGAAGACCTTTTTTTTTTTTTATGAGGTCAGTCGGGTACTTTTTAAAGACTCACACCCCTCCCTCTCGTTTTATTCGTGGAATCGCCTCTGCTAACACCCGCTGCTATTTCAACTTCAATGGACAAAATAGATAAAGTAGATAGTCTTTTTAGGCTTATCGTGGTTCTTAAGTAGGTCTTATTCAGTTTTAACTTTGAGAGGCTTCTCTCAGCAGAAGTTGTACTTACTGGAATTGTGAGTATGATTCTGATTGTTATGTAAAGATTTGGATATATTTTTTCAAAACTATTTTCTAATATGTACTGTATAAGTTGCTTTGCAACATTTATATTTTCTAGTAAAAAGTCTCTATTTGAGTCTCGTTGGTTTTCCAGACATGATTTTGGACTTAGGTTTGGACTAATGAAAAAAATTACAGTTAGGTACTAAGCCACCGTCTAAGCATACTTTTTTTTCCAAATCATATTGGCTCACTTTGGGATTTATGTAAGCCATAAATATAAACATAAATCCGAAAAAATTATTCAATTTGGATATAATCATTTTGGGAAATCATTTTAAAGTTTTTAGCTATTGGTGTGTTTTTTTCAAATATTTAAAAGAATTTAATATTTTGAAAAACCTTATTTTTCAAAAATATCTGCGACGGAAACTTTTTACATGTTACGCCTCTTTTTTACAATGTTTTATGGAATCTCATTGGCTAACGCCATGTGAAAACGAGGCAGGGTTTGTAAAAAGTTTCCGTCGCAGATATTTATGAAATATAATATCGTTTTTTATGAACCGATTTTCAAGTTTTCAAGTCGATTGAAACTAACGTTTCTTTAAAACTATCGATGTTGGAAAATTATTGGGGCTAGAGTCTAAAAAATGGGTGTATGACACTTCTCCCCGAACAATGAACTTATTAAAGCTAGTGAGCTTTTAATTATAATATTATTCGGCAATGATCAGAGATCAAGTACCTATTTTTTTTTGTTTTTAAGTTAGCTAAAGTCACTACCCCACACCCTTATTTAATATCTGTTTGCGCTAGCTCTGGTTAGGTCTTTTGAGTTTACATAGGTATTTATATATATAACATACTTGCTTCAACGTTTTTATAGACCATTAACAATAAAAGTAACACCAAGCTTGAAGTTATAATACATTTTAGGAATGCCTTTTCATAAAAGAGAACATTAAACTCACATTTATATACATTAAATACAATATATTACATTTGTAACAAGTTTGTAAAATTGTTGTAAAAACAAGTTTATAAAATTACTCTGAGATAATTACACGATATTCTGACTTTTTCACGTTTCTCTTGTTTTCGGCTCTGCTTTGGTTTTTAGCCAGAATGAAGTTATGTCTCTTTACCCGCCCATAAACCTTTTTAGAAGCTTCAGATGTGAGTTTTACAGCTCTTTCCACCGACTGAGAATTGTTTGGCAAATCAGTTAGAGAAAGTTTATTGCCGGTTTGAATAACTTGTAGTAATTCATTTGAAGATAGAAAAGTTGACGTAGGAGGTTCAATTTGTATTGAAGAAACCTCAATTAAGTCGGTCCAAACATCAGCATTGAAGTTCAAGGTCATAACTGTCTTAGCTTTGATTTTTGGTTTGAAATCTGGATTTGTTTCCCTGGATAATCTAATCTTCAAGATTTGATTAAGAGCACGGTCTCTTACAACTTTTTCATCGTCTAGCAGCCTAGCATAAAGAAAGCTTTTTTGACAGCAGCAGTAGGAGTTACCCTGAAGATTTTTCAATACAATAATTTGAATTCTGCTATCCTGTTTCTTGACTAATTGAATTGTTTTATGGAGAAGCCTTGGTGCATCTTTGTAATGCGCTGAACTTTTAACGGCAAACCACATAGGACAGTAAACTTGTATTATGTACTTTGTTATGCAGTTTAAATCATGTGTAGGTATCTCGGTTCTTGTATAAACCATCATAATTCTCAAAGCAAGAGTTAACCAGCGTGCATGACAGACTGGACCAGGTTTCCTGTTAGCATACTTGACAGAAATGGAACCTTTAGCTATTCCAGTGCAATACTCATAAAGTTACTCAATGGTTTTTCATGCATGAATGTATCAGACGCTTGTTCACCAATAGGGCCCGTATACTTTTTAGGATCATTAGTTTTTCCATCTATTTCAGATATAACACGACGAAGAGGTAGCTCACCCTGGTGAAGTAAACAACCAACTAAATGAATGCTACGATTCAAAAGCTTTTCTAATTTGACAACTAAACCATTATCTACGCCAGTGTTAGAACTTGTATTGTCAAGAACAATCGCTTCCAAGCTTTTAATACTATCATATTCAGAAAGCACATTTAACGTTCCTGAAGTACCTTTACCATTTTCTATCATAGTATGAGTTAGATAATTTCCAGAGAAAGGCCATTTTCACAAGTAAAAGTGTGTTGATGTTCATCTTTGGTAGTTCGATAAAAGAAAGGGTCCCCATTACTCTTGTATTTCATCACATAAACTTATGAATTTTTGTCTTTCTTGCTATCAACACCAATTACTTTTATTTGTGAAACTTCTTGACGATGCTTTGTGTCAATTGAATTAGCCACTCGTACCTTTTCACAAAAAATCTTATATTCCGTTACTATCTGAGATTTTTTACTCTCAGTTACTATTCCGTAGTCAATTAACACAGCTGTTGCTATTGCAGCTGCAGCAGCATCAATTACTTCATACCTTATTGCAGCCTTGGCTAAATTAGATAAGTCTGTGTAATTTCTTTCACTTATGATTTGCTCCTCAAATTCTTCACTTTCAGCTGTATCTAAACTTGAAGATCCAGCACTAAAATTACCGTCTGACTCGAGTTTTGATGTTGTTTGAAGACTTCTCTGTCTAATTAGCTCTCTAGTGGCCTCTTTTTCCTGTCTAATATACATTTTGGCAACCCTAGTTGCCTCCACTTGGTCCACGTTGCCTAACTGCCAACTTCCTTTTGGTCCTATCTTGCATCTTTGATCCTTTAAATATTCTCTTTCCAGAACGGGCACCTAAAATAAGTCAAGTATTTTAAAATTTAAAAGTATTAAAATATAAAGCGAATAAAATGAATCAAATTTCATGATCACTAATCATTTGACCATAACTTCGTAAATAAGCAGTAAATGCTAAAATGACTTCCGGTTCTTTTTTATCCAACCCTCCATATTTATCAATTCTAACAGTAAATGTTGATAAAAATTGCATGATATACCTTTCTGCTTTCCTCACAGAGACAAACTATGTGTTTCATTGTGCAGCCGCTTTTCCGACAGCCGATTTGTCTTAATGTATATTACTTTACTATAAAATCAAGACAATATAGAAATTATTTATTATATAGGCTTACATTCTTTAGTTTATGGATAAAGACTTTACCTTAATACCTTAGTAGAAGGCGAGGGGAATAGGATAGTAAGTTTTCATCAATCCTTATAAAATCTTTTTCACTTAACATTAAACAAATTGTACTAAAAAATGTTTACAAATATATATTTACCTATCTTTACAGTCATCAATAATTGGGAGATCGCACCGGCAAGCAGACAAATCAAACAAAGTTTCCAGTTTCTTTTCTCGCCAGCTTATACTGGACTTATTGTTTTTAGATTGAATTCGTTCTGCAGATAATACTTTTTTAAATGTTCTGGATATTTTATTTTTTAATTGTTTATCTTTTATCAGAGGTAGATTTGAATTAACTCTATACCAAAGTTTTTGCAAGTCACTATTGACTTTTGTCACGATTGATACAGAGTCAATTTTCTACCCATTAAGTAATTCTTTCTCAATCTTGTAACCGTATTGAATGAGCTGTTTGTAATTTGGTTGATCACTCACGAGTAAATCAGAAGCTTTTCCAGCAAATCTTCCACTATTAATACGAGTTTTGTTTAAAACCTTCGCAGGTCTTCCAAGTTTTTTTGAGCTCATGCTGATACGACAATATGAATTTATAATAAGTAACTAGTAAATCAAAAAAAAATTCTTTTTTCAAATCCATGCTTTATGCAAGCAGAATTCTATTGGGCCTAGAAATTCTTTTTTTGTTATCTTTTGTAGAAGGAAAAATTACTGTTTTTTTTTTTTTAAATTTAAAAATTACTGTTTTTACTAAATTTTTGTTTTTTAACTTAATAACTTAAGACTTAAAAAACAATAGGTTTTGAATCGCTGCGCTTTAATGTCTTCGAAACTGCAAATAATTTGCAAATCAATGTTTTTGTGACGTAATACGCAATTCATATCAAATAAATAAAATGTATGGGAAAATACAAATTAAATTTTTGTTAACTTAATTAACTTTTTTTGGTCAAATTTTTCCATTTCCTTGTATTGTCATCGAAAATGATTAAGTGTGCAAAATTTGAGCAAAATTGGTTGAGAAAAAAGCTTTCAAAAATTGATTTCAAATTTTGTGGCACACAAACATCAGGGGCGGATCCAGCTTTTTTTAGTCTTTGAGATAGCTAACTTCCAGATATGGAGCAAACACCAAAATGTTTATATGTTTATACTTATGTCAAATAAGGATGCTTTGCAAAAAATTGCGATGATTGGAGGCTGGGAACAAAAAACCCCCAAATTTTGTGCCCCCCTGCCCCAAACGTGAGAGCAACAAGTTGATGAAATATTTTTTGCATTTTTTTTAACTAGACTAATATTCATCGATAAATTTTAAATTCATAGTAAAATATTTTAGCTTTTAAAAGTTATGACCATATAAAGTTTAAACCCCCCTCAATTTGAGGGGGTTATAAATTTCATATAGTCATTATTTTTGAACACTAAAAGATAATACTATGAAACTTAAAATTCATCGATGAATTTAAGTCTAGTTGAGAACAGTACAAAAAATATTTTATCAACTTGTTGCTCTCACGTTTGGGGCAGGGGGGCACAAAACTTGGGGTTTTTTTGTTCCCAGCCTCCAATCATCGCAATTTTTTGCAAAGCATCCTTATTTGACATAAGTATAAACATATAAAAATTTTGGTGTTTGCTCCATATCTGGAAGTTAGCTATCTCAAAGACTAAAAAAAGCTGGATCCGCCCCTGAACATATATATATATATATATATATATATATATATATATATATATATATATATATATATATATATATATATATATATATATATATATATATATATATATATATATATATATATATATATATATATATATATATATATATATATATATATATATATATATATATATATATATAGAAAGTAAACTTATATAAAGCATGGAAAAAATAAAGCAAGAAATTATTCTTCGATCACAGTTTATATATTTCAAAATATTTGTTTAAAAACAATTAGTTTACGTTTTAGTTTGGTAAATAGTTTTTTTAAAGAACGCAAATCTCCGCATTTGCTGTATATTTCCAATGTATCTAATTAAGTTGAAACATCTGGTATAGTATGTAAACTTATCCTCTTTCTTATAATAATTTACAATATTTCTAGGGGTTATATATACCCTCGTTATTCAAGTAATATTCCAATGTATCTACGTTTAAAAAATTAAAAACGCATGAAAGTGTAGTTTTATTTACGGACCTTAAGTGATGACATGTGGAATTTCCAAGATTTTCTATTGTATTTCCCAAAAAGATTAAAAGTTTTTTGACTTTTTTTTTTGTGGCAAACGAATAACATATCCATAATACATAAATCCCACACTGAGCCAAGTGTTATCATATACATGACAGTGGCTTATTAGGTACTTACATGAATTTTAAGTTTTTATTTTAATCATTTTTTATGGTATTAACTTCATAAAAGAAGCAGGAAGTTTTTAATTAACTTTTTAAATTTACGTGTAATTAATTAAATAAAGAGTTAAACTTTACTTATAACTGTTTGTAATATTCACTTTCTTCGCTATGGTTTTTAAAACAGGTTGTAGTTATAAGCAATAGCTGCACTAAATGCTTAAATAATTGCTCTGTATTTAATATTTGAATTATTAAACTTAATAAATTAAAATAATAAGGTTATCATAAAAAAAAACTTAAATTTGAATTCAAATTCATTTTCATTTCTCAGATTTTATAATTGTTTTACTAATAATTAGTAAGGCCACGCGGTTAACCGAACCGAACCGTTCTTAAAACCGAGCTAAGAAAACCGAATCGAACCGAACCGATAAAAATATTTTAAATAATCAACCGAACTGAACCGAAACCGAAAAAAGCTGAAAAACCTATATAAAAATTTTAAAAATTATAAAACTTAATTTTATATTTTTTTAATAAACTTTATTTATGAAAGTTTAGTATTATTAAACCACAGAAAAAAAATAAGTCAAAAAGATGAGATTGTAAATTAAAAAGTAAAAGGGAAATGAAAACATTTATAAATAAAACGAAAAATAAAATCAACAAAAAAGAAGAATAAATAAACGTTTTAAAAGAAAAAAAGAAAAAGAAATATCTGTAACAAAATAAGTAAAAAAGTAATGAAAATAGAAGTTAAAAAAAGACGTTAATGAATGAAATATATAAAAAGAATGACAAAGAAAGAAAAAAAAAACTATTTAAACATCAGAACAACGATCGGCAAATCAACATTTTTATTATTTTTTCATATATTTCTTTAGTTTTTTTTTCATATATTTCTTTAGTTTTCTTTCATATATTTCTTTAGTTTTCTTTCATATATTTCGTAGAAGTATTTATTTTATTTTTTTATTTATTTTTCTTTAGTTTTTTAGCGTATATAGTTTTACTTATTATTTTTTGTTAGTCATTTATATATTTTTTTTAGTTATTATTTATTTTTAATGATATATAATTTTTTTTATACAGTTATTATTTGTTTTTATTTTCATTTTAGCTATTTATTACACATGTTTTATTCTACCGTGTATTATTAATATTTTTAATCTTAAGTTTGTTTGTTTTTTTTTTGTTTTTTTTTTTGCCAAAGCTAATTTTTTGTTTTGTTTATAATGTTTGTTGTAACTTTTGTTTTGCTTTGATTTTCTCAGTGTTTTACTGTTTATATTGTATTTATTTATTTGGTCATAATATTTGCAATATATTTTGATTATTATATTATAACAACTATGATTATATTAATATACTTACTAAATCTTTGTAATTTTTTTAGCAATAGTCGTTTTTATGTCATGTGCTAGTTTATTTTTATGCTAGTTGTTACGTTTTGTCAGTTTATTACTGTTTGTAACTGTAACTTTGTAAGTAAAAACGAATGCTGTATGAAAAGTAATACCGATTTATTTAAATTATTATAATTACTTTATTATTATTACTGTTATTATTGTTATTGTTATTGTTGTTATTATTATTATTACTAAGATTAATTGTATATAAATAAACTATTTTTTTAAGGTATTTACTTGAGATTAGTATTTCAATACTATTTGTAAATAGCCGTGAAAATTTATTTTCAGAATATATATGATTGATTGATTGATTAAACATAACTCCAAAATAGTCGTAAACAGTTGCCGCAAAACTATATCAAATGTTGCGGACCAAGAAGAATATTGGCTTTTAACAGTTTTTGATACCATTGTACTGTAACATGTGAGTAAATTGAACTTTTTTTCTAAACTATTGTAATTTTTTATTTTACTTAAAAATTAAAATATATTGTATAATATTTTTATTATAAGAACGTTGCTTTTTAATTTAGATAAATAATAAAACAAATAAGTTTTACTGTTTAACATATATTTATTTTTCATAATAGCTTGACAAACATACAAACAATTGTAAACTTTAAATTTGAATAAGCCTTCAATTAAATTTATTTGTGAATATACTTTAAATATAATTTGTGATTTACTTTGTCTTTAATCTAACTTTAACAATTTCTAATGTTATACTACTTGTTATCAACTTAGTTATCTGTTACTTGACCTAAACAAATATGTATATATGTTTATTTTATTTAATTTTTTTTTAGTCCGGTCATACAAGCAATTTATACTTTATTGAAATTGAAGATGCCGAAAGAAAGTGGTATTTGGCAATTCTTTGAAAAGCTGAATAAATTTGAAGCTAAATGTAAAATTTGCTTTAAATCTTGCAAAATAAACTGTGGCAGTACTTCAACAATAACCAGCCATGTTAAAACCAAACATGAAACATCTTGGAAAGAACATCTTTTAAAAACCATAGAGGCACCTAATAAACGAAAGTTTGATATAAAAAAAGACGACAAAACAACAACAATTGAAAGTAGTATATTAAAAAATCAAAAATATGGGTTAAATGATCCAAAGCAATTAAAGTTTGACTTAAATTTAACAAAGTTTGTCTGCACTCTAGGTCTACCTTTTGAAGTTTTGGATAATAAAGGAGCTTAAGAATTTATCGATGAAGTAAATAATAAATTTACTGTCAAATCTGCATCAACATTTAGACGTCATAAACTTCCAATGTTGTATGACAAAGTTAAGGAAGGGTTACAACTAGAATTTGTCAAAGATTTTCCAAATGTGACTGGAGTTAGTTTTACAACAGATCTCTGGACAAGTCGAAACAATGATTCCTTTATGAGTCTTACAATTCACTACATTAATTCAGATTTTAATTTATTGAGTTTTCTCATTGCTTGCACACCATTTACTGGTAGACACACTGGGGTAGCAATCGCAGTAAACCTGGATACTTTTATTGCTAATTTGAACTTAAATGAAGAAGTGCACAGAGCCTGCGTTAATGACAATGGCAGCAACATTGTTTTAGCTGCTAAAGAAAGTGATGAAATTGACTCAGAGTTGCGCTGCAACGATCACACAATCCAGCTAGTTATTCTTAAAGTAATTAAAAATTCAGTTGAACTTTCAAAAGCAATTAAAAACTGCACAGATTTAGCATCACACGCACATAGAAGTTATCTCTCTACTGCTAAGCTTCAAGGTGCATGCGAAGAACTTGGAATTAAGGCCAAGAAATTGATTGTTCCATGTACAACACGATGGAATTCTGAGTACATGTGCATAAAGTTAGTCCTTCAACTCAAAGAAGCGATCAAAACACTTGCAAAATCAAATGAAGAATTTGAAAGATCATGGCTCTCAGATGATCGATGGAAGACATTAGAATACAGCATGCCGTTTCTTGAAAAAGTTTACAACATTTCAGTAGGTTTATCAGCTGATAAAAGACCAACAATCCAAGATGTAATACCTGAATTATATTCCTTGCACCAAGAACTACTTGCCCAGCAAAATCACAAAGACAAAGCAACAAGAATTTTTATAAAAATGCTGATAAGTGAACTACAGGAAAGATATCCTCTCAATGGTCCTGAGCAGCTGATTAATTGTTATGCTAATTTTTTAGATCCGCGTTACAAAGGCCTGCATTTAATTGAATATAAAAAATTGATGATATAAAAGAAGCATTATTGACGCAGGAAAAAGCAAAAAAAAAAGAAAAACTTCCAATCACAAGTAGTAAAATAGACAATGAAAGCAATCCAAATACTAAAGTTAATCACCACGAGTTGCTTAAAAAAGACTGAAACAAGATATTTCAGCACGCAGCGCTTCGACGACAACTAAATTGAGTTTAGAAATTGAGCATTATTTAGGAGCCGAAACAGCAGACGAAAAAACAAATGTTTTAGAATGGTGGAAAATAATGAAGTTACAGTACCCAATTCTATCTGATTATGCACGAAAATACCTATGTATAACAGCAACTTCTGCAACATCAGAGAGAGTTTTTTCAACTGCCGGTAATGTCGTAACCGCCAGAAGAACCACATTGGCCATTGAAAATGTCGAGAAAATTGTTTACATAAAAGAAAACATTAAAAAAATAAAAATTAATTTATAATTGGGTATTTTTAAAAAAATTATATTTTAAAGTTGTAAAATATATATATATAAATAATTATCTTTAAAACCATATTTTGTTTTTAATCGAACCGAACCAAACCGAACCGAATTTTGTTTTAAACCGAACCGGAAAAAAACCGAACCGATGGGTTTAAGTTTAAAATCGAATCGAAAAAAACCGAACCGAAAAAAACCGCGTGGCCTTAATAATTAGATGTGTGTCACGTGCTGTAATCGAATAAAAATGGAATAGAATAAGACAATCGAAATTTTTATAGATCTAGAATCGAACGACGCCTAACCCCGCCACTGTGAAGTGAGGAGTTTTCATGCTGATCTTTCAACAGCGTCTGATCTATTAAGAAATGTATTGTTATAACAAAAATTTTCTAAGCTGTATGATAGATTCGGTACAGTCGGAGGTTTGAACAAATGCACTATAGTTAATGGCTGACAAAAATGAGTTCTAGATTTTATAAAAGCTAGTGTTGTTATCAACTTCGACTAAATCGGCTAAAAGTCGACTAGTCGAAAGTTTTTTGTTTTCTCTCCAGGGCCGCTCCAAGCTGGCTCGGGCCCTGGGGCAACTTAAATGTCATCTATACAATCACATTGTTGATATGAATGCAATGACTTTAATTCGAATCTCTTATCCCAAGAAAATTCTTTGGGAGTATGATAGTGCAAGTATGTAGGAGTACATTAGAGTTGGTTTTCTTTTTCATCTTTGCCCGTGAAAGAAAAATTGGTTTGAGTTTTCGATTTTATTGCTCTAATCAAATGAGTTACATTCTTACTGAAAACATTTGAAACTTGTTCTGACATATTTATTCTATAAATAAGCAGTGCACTTACAACTTTGAAACAATAACTAACAAAAAAGCATTCAATTTTTTCAGAAAATTAAAAAAAATCAGATTCTAGCATAACAGGTCAAGCCACTTAAAAGAAAAGGATTACTCGTATTAAGTACTAAATATAGTTCTTAAAAATTGATGTTAAAGGGTAATTTCTTACATATCATATGTTATAATACAGTATTCTCAACAAAGAAGTTAAAAGGAATGCTTGCTGTTTTAATCAGTCAAACAGTTTAGAAAATTTTTAGGGTAGCCCGGATGATTACTGGGCCTTTTGAACCGTTGCCAGTGATAGTTGAAGTCATGATGGAGTGATTCTGTTGCTTGTAATAATATGAGAAACTTTGTTATGTTGATTTTTCATCAACATAACAAAGTTTCTCATATTATAAAGTTTTCTTGTTGTAATAAAAGAGTAACTAAAACAAAAGCAAATTAAGTATATATGACTAAAAGCAAATATTTTTCCCCTGGAGTAATTGGAAGATAGCTTTCCTATTCCTTGACTAAGACGCTCAGTGCCATGGGGTTAAGGAGCTTTATTAGCTATAACAGAAGCAGCTACTCTTTCTGCTACTTTTATGTATTTTTCTGTAACTTCAAGCAAGTTCTGTTAAAGTATTCCTTTTGTAAAGTTATCTGGAATCTCTCTTTCAATCAATGAAAAGCATGCTGAACAACGTTTCTCAACAACTGGCTGTACTTTCGGCTGACTGGTTGTGTTTTATTGTTCCAATCGGCTGAGGGCTTCCAAACGTGGCTTTTCACACATAACAAATCATGCAATCACATGGTGATTCTCTTGTTGCAGGACGAATCTTTATGTTTTGGTAGTCAAACAGTGAGGTAAGTTGAACATTTTCACCATTGTCTCTTTTTCTAAGGCCTACTCGACAGTTTTTGCAGATACCAATTGGGACTCTTTGATCTTAAAAATTGATAGTTTGACTAAAAACTTCTTGACAGCGTTTAATCTTAAAGTCAGTCAGTTGCCTGTTAGCTTTTTTCAAACAGAGAAAACAGAAAATTTTGTTGTTGTCATTATTAGTTTTTGGTTGATTCGGCATTTTAAATAGTATTGCATTTGTATTTTGCTCCAAAAGCACAATGAAAGTGTTCGCAGGCCTTTCCCGGAATTTTACAATCAATAAAGGGTCTAGGAACTCTTTCTTAAACAAGTTGCTTATCTTTGTTAGTAAATTATGTGACAAAAATGAACAACTTTTATGTAAAAAATGTTTTATTTCATTTGATTAGTTGATCTTGTCAATAGGTCAAAAAATCAAAAGTTTCAAACCAATTTTTTTTATACTCCCCCTCCCAACTTTTTTTTTTCAATAAAAAAATTATTGAAAAAAAAAGGTGGAGGGGTACCTTAGATACTTTATGCGAACCCAAAGCCCTTTGTTTGCGGCACAGAATCCCAATTTAAAAAACGTCTTCAAATATTAAGTTTAATAAAGTTAAGTTACATTTAATTAATGCGTTCGCTTGGCCGAAAGGTTAATGTCTTCGACGACGGAGATCGGAGTTCGATTACCAACTTTTTTTTTTTTTTTTTTTAAATTTTTATTTTAGGTGCACCAAGCAGTCCTAACGGTCTTGTCACAGAGCACCGCGGAAGTGCACGCCTCCTTCCTTACCGTGACGCGAAAATTTGTCCAGAGCTCGTTTCGAACCTGGATCTCCTGCTTATACAGCAAGCGCTCTAACCACTGCGCCACGGCCGCACAACCATGTCATATTGTACTTGTTTTTATTTTAATAACAAATCAAATAAAAATAAACTATACTTAAGAACGACGTTTTTTTCAGGCACCTCTCTTTAGTAAGTCCGTAAAAAACGAGTTTTGCGTGAGATCAGTAATATTGAAAACAAAAACCCAGTGCCAAGGGTAAGCTACCCATACCACTTAATTGGGTAAAAGGGGGGGGGGGGGAGACAGCAGATTTTGTGCCCTTTTGCTAATTTAAGGAGTTTTTGTTTCAGCAAAACTTAGCGGTAAAATTTGAAAGATTTTGAGACCGATAGGCTGGGGAGGGGGAGGTCGATATTTATTAGTCGATAGAGGTGGGTTAAAAAATCCTTTTGATACTACTATTTAATGGATTTTCTTCTCATTTGCACTCTTTAACTCTATTATCAAAAACCACTGCAAACTTTATACACCAAAATCGAACCAAGAACCATTTCTGGAAATTTTAACGTTGTTTTGTTAAGTTGACAGTTATTCATTGACACTTTAGTTGTTATTTTTGTTGTTGAAATTCGTAAATTATTTTAAAGTTTATGATTTTAAAAGTATTTTTTATTTCATTAAAACAAGAAAGTATAGTATTTCATTTAACTTTTATTTTTACCTGATTTAAAACTTGTTTTTATTACATTGTTTAGGAAATTTTATGCATTTAAACAATAAAACGAAGTTTATTATTAAAAAAATTTGAAAAGATTTTTATAAATTTATACAAATTTTTACATCGTCTCATGCACTTAATAACGAGAGACGTTTGTCCATGATTATTTGAAAAAAACACACACACAAACAAAAAATAAAGTGTTGGCGTGGATTGTAGGTTTAATAATGATTGATAAACTGTCATCAGAGATCCAAATAATGAGAGATTATATTTTATTTAAGATTTTGAAGTAATGGCATTACGCACGTAACGCAACTATATTTATTTGTGTTCATGGAATTAATGTGCTCAATTATAACTATTTTTTTATTATTTGGTGTCATAAGATTAAAATAAGCAAGATTTTGTAAAATTTAGATCTTGTGTTAATTAATAGAATTAGATTCAAACTTTAAATAACTATCAAATTTAATGAGAAATTTTTGTTTTACATAATTAATAAAGTCTGTGGATTGTACACAATGTTTACTATCTGAAATGAAGGCTATAACTTTTAGAGAAAAATTGCGTTGGAATGTGTCACAAAAAACGTCAAAGTCAACATAATCTTGTGCTAAATATAAATCAATTTCGTTAAAAGAATCTCGGCTTGAGGATGATGCGCGTTTAGTTGAATTTAAAAAGAGTATAGTTGTTGATATTTGACTCAGAGGAACAATGGACAAAATCGATGTTAGATTTTTTGGTCATGGGCCAGTATTGTTTATTGACTTCAGTGTTGCTGGTCACATGTTTGCTTCAGGAATAATTTTAATTCAAAGTGTATTTTCTTCTCCATCTCTTGAAAATATATAAACTGACGTTTTAGATTCGTTTAACTTTTTTTTTGTAATAAGTGATTCGCCTTAAACACAGCATTTTTTTAACTGACCAAGTAAAGTATAACCATAAACAAACCAGAAAAGTTTTCTTAGATTTTCCATGTTGAACTTATAGAAGCATAGTTAATAGACCGTGAGATAGATATGTTATAGAAGGTCAATATTGGTCAACACATTTTTTTTTTAAATTTTGCATGTCACGGCCTGTTTTACCCAAAGAGCGCCATGGTTTAAGAGGTCGGGTTGAATTTTACTGATTGCGATATTGACGATTTATTTTTATTATTTTTGAAGCACCATTTCAATTCTGAAACTTTCACGAGAATTTCAAAACTGTTTAACAATAATTTTGTGCTCCCACACTTCTTGTTTTAGAACAATGTGTTTTTCATTACTTTTCATTGTTAACTTTAAAAGCGCGGTTACATTTATTTTACCGATTGAGTGTGACAGCAATCGTAACGACTTCTACTTCTTTCTTTACGTAATCAGACAAAAGATTTTTTGATATGGAATAACAATTTCCTTTAAGAAATATAAAAAACTTTCGAACAATACGGCTTCCTGCAAATGCAAATGAGAATAACAAACCATTTTTTTATTCTTTTATTTTTAAAAGTTTTAAACTCAGTTGAGAAAATCAATTGAGTTTCTTGAAAATATTTAAATTTTCATTAGATAAGTTATCAATAATATCTTTCTGAAAAGGGTCAAAGTTTAGATTTTCAAAATCTTTATTGAATGAATACTCTGCCATTCCCATTTTTAAAAGCAGATAAATATGATTATAAAAAATTTAAAATATTTTAAGTTTAAATATAAATCAATCTGATCCAGGTTTTGTATTTTGCACATCACCAGAGTATTTTTGTTTAACATCATGTACAACGAGCGTTTATAAACAACTTTTACAAACGTTTATAAATCACTTTTTCAAGATTTTCACTAAAAAGTTTTTTTTTTTGTGAACTCCCACTCTTTTTAACGGTTAAAGTTTTTTTTTTTTATTAGTCAAAAATTGCTCCCCAAATAAAGTCATTTAATCTAACTAGAAATAAACTTGCCAGCGTTTAAATTATTTTCTATTGTTCATAACACCTTTCAAATTAAAGATTATTATTAATTAATAGTTATTAGATTTCTTAAATTAAAAGTAGTTAAATCAAATTAAAAGTAGTTATTAGATTTCATGTTACACATAAAACAAACTCAGCGACCACTAATTTTCAAAACAAAATTCAACGACGACTAGTTTTCAAAACAGACTCAACGACCACTAGTTTTAAACTAAGAAATTTAATAAACTCAAACAGTGCATCTTTTATTTTAGGTTGAACCTATTAACAGTTCTGCAAAAATTTCAAACAAAAAGTTGCAACTCGATGCAGAATTATTATTAACTATTTTTAAATAACTAAACAGTAATACAGTAATTAAATTTTTATAGTAATTAGACAAATACAGTACATTTGCTTGCTTAAAAGTTTACCTACTGTATTACTATTGTTCGTCCATTTTTTTCAAAACTGTATCACCATTTAATTGAGTGTGTAATGTTTGTTGTGAAATATGTGCCGGCACTACGTTGATTGAACACATTTCAATAAACAAGCTCTCAAAATTCCTTGCCATTGATTGGCCAACCTATGAACATATATACTAGCCATGGATTGTTAAATCAATTTTTAACATTAGCAATCGTGGCGCAGTGGCTAGTGTTCTAAAAACTAAGAGGATCATGGTTTGATGCCGGCTCTTGCCCAATAAGCGACAATGGTAAGTAAGGAGGAATGACCTCCTGGTTAAATGCCCTCCGTTTTGAATTTTGATCTACAAGCTTTTAAGAAATAATTTTGGCTAAATATTTGTCAAATGATTGTTCAAATACATTAGAAGTTTAGATTCTATATTAACAAACAAAATCTGAAGTTCGTTTGGACTATTTTTCTTTCTTAAATAATTGATTTGTTTGTTATTTTTAATTACAACCTAGAATATGCAAATATGTCAGATTTAAAAAAAAATTAATTGCGTTTTTTTTTAGCCGCCTTCTCCGAAATTGCGAAAGGTTAATTTTGATCCACAAAATCCATTTTGGTGGATCGAAATTCATTTTTTTGGATCACAAAAAATATTTTTTGATTCAGCCTTGGATCAAAAAATGGCAATCTGAAAGAGGTTGTCGCACATCTCACTAATAGTATATTTTTATTAATAATAAAGAGTTTTCCTGCTTAGAAGTATGTATGAAATTAAAGTTTAAATATAGCTGACAGCTTTGCAACCCTTACTGCATTCAAAATAATTGCGACCAGAATATAAAAATTGTTTTAAAAAATACGAAGATGAGCGCTATTCATAATAAAATTCGCTTCACGGGGACGCCGGGGAGGCGCGATAATTTTAAATGAAGCTTTTCAACGGAAGTAAAACGAAACTCGACATGATTATTATACTTTTTAAGCATTAAGTGTAAGTTAGGGATCACTAAACTTTCTTCATTTTTAAAGAATATATCATACTTAAAAGATTTAAATTTTTATTTTAAAAATTGTATAAAAAACAATATAGCATCTTTGAAATTCGGTATTGAAGTTGTATCAGCAAAATATTTTAGTATGATATTCAAATTAGGCAATGTATTTACAAGAAGAAGTCTATTCTATACGTGAATGCATTTCCGTATCTTAACTATAATTGATTATATTTAGATATTTTCAGTATCAATCTTGTAACAACTTAATGGCTGAGCCAAAAGTTTTAAAACTTTATAGTCCAGCCTACGGAGAACCAATTTATTACAAATGGCCGTTAGCTTTAACTGTAAGTATTTTTTACCTTTGTAATTTTATGTAAGTTAAATATTTACATAATAAATAAATAAGTTATGAGGGTCTAAATTAATTTTTTCTTTGAAAAAAATATTTTAGACCCTATTAGATTGCTTTTTAGCCATAAAGTTTAACACGGTTGATATAATATATCTATATATATATATATATATATATATATATATATATATATATATATATATATATATATATATATATATATATATATATATATATATATATATATATATATATATATATATATATATATACATACATACATTTATTTGTTTATATATATTTACTAGCTTTGCATTTTTTTATTGCACGAGTTTTTTTCAAAAAAATAAAAGAAAAAAACAAAGAGAAATAAAAAAAATAATTTTTTTTTGTTAATTCACCTCCTTAAGGCTGTGAAGGTTACTACAGATGAGAAAGCTACTTAATTGTGGTTATAACCCTCTCTCAACTCTATATCTCAGAAATACGAACCTTGACGAACAAGGCAGCTGCGCAGAGAAACAAGTCAAGCACGGTACTACCAGGGACATAGTGGAGATTGAACTCTGAACCTCTTGCTTATGAAGCAAGCACTCTATCACATACAATATATATATACATACAATATATATACACCACTACCGCATACAATATATATATATATATATATATATATATATATATATATATATATATATATATATATATATAACAATAAATTTGTGTTTGGATAAGCTACATGACTTCACACTAAAACAGCCCTTTATCTCAGTGGTTTTAAAGTGAAAAAACCCAATTGAAACTGGTTTTAAAATGTGCCTACTGTATTATACAAATTGATAATGCTCCTAAATGTTCTTGCTATAATATTACAGTTTTATTGTTTCTGTTATTTCTCATGGAGAAAACTCTGATCCAGAATTATTAGAGTTAGGTTTATGGAAAGAATTGCCTGTGTTGGTCAATCCTCTAAGTTCTACTTGTAATTCCTCAGAGAATGAAGATTCTGAATTGTTGTACCCACCTAAATGGACATCAGAACCTCCAATTAATAGAGTTCAATCCTTCGAATTTACCATTGTTTCTGGGTACAACCAGATTATAACCAATTATGATCCGCTTTATTTATTTGAACTTTATTTCATTGATCAAATGTATGAGTTTGTTGAAACAGAGCCTAATAGATTTGTTTTTCAAGTTACCAAATAAAAAAAATTATCAGCACAATCCAGAATAAAGCGTTGGTTGCCTATTACAATTTTAGATATCAAGCAGTATATTGCAATTTTTTTATATCATGGAGTACTTTGGTAGCCTAAATATGAAATGTATTTCACTGTAAATCCATTATTTGCAAGTATTGGTATCAGATAGTTATTATGTTATAATAAATTCAAGTTGATTGTCAAGTTTATTTATTTTGTTAACCCTATTACATTACCAAATAAACATCCTGTTCTATCCAAAATAAGCATGCTATGGGATTATCTGACTAATAAATACCAAGAGGTGTATACACCTACACAAAATATTTTCACTTTTGTTGTAGAAAGGTTGACTTTCTCGGAAACAGTGTATTCCCAGCAAAAGTGCCAGATTTGACATAAAAGCTTTTTCATAGTGCGAGTCAGGTTCAGGATATGCAGGAAAATCAATTTTAAATAGAAGATTTGAACTAACTAATACCCTAAGTTCAGATTTTTTTTTTTTATTCAACCATATCAATAAAAATTTTCAAATGCTCATCGTAAATTAATAGAATTTAGTTAGGTGTCACTCATATAGTTACAAACTAGTCAATGGAGTGACACTTAAAAAACATAAAAAATATAAATAAGAGAGAAAAAAAAGAAATGTATCAATAATATGAAGAATAATTATAATACAATATAAATTGTGTGTACATATCATAGATAATTAAATATAAAAATAACATAAAATATAGCAATAATAACACAATAATAAATAAATATAATATAGATAAATAATAAATAAAGCAAAAATCAAACCACTTGTTCGTAAAAGAAATTATACATCAAAGGCAACTTAAGTTCAGAGAGAAATTATAAAGAAATACACTCCAACAATATATTTTTAAATTGAATTCTGTTGAGCAGTAAATAATCCGTAACAAGGGGATATTTTTTTTAAAAATTTTTTATTAATGCAGGAGTACAGTGGTTCCATATAGAGTTTCCAAATAGAGTTAATAACATCAATAATACAACGATATGGTCAACAGCTAACAAAAATTCACTCTAGATCTAGTGTGTAAAATGTTCCAAACCAACAGATTTGAGATTTGAATGTAATGATTGTTATATTTGGCTTTGTTTTTTGAAGAATATCACATAAAGAGTGAATATTGATAAATTACATATTTAAAAACTATTTTTATTATATATAAGATATTATTATATTATATTATATATAACTCTAGTCAAATTTAATCAAATCAAATTTAATAATCAAATTTTTTTTGTGTTAAGTAAAATATAAAGAAAACTGTACATTAATTTTTTTTTTTTCCCAAAAAAGTTTTTAAAAAAATACAAGACATTTAGAGACCACTTCGTTTGAAAATTTAGACCTAAAGAAGTCCTAATTTAAAAAAATATGGGGCTGGTAAAGTCTTACATAATATATTTAAATTATTTGTTCTTGTTTTTGCATTTGTTAAAAGGATAATTCCATTTCAAATGACTTAGAAATTTTTTAAAATGTAACCCTTTATCTCAGATTTTGCTGATTTTTTATACAGTTAAGAGTACTTAGTAAAATAATAATTCCTTGAAAATTTTAACCTCTAGCTCCAAGAAGATACATAAACATGACCATTTTAGTCTTAGTAGATATTGGCCAGACCCCTCTTGTCCCTTCAGAATTGGGGGTCCTATGATTCAACCGAATCGTAAATTTTAATTTAGAACCGAATATGAGAAATTTATTACACAACCAAAAATATTCACGAAAAAAAATTAGAACCAAAATAATTTCAATCGAATTTTCGATCGAAAGTCATAATTGTATTTAGAACCGAAAAAATTTCGATCGAATTATCAATCGAAATGTCATAAATAATTTTAGAACCGAAAAAATTTCGATCCAATTTTCGATTGAAAGTCGTGAAATAAATAATAAAAAAATTGAAATAAATAATAAAAAAATTGAAATAAATAATAAAAAAATTGAAATAAATAATAAAAAAAATTTTGATCGAATTTTTGATAGAAAGTCGTCAAAAAAAGTTTTTAAATTATAAAAAGAAAGGATTTTGTAATTCCATCCAAATTTTTTCGGTTGTAAAATTCGGTTCTAAAACTTTCGGCGCAAGAAAGGATTTTGTAATTGGATCCTGCAATGAAAGTATACTTTTCGGTTCTAAATTTTCGGTTGTGAAATATTTCTGTGATATTTTTGAGGATAAATATTTTCGGCTCTATCATGTGACACGCAGAATTGCAACGTTTATTTAAAGGTTTCAAGTTGCATAACTTTAAAAACATTTAATCTTTTTACTTAAAGATTTGTACCTGGCTGTTTCCAGGGGTGATGAATCTAATGAAAAGAAGTTATTATTAAGTACCTGTATTTATCAATTTAAATAAATTTAGGCAATTTTTTATATACCTGATTTTGATGCTCAAGAAACCTTGATGATATCAAATAAAGAAATTATACATCATTCTATATTTATTGATCTTTCAGAAAACATAAGAATTTTGATATGCATTTGCAAAATTAAAGAAACTACCAAAGTTGCTCTTTTTTATCATTATTAATTCATTTGCTGAATGGTACTTTTTAATGGCAACAGAACATTTTGAGGCAATTGATTTATAAGTAATCAATGGCTTTTTTTTACCACAACCACCACTGCAATAATAACCAATAACTCTTAATGTCTGATCATTAAGGTTTAAATCAACACAAATAATTTCCAATTTATGAAACTCAGATGGTATATCCATGTTTGTATATTGTATTAAACTGTGAAAAAACATTGCTACTCCACTATCTTTACTACTTCTCTTACAGCGAAGGACAGTATAATATCCTTAACATAGTAGACTATCAAGTAGATAGTTATTTAACCAAGTTTCTACAACACAAATAACAAGATTGTGAGAATAAACCAAAAAGCTGGAATTCAGCAATTTTATTACATATAACGCGAATGTTGGTAAGTGCTCATTTTCCAGTGATTTTATTTGTGGGCTTAACATTTTCAATGTTAGACATTAACTTGTTCATTAATTGCTAACAGTTTTGGATTGTTCAAGTTAGGTACATTGTCTGATATTTTTTTGATCAGTGTTTTTCAAAAATTTTTACTTGTTTCAACATGATGGTGTGCTGTTCCTATAACAACTTTATAGCTGCTTTTAATGATCTAAACCAGTCATGGTGTTGTCTTGTTGATGTTTTATGACTTCCTCGTCCTAGACTTGGTCAATTTGACAGCAAAACAATTAGATCAGTTTTATTATTTTAATTTTCAGAAAAGAGGGCTACCACCCTCAGTGGTAGCCCTAAATAACAGTGTATTACCTCATTGTTGAAATTACTAAATTTAATTAGTTCACTTGTTAACACAGTATAGAACTAAAGTTTATGTGTTTTTTTCCGTATACATACATACATACATACGTAAACCAAGTTAAAAAACAAGATATGAATTATATTTCTTTATCTTCACAAAATATTGGTTGTTGTTTTTTATACTGTACATCAGTTATTGCTAAATGTAAACTGTGGCTATATCAGAGTTGAGATATGTTCCATACTTAACATAGCGGCTCTATCCTGAGTTGATGATATTATATCTGTATTGATATCAATTTCAAATTTTTCTAACTTATTATATAATAAGTATCAATACAGATATAATATCATCAACTCATGATAGAGCCGCTGTTATATATATAGCCATGATAGAGCCGCTATTATATATTATATTATATATTATATTATATATACTATATATATAGTTTTCTTTGTTCGCATTACATGTACTTTTTATGTGAACTAAGTCTAGAATTCAAATTCAAATTTATAATTCAAATTTTTCATTAAATTATTGACGAAAGTGTAACATCTTATTTCACATACCTGTAAAGTATCCTATTTCAATTTTTAGGGCTTAAATTAAGCATATATTGATCACGATCTGCAAGATCTTTCCACACCTTTTTTTTATTTTATTTTTTATTAATATATATATTTTTTTAATTTTAACATTATTTTTGGCCATTCTTAAAAGTAATGTCTTTGTCTAAGTTTTATTAGGGTTCATTTTTTTCTTTTCTCTTTTGAATAGTATGATCATTTGCTCTCTTGCACAGAGATTTCTATTCAGCATAATAGGTTTTTGAATTTAAATTACTTTAAATCTCTGCATGTAAGCCAATAATATTTTAAAGTTATATTTAGTTTAAGTTACTGAATGGTTAAAGTACATTGCAGTAAATTTACCTCTAAACTAAATCAAACAACCAGTTAGGTTACTACAATAATTTACAGTTAATCGACTATTAACTATTACAGTTACTGAACTATATTAAATTTACTTAACATACTCAAAGACTCGCAAAAGTTAGCCATACAAATGTTTCTATTTATATCTTATATGTTGTTTACACATAGTATAAGCTTCTAACTAGAAATTAAAATAACAAGAAATCTCAAATAAAAAACGGAAAACACAATACCATTTTTTTATATTTTTATTTTATTTAAAATGATATCAAGATTAAACATTTTCTAAAAACGCAAGTTGTTTTTAGGAATTTCTTTTTAATAAGAAATTTATTAAAACAAAATGTTTTGGTCTTTTTAAATTCTCTTATTCAAATACATTTGCGATTGAAATAAAAAAAAACTTGGAAAAACTTCAAGGAATTTTAACGCCTAATAATTTAATTGCTGCAGCTTCCATAATACACAATGGCATTGCGAGGCGTACTATTAAGCTTTTAATAGTACCCTAGATCAAGAAACAATAAATTATAAAAATTGTGTTATCTAATATTTTTTTGCTTTGATCTTACTCGTTTCAAATGCGTGAAACGTGAATATGAAAAAGTGATGATAATGTTTTAATTTATTAATTATAACAATTCTATTAATTACTTCATTTTATTTTAAATGCGTTTTATGTTATTAATGTTATAAAACTGTATAAAACAGTGTCACGAAATTGTTCAACATCAACACAAGCCCTTTATATTGCCAAAGCAACTTTGCAATTTGTTTTATAGTTTTTTACAATAACAATACTCTTTAAAAATAATGCGTGTTTTATCGTCGGCATAAACGTGTTAAATAGTTTTCTATAACTAATTTAAGTGGTTTAAATATTGTAATATTTGCGTTTTTACTTTTACTTTTTTAAGTATCATGTTTAGTAAAAACAATTACTAAAAGTAATATGGGAATAGTATTAAGTATGTTACTTGCTCATTACATTATAACTTGCTCATTACACTTTAACTGCAACTTAAACATTCAAATATAACTTAAGCTGTAAATTATAACAGTAACTTACACTATTTTAAACTCCGCTAAATAAGAAAATTATAAGAAAATATTTAAATGTTAGAAAAGGAGGGCTCGGCCCTCAGCGCTCAGCAGGGGGTTAAATTTTTTTTTTTTTGCATTAATTTGAGCCCTGATTTTTATAAGTTTTGTTGTACTATTGTCAGCATAAATGCTTTAAAATTTTTTAGAAATTAATTGGTTGTTTTTTCCACAACTCAAATAAGTTTTTGAGTAGCAGATAGGTTAAAAGAATATTTCTAAATTCTTAAATGATTAAGAAGTGGCTTTTTAGATGATCCTTTACATCCTTTTTATTTACTGCAATGCTTACATTAAGCAATGTCTCTATTGTTTTCATTTCTATTAAAATGGTTTTAAACTTATATATTTATATATATATATCAGGCCATGTTTTAAATAAAAATGCTAAACGCATTAGCCTAACGTGAGTTCGATGTCATAAAATTCTCTTTATTTTATTATTTTTTAAAGAGATTATTTTTTTAAATTACTGTAATAATATTAAATGCCATTTAATATTCCCAGCTGGCATTTGTTTTTAAAAGTTATGTTCTAAATGTATTTTAAATGTCTTTTAAACGTCTTCTAAACATTCTTACGCAAAGAACATTTAAAAGACATTTAAAAAACGTTTAAAAGGCATTTAGAACGTAACTTAATAAAACAAATGCCCGTAGGGTTATGAGGTAAATATTATTTAACTTGTTTTTAATTATTATTATTAGGAAATGTTTATTTTCTTCAATTTTTTATTTATGTTAAATAATCAAATTTAATATTACATTTTTAAAAATGTTTAATATAAACAAATTTCTTTCTTTTCTTTACACTTTGTATAAATGAATTAAAATATGTTAAATTTTTTTTAAATGATTATTTCTTAAATTTCTAATTAAGGCTTTGCAACTAAAAATGATTTTTTATTTAAAAAAAAATTAGAGAGTAAAAAATAAAAAAATAATGTTAATTTATTTACTTTATTTATTAAAAGTTTATTATTTTATTAGCGGTTTTGTTGCAAAAGCAAAAATTATTTTTTCAAACACCATTTATTAAAGTTATATCGTTACATAAAAGAAATACATATAATTAAAAAAAGTTTTTATTATATGTATTTCTTTTATGTTTTTTATATGTTTCATTAGGCTCAAATTTTTGTTCACATAAAGCTGAGTAATTACTCAAAAAACGCAGAGTAAAACCAATTTACTTTTATTTATTCACCCAACTTATTTAATAACTTCGTATAGAAAAAAAATTTGTTGTTAACTACAAACAATTTTGTTTTCTGTTACTAAATGTTTTAATAAATAAAGCTAATAAGCTAATTAGCTTAGAAGAGATTAAGTTTTTGTAGTTTAAATTTTAAGATTTTTTATTAGTAAATAGTGCTTATATCTGACTTAAATTGCCATTCAAACTTTTGTAACAAACTTACATTTTTTTACAATCGTCATTCAAAAGTTAAAGTGGTTTTTTATAAAATTAATTACTACTATTATCTTATAGAATAATTCAAAAGTTAAAAAATGATAAAAAGTCCTTTAATGGAAATTGCTCTAGGCATAAATATATATATATATATATATATATATATATATATATATATATATATATATATATATAAATATTTATATTTATATATATATATATATGTATATATATATATATATATATATATATATATATATATATATATATATATATATATATATATACATATATATATATACAGTATTGTGAAAAAGTTAAGAACCACAAAAAAAACAAATCATAATTTATTTTTATTTTAAAATTTTTTTTTAACCGAATATATTTTTCTGGTAAAAAGAATAATAATAATAAATTTTAGAAAATAGACAAACAAAATAAAAAATAATAATAGTGATAAAAACTTTTCAACAAATATAAAAAATGTATTTAAAGTTTTATAGGTAATTTTTATTTTAAAAAAATTGTGAAAAAGTTAAGAACCACAGAATAAAAAACAATAATTTTTACCACCTAATACCGCGTAATTCTACCATGAATTTTTAAGCACTCATTTATACGATTTGGCATTGAGTCTATTAAATTCTCTAAAATATGTTTGGGAACATTTCCAAGTATTGCTGGTAAAATATTGCGCAACTCCTCAAGGTTCCTTGGTGCTTTCTTGGCAATCTCTTTATCAAGCCAACTCCAAAGATTTTCAATGCAATTTAGATCTGGGCTATTTGGTGGCCAAGTTAGACGCTCAATATTTTTACTTTTGAACCATTCAGAGACAATTTTAGCCCTGTGACATGGTGCATTGTCTTGCTGAAAAATGAACGGAACGCTTTGCTCAAGTGCATCAATTGACGGTAACAAGTTGTTATTTAAAATATCGACATAATAAGTAGAGTTGAGTCGACCATCAAATAATTTAAACATACCGAGACCATAATATGTCATGCAGCACCATATTCCAACCGACCCGCTACCTTGTTTTGTTCTTTGAACGATACAATCGTGATTATATTTTTCTGAAGGCTGCCTGCGAATCATAATTTGGTTTTTTCGGTTATCAACCTCGATATTCATCTCATCACTGAACATTACTGTCCTCCATTTTTGTTTAGACCATTCTTTGACGCTTTGGCAAAATTCTTTTCGCTTTTTTATATGTGGTTTGGTAAGTCGCGGTTTTAGAACAGCTTTTTTCCATAACATATTGTTAGCTAATAGTTTCCTACGCACAAGTGATGCCGAGGCTTGACGTCCATTTGAAAGCTTCCATTCCCTTCTTAATTCATGCGACGGCATGGTTCGATTTTTCTTTGCCAACCTGATTAAAAGGCGATCATCATTGGGTGTCGTCAAACGCGGTCTTCCAGAATGATGGCGATCAACGTAAGATTTCGTCTCTTTGAATCTTTTGATGATTGTTAGCACCGAACTATGTGATCGCTTTACTATTCTTCCAATTTCGCGAGCGGATTTACCTTCCTGGTGAAAATGCACCACTTTTACACGATCTTCATAGGTAATAGCTTTTCTGCTCATTTTTTCAAAAGGAAAGAATTTTTTGTTTGTTTGAAATTAAATACTTTTTTTAAAAGTATTTTAAAAAATTAATTTTTTTCAAATGTTTTTATTGGTTCTTTGGTAATAACTCAGGTCATTAAAAGAATATTTAAAAAAAAAGGGAAAAATAAATTTAAAAAGACGTTTCCGCCGCATTTAGCACAAAAAATTCTTTGTGGTTCTTAACTTTTTTACAAAAAAAATATAAAAAAAAATTAACACATAATATTTAATCCTTATTTTTTATAGGTTCTATTAACTAACTTTCAAAAAAAAAAATTTTTTCTTTTTTCTCATGCTATATTCAATATGTTTGAAAAAAAAAGACTATTTTATTATCTATAGAATAAAAATTAATTAAATTTATTTAAAATTTTTTTATTTTTTATTTATTGGTTCTTAACTTTTTCACAATACTGTATATATATATATATATATATATATATATATATATATATATATATATATATATATATATATATATATATACATATATATATATATATATACATATATATATATATATATATATATATATATATATACATATATATATATATATATATATATATATATATATATATATATATATATATATATATATATATATATATATATATATGTATATATATATATACACACACACAACGTGGAAAATAAGAAATTGAAGGCTAATTGACTGGCTAACTCATGGAGTTGATGATCAATTGGACAGGCTAAGTCATGGAATTGACAGTCAATTGTTTTTTTTGAGCGGTCAAAGTTTTAATTTTTTTTTTGTTTAAATTTTTATCTGAGTAATAATTTGAGCAAAAATCTGAGTAAATAGTTCTGATTTAGTTAAAAAAAAAACACACAAAAATAACTTAATGTTTAAACTTGTATACTTTTTAAAACAATAATTTTAAATAAAATCAATCAGATTAAAATGCATAAAATTTATAAAATGCATTGAATGCATTTTTTAAATTTAAACTCGCAAATAACTAACTTTCAAATTACCTGCTAATGTTAGTTTGTTTAAAATAATGCTCACGGGCAGAGATTTTCATTCAATTAAAAAATGAAGTTTCATAATATCCAAGTAATTTAGTGTTGAATTCTTTTTTAAATACTAAAACAAATTTTATACAATATTAACAAAATTTAAACCAAATACTTAACAGAATAAGAAATCATTTTATGAATGTTATTGAAAAATAAAAATATTTTTCGTCTCTTTTATATGCCTCCGCTAAAATGGGTTAACAATTGATGATGATTTACTCTAAAATTCTCTTAAAATTTAATAATGGAAAGAAAAGAATAGTTTTTAAATGCACGATTGATAATTTTAAATTTATTTAAAAACAATTCATTCTTTGGAATGACTTCTTGTCGGTTGGGGAAAGCTTCGAAAAAAATTAATGAAAAGATCAAATTTAAAAAAAAAATTATTATTGGAGAAGAAAATGTTCTTACTTACATACAAAAACTTTAAATAATAATTTATATGTTTGATATTAATGAGCAGAAATATAAAATATTTTTTATCTCTGCTCATTTTAAAAACTGTTAAAATTAGTTAATAATAACTTTATTAACACTCATGCGCCAATTTTACTATTTAAACTTGATACTTAATATTAAGAAGACAGTTGTTTTGTTAAACACAACTACAAAATTTACTAATGTTGTATAAAACGAGATTTTACTAAACATATATTTTTAAAAATCCTACTTTTAAAAATTTTAAAATTACCAATAAATCATTCATTCATTTGCAGCAAAAACTTACAAGAAAATAATTAAAAAGATTTAAAGAAAAAAAATTTGTCACTACATACACCTATAAGAAAAAATGTTCTCCGTTAAATACAGCAATTATTTATTAATATAAAAATATATAATAATTTATTATATATTTTTATATTATTATAAGAATAATACATTAAACATTTTTATTAAAAAAATAATAAAAAAAAGAACTTTAAATCATTCATGAAAAAGAGGTTTTTAGTAAAATGAAAATAAGTTTAATAAAGAAAACAAGTTCTTTAATAAGTAAAGCAAAAAAAAAAAAAAAAATCAAATAGTTTACATCATAAATTTGTCCACGAAGCAAATTGAAGTAGCATGTCCTAAACAATAAAACTATTTCAAACGCTTATTTGAAATTTAAATGATTTTATGAAATTTTAAGTATATACATTTTCCAAATTTATGTTATGATTATTAGTAAAACTTTGTTTTTCAAAACTCTGATTTTTTTTTAACCGGTCAAACATGACCAGCAAGAATTTATTTTGGGAGGTCAAAATAGCAATTTTAGTCATTTCAGGTGGTCTTGGACCGGCTGTTAATTTCCACGCTATATATATATATATATATATATATATATATATATATATATATATATATATATATAATAAATATATATATATATATATATATATATATATATATATATATATATATATATATATATATATATATATATATATATATATATACAGTGCTCGAAATAAGCCCTATATATTCGAAATATATATTTTAATCATTTTAGTTGTTCCAAAATTATTAATAAATTCAGTATTAATTATAGACTTTATTTTTTGACCTTTTTTTTTTTTACAAAACAAAATTGAAGTAGTAATAATTTAATTTTGAAAAGATTAAATTATTACTGCTAAAAATTAAAAATTAAGATGAAATTTAAATTCATGTTTTAAAAAAAAAATTTTTATTACATATATTCACGCATGACAAATTAAGAATTTCAAGTATATTTGTACCCAATTAGAAGTTTAGCAAATAAATGCTGTTAAATGATATTTTATACACAAATTAATTTTTTTAACAAAATTTTTTTATGTATTAATATTAATGGTTTAACAGAAATATAACACAAAATTAATTAATAGCAATAACACAAGACTGCTAAAAATTAATAGCAATAACACAAGGCTACTAAAAATTAATAGCAATAACACAAGGCTACTAAATATTAATAGCAATAACACAAGGCTACTAAAAATTAATAGCAATAACACAAGGCTAATAAAAGTTACTTCACTCATTAACAAGGTTGAAAATAAAGTTGGAATCTCCCGGAGAAAATTTGCATTAAAATATGGAATTCATATAAGTTATGTTTATTAAATTTTTAACATGCATGAACTTAAATATTTCAAAAGAAAGAAAGAAAGCATCAGAAAGCTCTGAAATTCAAATAATTAAACAAAAACAACGACTGTTAAAACTTTCGAAAACTTTATTCCGACTGTCAAATGAGTTTGAATTTATCATGGATGACGAGTCCTATTTTACATTGAAAACACAGCAGGAAATGATGGCTTTTATAGTCAAGATAAAGACAAAACTGAAAATGATATTAAATGTAAGTTTAAATCAAAGTTTCAAGCAAAAGTTTTAGTATGGGTTGCAAGCATTAGATTTGGTAAATCAAAACCTTTCTTTGCAATTAAGAATAATGCTATTGATGCAAAAATACATTTCAAAGAATGCATTGAAAAGAAACTTGTTCCCTTCATCAATTCGCATCACAAAAATATAAAATATATATTTTGGCCTGATGATGCAAGCTTTCATTATGCAAAGCTAACAATTGAAACTTATAAGATTTTATACAATACAGTTTAATATAACCTATGTTTCTAAGGATGATAGTCCATCAAATGTACCACAATTAAGGCCCATTCAGACATTTTAGGCTCACCTAAAACAGAGAGTCTATTCCAATGATTTCAAAGCAAAAAATCTTAACCACCTCAAAAAGACAACTTAAGTTACGAGATTTCACTCCAGAATACTTTGAAAACCTTCTTTGCTTGCTTAAGACTAAAATTCACTACGCTGTTGATCATAGGACACTTTCAGTTATAAGATGATCTATTATTGCTATCCTTATTTATTTAATCAGTTTTGAAACAATGATATAAATTTGAATGACAATTATGAGCAATTCATTTTTGTGCATATTTTTAGTAGCCTCGTGTTAGATGAGCTTAAAATATCAGAAATCTTTTATTCATTTTTCTAATGACTAAAATTTTATTATTAAATTAGCCTTCTTCCTATCATAAGCGAGGTTTTTGATGCCGCTTTCCAGCATGCCAGAAATCAAGACTCCGATAAGCACTTGTTAGATAGCTTTGAAAGTGTAGATGACAGCTCCGGAGAACACTTTTGCAAGACTACAACAGGTATGTTGTCTGGACCACAAGCTGTAGAAGAGTCTAAGCAGGAAATCACTTTAGATACAGAAGCTGGAGTGATACGAGTGTCAAGCAATGGATCAACCTGTTTGACAGCTATATCAGGTAGAATGCAACTAGTGGAATTAAGAGATGATATTGATGAAAAGTTCTTAGCAAACAACTCAGCTTTGTCTTTAGGTGAGGTGACCAAGTCTGAACCATACAAGAAAGGTAGAATAACAGATTTGCCCTTATTATTGATACTGTTATAGATTATCCAGAAGTCACGAGGTGAACTTATATTAATAAAAAAAGACCTTGTGCTGTGTTTAAGGTATTGTTTAACTTGCTACATATGGCATTCTTCTGTCACTTAATAACCCTAGTGACACACTAAGTAAAATGTACATCTGGTGCGTTCAACATAAAAAGAATTTTCATGTATTGCATGCACTACAGTTAGTTTTTCTCAGCAAAGTTTTTATAGAAAAATGCAAAGTTCAATTTGGTAAAGAGATTTCTTTTAATAATCAAAGATTAGTAAGTTACCGGGACCCCGGCCCCAGCACTGGCTAAAAATGAGAGTTTTTGCAAATCTGGCCCTGGCAAAATTAAAAGATTTAGTAGGGGTTGATAGCCGGGGCTAGAAAAAAGTTTATTATTATTTATATATTATAATTTTATACTTATATTTACTACTTAATAAATTCTGGTATATATTTATGCCAGTATTTAATAAATAGGGACAGATACAGTAAAAAGATGCAACTTGTTGAATAAGAAGCCAAGCAAGAATGAGTTACTTTAGTTATTTAAAATATTTTTTAATCAAATGTTAACAACTAAACCGCAACATACTTTCGTACTAATAAAAAATATTTAGTCTAGTAACTAAAAAAAATTTTTAGGGAAATTTTAAGTGAACTAATTAGTTAATATCTTGTTAATCAATAAAAATGAAATATTGACTCAAGATGAATCAATATCCCATGAAAGATCAATGTTATCCTTCATTGTATTGATCTTGTTAATTTTTTATTTTACTTTGATATGTTAAATGATTCATATAACAACAACTGATTTGCTCTATTAATGTAATATTTCCAAATTAAATACTACACATTTTTAACTAAAAATGTGTAGTAGATAGCTTTATATAGTATAGTACTTGGTGTTTAAAATTTTTTATATGTAAACTGTTTTATAATTGTATTGCAGAAAAAACATGACGAGGCTGCTGAAATTATCGATACCATAAAGTAAGTTAAAAAGATTTTATTTCTTTAAATATATGTTTCATATATACCTGTATATGTTTTTTATATCTATATATAATAGTTATTTATATCTATATATAATAATTTTTATATCTATATATAATATATATAATAATAATTTTTTATATCTATATATAATAATCTATATATAAAGTCTCAAACACCTTTTGGTTAGCATTATATATATATATATATATATATATATATATATTATATATATATATATATATATATATATATATAATATACATATAACTCTATAACTCCGAAACACGAACCTTGTTCGTCAAGGTTCGTGTTTCGGAGTTATAGAGTTGAGAGAGGGTTATAACCACAATTAAGTAGCCTCCTTATCTGTAGTGGCCTTCTGGGCCTTGGAGAGGTGAAATAACAAAAAAAAAAATTATATATATATATATATATATATGTAAGTATATATATACGTAAATATATATGCAAATAGAGTGGTCAATGTTCTTAAAAAGCAGAGCAATAATAAATTAGTAATATATATATATATATATATATATATATATATATATATATATATATATATATATATATATATATATATATATATATATATATATATATATATATATATATATATATATATATATATATATATGTATATATATATGTATATATATATATATATATATATATATATATATATATATATATATATATATATATATATATGTATGTATATATATATACATACAGGGTGTTAGCCAGAAAAAAAATTCATACAGCGTTTTAGCGAAATTTGGAATTTAGGTGCGGCTAAAAAAAAAAGGTCATTCCATTCTGACATTTAAAAAGTAGATACAATTTTTTAGATGCAATTAAGTTTCAATAAAAATTTTCTATTTTTGCTGGGTTATTCATAGGAATATTTTTCTGTTTTATTTTACAGGAACATTTTTATATTTTATAAATCTTTAATTATAATTATTCAACTTGTTTCATTTTGAGCAATTTTCGTCCGTTTTCATTTTTAAATTGCTTCTCTCCTTTGTTTAATATTGTTGAGAGAAAACTAGAACAAAAGACAATTATTTGCAGTTTTAATGAATGAATTAATAAATTTATTTATTGAAACTTTGATCTATTTTAATTGCGTAAATCGCTTTTATATGCAGTTTTAAAAAGTTTAAACGATTAGTTACATATATTGTCTTCTTTTATTTTTATTTTCATTTTTAAATTTTAAATGTAAAAAAAAAGTTAAATAGTATTTAAATTTGAACAAAACATTTTTGACGATTTCCAAGATCCTCTTGTAACTTTTTAACTTGCTAAAACAACTTTTTAACAACAGTCGATAAAAAAACTATACATTATACTTAGGAATGCCAGAATTTTACGGCTCTTATGAAGGAAAACACTAAAAAAAAAATTATTACAGGTTTGTAAAATCCGTAAAATTGTAATTTTTGTAAAATCCAGACGTTTGACAACCCTAATTATATGGAAAGATTTCGAATATATCAAGTTTAAAATACTTAGTATTTTAAAATGAAAAATTTTTAAATAGTTAAAAATTTTTTTTAACTTTCTTACATAGGTAATCGTATTATTGTTCATCATATTTTATATTACAATTTTTATCATAAGATAAATTCAAATAGTAAAAAACTTATTTAAATCGATAGCTTTTAAATGAAAGTTAAATTAAAGTTTCCGAAATTTTAATAACCTTTTATTGAAAAATTGGTTGGCTCGCTAATTTCCGTCAAATATAATGCTACTTTTATTTAAATACTCGGTGTAGTTAAGGCGATTTACAAATTATTCGAATTTATTTATTTGAAATTGGCATGATTTTATAGGTGTATTATGTCCAAACAAAAGCTTTAGATGTTATTTTTTTTTTCGCTTCAGGTTTTTTTAATATATGAAGAATTTTTCTCTTTTTTATATAATTTTCTAATCCTTTTTACTACCCGTAATTGTGAATACAAAGAATACCATTTTGGAGCCTTTAGATCACTTTCGCTCATTGGCGTTAACATGAATTTA